>NC_024320.1:13330785-13376519 GCF_000523025.1 Cynoglossus semilaevis
AGTGTTCCAGTTCTGCCCTGACAGAGAGCTTAACACAGAGGACGGATTTAGATCATTTTGCTAACAAGGGGGGACACCATCACCCTCCCCCCCAGATCTCCTACTGGGTAGACCTCACTAAGCCACTATTTTCTTCAGAGTTAAGACATTGTGTGTGTGTGTTCATTTGTTTAATAGAAACACATTTTGTCTATTGGAAACCCTTGGTTTTTATTCAAATGTTATTGGTGTAACTTTCCAAAGGTGAAATATTTATACTCTTTTTTTTTACTTTTTTGTAAAAATGGTTTACGTCTTGTTTAAACTAGCTTAAATAGTCTAAAATCATTCATAATGAATTAACAACAGTGTGGAAAGTCTAGATTCAGTTCACACTCCAAACCAGTTTGCACTAAAATGCTTTCTTTTTTTCTTTTTTCTTTTTTGGCTTGTTCTGAACTGTTCGACTATCTCTGCTCTTTATGTCGATTTTTGGCTTTTTTTCTCTAATGATTTTTGGCTCAAGCTACGATTGTTATATTTCTCATTTTTCCTTCTCTAGTCCAACACCACGTCGGTCCACTCTTCTCTAAGTCTGTGTATTATAGTTTACAACACTGTGGTTAAAGTGGCAGCTGCTGCTTTACACTGTAATTAAAACATCTTTGTTCTGAGGTTCTCTGATGTTAGTGTCTCTGCATTAATGATGGTTTGAAGACAAGAAGTGGAGCAGAAAAAAAAGGACGGGATCGAGTGAAGACATGGAGCTGAGACCCTCCTGACCCCTGGGCGGGGGGTGGGGGGCTGGGGGGGGCCTGCCTGTTAAATCACTATTACAGCAACGTTGGTCTCTGATAATGTCAGCGTGTAGCTCTTTTTGTGCTTGCATTAAATATGTAAACAGTTTTAGCTGATTTTTGTCTTTGAGTGTGTGAGACTTATACTTAGCTGACGTTTTTGTAGTTATTTTTATTTTTGTTTGGTCATACTTTGGTAAAACCTTTTAATCTGTCATCATCACTTTTCTGTTTTCACTTTGATGCCACAGAAAGAGTCTGTAAAGAGTGTTGGGTGTCCCTCCTGTTTGTCACAGCTAAATGCAGAGTCAAAGAGACTGTAATGCTGATCCACTTACATTAACTGCTCTGAGACGTGAAGCCCAGAGTTTTATCCCGTCACGTCCTCACTCTCTGACTCTGTGTCAAGGCTTCTCTTCTGCAGTAGTGAGTGGAGGAGGACGGACAGAAGTTCAATATAACTTCTTTATTACCACGTAGACGTGGCTGACGACCTTCTGTGATGTTGGCAGACTGACAGGAGGCTGGGTGATGGAGGACAAGGCCAGAAGCAGGTGGAAATAAAACACTGCACATCATCTCCCGCAGCAGTGAAGTCAGTCAGTCTGAGGCTGGAGGAGTCAAACGTCAGGTCACAACCGACTACATTAGTCATAGGGAGGAGAAGGAGGCAAAGTGGGCTGGATTATACATGCTAATTGAATTAGAAGAGTCCGGAGTCTAGACTGTTGGAGGTAGGTTTCACTGAGGTCCTCAGGAGGACTAAGAGAACCACCTTCACCGTTCTAGTCACGCACAGCTTTGGACAGAGCAGAGAAGATACTGTGGTAAATTCTGAATAAATCATTTTATCTTTCATGGGCTCTTAACATTCATGGGCTCAAACATCTTAGATTCTGCATTTCCCTCATTTACTGTACTGTAGTAATACTATGACTATGCACTATGGCTGCGGGAGCATTTGGAAGAAGATTGTATTTGACAAATCATGATAAACGTCTAACGCAGTATGAACTATTCATATATAGTCCAGTGCATTTGAATAGTAGATCTAATGTAGTTTAAATATTTTAAATTTGACATCTTTTGTTTTATGACATTTGCTGCCTTGGATATTTTAGATACTGTGTCCAGGTGTTTGAAGACAACAAATAGTACTACTTTAGTACCTGGTACAAGTTTCAGTCACCAAAAACAAACATAGCATACTATATATATGCTATCGCCTGTAATACCTAGAAATAATTCCAGCTTTAGAAAAATTCGCAGTTCCTTGAGGAGTCGCCCCCTGCTGTCGAATCACCCAAACATGACACTGTTTCAGGAAATAACAGTAAAATTAAAATGCGAAATCTCACACCGTCTTTAATCTGCGCTAACAGGCGCTAACAGGACTGATCAAAAATATAACAGTGTAACAGCCACTATCAGACCGTCAGAACAAAGACTGAATGGAAATGAAATTAAATATTCCACCGACTTCCACTTCATTTCCCTCATAATAACCTTTGACGGCTGAGTGAGCAGAGGCAGGAAGTTTTATTTCCTCTTCTCAAACTATTTACTTGCAGCAGAAAAGATGAGAAAAGATCTCACCAACAGTGTGTGCTCCTTTTGAGGCAACAAACGTTTTTTGCCCCACGGCGTTTCACGACACGAGGGTGGCGCTGTAGCCTACCTAAAGCTGTCCTGGCGGGCGTGGCGTCGCTCTTGATCCAGAACGAGACCCAGGACAGGACAACAGTCAGTATACAGGGGATGTAGGTCTGGATGGTGAAGTAGCCCATCCGTCTGCTCAGGTCGAAGAAGACCGTCATCAACACGTAGTCGCCTACGAATTAAAGACAACACAAAGACAAACATGAAACGCAGGATTTTATTTTTTTGACGTTGACTGAAGGTAATGTACAATGTGTAGTAGAAGTTGGAAATTAAACCTCATTAATGGCAAATGTTTTCCTTAGTTCAAACCTGGCAAAAATAATATTGTTACGGAGCAAACACCTGCAACAAAACTTCTTCACCCTGCACTTCACCACAACATGATACTGATGATGATGAGGATGTCCATCCATCCGGACCTTCATCCCTGAGGATGTCGACCAACACAGAAGATCATGACTAGTTAAGAACCTCTCATCTGTACCTAAAAGCTCAGAAACTCTCCTAATCCAGATGTTTCCTCTGGATGTCTCCTCCACACACACATACACACACACACACACACACACACACACACCACGCCCTCTGGTGTGTTTTCGTGACCAGCACTGAAAGGTTTCTTCTGTGTCTCAGACTGATGTAGGCGTCAGGCTCCTCCAGAGATGTTCTGGAGATAAGAGATCTGTTGCAGCTTTAATTAAGTCTTCTTGCTGCAGCTCAGAGGAAATCAACTCTGCCTAAACTTTTTATTTCAGGTCACAGAGACAAACGTGTGATGAAGCTGCAGTCAGATTAATGATGGATCACAGTGAGGTGACCTGCAGCAGAGCTGAGCCGAGGTTGGAGCAGCAGCAGCTCAGAGGAAATACACAGCGTTCAGACAATCAGCTGATCTGTGTTCAGTGGTTTAGAAAACTCAACAACTGGAAGCTGCTGCTCCTCCAGTCATCTCACAGCTGTGGATTTGCTAACTTCTAGCTAAAACTATTAGCTTTTGGAGTCAGATTGAAGTTTTCTATATCTAATGAAGGTGTGGCTTCTGTGGAATTCTGTTAACCATGATCTATAAGAACATATTTTTTACCAAAACTAACTTAAATAAGCCCTTTTTATTTGGCTGCATGTAGAATCTCCAGGACTATTTAAGGACATTTTAATGCATTCTCCAGTTGATGCGTTTGTAAAATGATCTGAATGGTAACACAGAGACGTGTTTGAGTGACTATTGATTCACATGATTTCCAGAAGTCTGAAAATCAGCATTCCTTCCCTGTAGCAGCAGAAACTGAGCAGCTGTTTGACTGTGATGGAAGAACAAAGCACTAAAGTGTTTTGGGTTTTTTCACGTCTGGGACTTTTTATGATAAAGAGGGCGGACTCACAGCGTGTCTCTGGTGGGTCCGTGGACAGGGACCAGGTCCAGCATGTCCTCATTAAAATGCAGGGCCGTACATAGCTGAGCCTCGAGTGGTTGGCAGAAAACTAAGACGGAGCTGTTCAGAATCGTCAGTGAAAACCATCGCTCTTTACTCATGTCTGTTAGTCAGCAACGATGAAGTATAGAAATATAAAGGCACCTGAGCTGTGCTAAAACACTGACTGGTTCACCTTCAGCTCCAACTGAACAAAACAGTCTCTCAGATCAGCTTAATACGAGCATAAACATATACTTAAGCAAAAAAGGTCAAAAAATAAATGTCAGCTCAGAGATAGACTTATGTAATCTAAATGGAAGCTAAAAATGACTAAAAGAATGGACACTATGTACACTAGGCCAAAACAGATAGAGATGATTTAATAAGAGCCCTATAAAAGACCAATAAATAAATAAACAACAAACACACAGTAGACACAGTGGGGCGGGGTCCGTCTTTGGGGCTGAGCGTTTTCTGACTAGCGCTGGGATTTAGTTGAAGTTGATGATGTGAAAATAAATTTAAAAAGTGGTGTTTTGGTTAAAGAGCAAAATAAAACTTA
Organism: Cynoglossus semilaevis; assembly: GCF_000523025.1. Classification (NCBI taxonomy): domain Eukaryota; kingdom Metazoa; phylum Chordata; class Actinopteri; order Pleuronectiformes; family Cynoglossidae; genus Cynoglossus; species Cynoglossus semilaevis. The sequence continues at coordinate 13,335,201 of NC_024320.1, forward strand.
AAAAATGTTTTCAGTAAATGAAAATGAGTTTTCGTTTTTGAACGTTTTGTACGTCATAATTACACAGAAAGACTCAGCTCCAGTCAGTACAGATGGAGGAAACACACAATAGGGAGTAAATCAACGCTGATTGTCTTGAACAGCACAAGGTCAGTGAAGGTCACATCTTTTCATGCTTTCTCCTGAGAGTCGGAGCAGAAACTCAGTTTGTTTATCTGAGTCCAGACGCAGGAAACCAACAAGAACTGGTCCAATTAATCAAAGCATGAAAAATAAAAACATTATTAAACCTAACAGTGTCCGTAGAGACAGGAAGTAGTGAATGCCAGTTTTATTTAGGTATAAAGTAGATGTTCCACAAGTTAAGAAGCAGTGCTGCTCTGTGAGTGTCTGCTGCTTCTCCTAATTCTTCTTCTTCTTCTTCTTCTTCTTCTTCTTCTTCTTCTTCTTCTTCTCCTTCTTACTTAGGGTGTTCCCTTCCCTCCCCCGTCTTCTCTGCTTCTACCCCCTCCATCTCCACTTCCTCTTTCACAACATTCTCAAATCACCTCTGTGGTCTTCCTCTTCTCTACAGGAAGTTGTCTCTTTGGCAGCGTGCCACGACACATTTATTAAGTGAGTTAGTACTTTTTCCACGTTCAGCTTTGATGTATACTTGTATACCGCTGAGCTACAGCGTAAACACACGCCGGCTCAGGAAACAGTTCCTAGAATATGGTTAGATGTTTTCTCAATAGTTGAAGATGCTGAAGCTGACGTGTAATGACATGATTAGAAGAAGAGAAGCTGTGCATCTCCCGTGGGTGTGGGAACAAATCTGTTTTCCAGGAAGATTAATCACCCAGATTAAAGATTAAACAGGAAGTTGAATAATTCAATCCTCCTCCTTCTTCTCAAGATGATTTAATCCATGTTTGTGCGTTGGCAGCAGCTGGAGGAACCGATGCTCCAACAGGTTCCAGTAATTACCCTCTGTGACCCAGCACAAAGTGGACCAGCACCCACTGAATAAATAATTCCTCATGAATATTCCAGGAGTGGCAGCGCTCCCTGGGATTATGGTAACAGGAAGATAACAGGGAGTTAACAGGAAGTGACATTGATGGACTGAAGACGCACGGTCCAAACGGTTTTACTAAGAGTGGGATTCAGGAACTGACAGTTAGGGAACACAGCTCCTGGTAGCTTTGGTTCTCTGGCTCAGTGATGTGGTACTGTTTCTGTACACTTTTGTTCCTTCTTTAACTCCTAATTTAGTTTTAGAACTTACTGCCTGGCACTCATTAATGCAGAGAGCAAAGATCCTGGTCCTATTACAGTTTCTGGTTATTAGTTCACGTGGTGGTGATGCAATTCCATTTCTGGGTCTGGTTCTGATGAGGCTGAGTATATGGTTCCTTGTGACGTCTGTAGCTTCTGGTATCGGTTCTGTGGTGTAGACAAACTTCCTGGTAACGTGACATAACACACTGGACTTCCTTAATGTTTTATCCTGCTACAGTAGACACAGTCTCTGGTACTCTTTTTAGTTCTTTTTACTTGGTGTTGGTGATCTTGTGAATGTAGGAGTGTATTTGTTTGAGGAGAAGATGATGAAGCAGAGCTGTTTAACCTCTGTTGACCCTGTGTCTGACCTCTGTTGACCCTGGGTCTGACCCTCATCCTCTGTCTTTGGTCTCCTGACGAAGACTACCAGAACAGAATAATGATTTCTGATTCAGCAGTTCCATTCATGAATATGTTCAGGAGCAGTAGCTCTTCCTGAAGAGTGATAACAGGAAGTGACATGGACCTGATACAGGACGCTAGCTTTAGAGGTAGAACCCAGTCTTAGAATGGCCTTGAACTAGATGTACAAAAGTAGTTAAAAAGTTTTTTTTTTTTGGCCTGTAATTAGTGCTGGTACTAATAGTTAGAGCGGTGATTAGGTACTAATCTTCTGGTACTTTCTCGTTATTCTTACTGTGAAAATGATTTCCTGTTTTATCACCGGTTCTGAACTGAACCCTCAGCCTGAAGGTTTCCTTCTGCCGTGCCTCACCTGCTGTGGTGGCCAGAACGTCTGTGGTGTTCCTCAGACCCATGAAGTCAAACTGGTACAGTCTCCAGTACTTCTGATCTGACGTCTCCACTGAGTTCCTCTTCCACTTGTACACAATCTCATCTCGAGGGTATCCATCTGAAAACACACACACACACACAACCCATAGAGCTCAATGTTAGCCTATAGTATAGTATATTATAGTGCTAATGAGCTGGGTGAAAAATAATTTACACAAAAAAACACCAAAACAGCTCAAATATAGAAAGCCAAAAATATCAACGGTGCTTGAACAGGGAATCCAAAATTAAAATCCCAACATTCAGCTTAGATTTTTTTTTTTAATTGTGGAGGAGCCAAAATTAAGTTGGCCTAATTTTATCACATTTGGATTTTAATTTATTCAAACATTTATATTGTAGCAGTGATGACAAGCAGCTGGGAAATGTTATTTCACTGATTAAAACCTGATTTTCTCATCTGTAACCAGGAAAAAAAAACACAATATCACTGTGTTAATGGGACCATTACTGCTGTCATAAGTCTCTCTGTGTGTGTGTGTGTGTGTGTGTATCATTATCTTTATCACCTTTGTATTAGTGGAAATGAAACTGCTTTGTCATATTTAATGTCTTCAGAGCTCCCGGACGTGACATGTTCATTTTCTGTAGAGGAAAATCACACTTCTTCTCTTCTTCTTCTGTTTTCAGAGCTAAAGTAAAACAACATTTGTCAGTTGTTCTGGTCCAGTTGTGCAGTGAACGGGTCACTGAAATATCCTTCAGGGACAGTATCTTTTATTGTCTTAAATGTGAACATCTCTTGCTTTATTAAAAAAAGAACCTATCATTGACCAGGCAATAGAACAGGTCAATAATAGGTTCAGCCTGAAGGACCAGATTTAAAGTTAGGGGAGGCAGTATTTATTAATTTGGTGTTTAAAAAAAGATTATTTCTAACTAAATAGTTAGAATTGATAAAAAATATTCATTTTGAAAAAGTCTGATATTTCATTTTGGAAATTAACTCAAAGACTGACAAAAAAATTAATTAACAAAATTAAATTATTAATTTATTAAACAAAATTATAGTGAAAATAAATAATGTAGTCTAAAGACAAAAATTGTTTCATTTATTCTCAGTTAAAGCTTTATTAGCGTACATTGACCAGAATTTAGCATTTAGTCAAATACATGAAATTGCTTGAAAATCTTTCATGAGTAGCTAAATGTTAAACATAATTTTAAAAAAATGTCAGCTGTTAAAGGTTTCCATGCATTAAACAAGAGGATGGATGACATTTCACCGAATTTTGCAAAACTGTCAAAGGCTTAGGCAGAAGTGGAATGTCAGGCATTCCAGAGTTCCATATTGTAGAGATTGTAGAATGGTTTTGTGAACTAGTGCAGTAGCTGAATCATGGTTTTCTTGCAGATTTCTTTATAATCTATAAATACATATACGTTTGGAAGAACTTTCTCTGCAGCTTTAAAAAAGGCTGGTATTTCTTCTAATGATTTCTTCAGTTGGAGTTGAATGTTGTCAGAACAACACCAACAGAAACGTGTCAGTTTCTTCAGATGTTTCTGCTCTGAGCTCTTAGCTCTGTGAATGAACCAGAGGAGAATCTGATCAAATTACTGCGCTTTTCTTTTAAAGGCTAAAACCTCGGGCTCGCTCCTCACACAGGTTTCTGCTGCTTCATTATCAGACTTGACTCTGGGGGACGATGATGAACGCATTATTCGTCACCTCTGCTTCTTCTTCTCCTCTTCCTCCTCCTCCTGCTCCTCATTCTCTCTCCCTCCTAGTCTTCTAACTCCGTCTTTCAAACCATCTGCCGTGAATCGAGTAATTCTCAGGGTCACAGACGCGTCGGTGGAGACCAAATGCTTTAGCTGCTGCTCACTTTTCCTTCATGCCTACTTCTATTTGAACACATGAAAGTGTGTGATGATGGAGTGTTAAAAGGACTCAACTGTGAGTGAATGGTTGAGAAAAAAACTCTGTTTATAGAGATCTCTGTTGGCACTTTACAGTTTGTAGCTTCCTTTCAGAGAATTTGTGAAGCTGCATGTCCTCTGCTGCCTCCTGTGGTCCGTTCGTGCTGCTTTCCTAAAACTGAATAATGATTTTTATCCAAAGGTTTAAATATGCTGTATAACAGCAGCCGACCAGCAGCTCAGAGCGACGCCCTGTTTGAGCACAAACTGATTTTCTCTATGGACAGAAGAAGAAATATCATTTAAATGTGGATGACATTAGCTAACGCAGATTTGAAGGTGGATCTTCTCGTAGACCCTGCTAAAAGCAGCTCCTTTCCTCACAACCCGACTTCAAACTTTTTTTCGAACTTCACATTTCTAAACGACCAAGTGAACGGCTTATTTTAAAAGTCCCTGACAGAAAGTCCCTGACAGTGATAGTGTGTGAGGCAGTGTGTTGGTGACAGTGAGGCCAGAGACACTGCGTATTACTGAGAATCATAATGAAGGAACATTAGCACGAGAGGGAGTGAAAATTGTACATTAGCGCCAACCATGATGGGGCGATGGTTAACAAAGGCCACACACACTGTACACACACACACACACACACACACACACACGCAGGTGGCGTAACTTGCATTTCTCACCATGGCCTTTGGTGGCGTCCTACCTGAATAAATCCATAACCTATTGACATCATCATGTCTGTAGAAACCATCAATACTACACTACAGACTCTGAAGGCCTCAGGGCGGGTTTCTTTCACCCTGGCAACACATGAGGCTGAAACATGATTGGATAAAAAAACTCAAGTGCGACTGGAAGCAGCGGAACCGAGAGAAAAGGCGATAGCGAGAATGAATGAATCCTACAGTGTAGCGGAGTTTAACACGGGAGATACAGATGTGATGGTAACCAGGCCACAGATTAAAAGAACACCGTTTTTGGGATAGAAAAACTGTCGAGCACAGAGTTGTTCATTTAAAAGGCAGCATTGTAAGCAGCAGAAACATTTTCTTAAAAATATCGACAGAATATTTAAAAATGTCTTTAGCTGGGCAGAAGATCGACTTTAGCTGAACAAGGAGTAAAAAACAAAGCCTGAAATGGATGGAACTACGTCGAATATATGCAAGGGGTAAATGTTACCCCAGAACGTGTGAAGTGTAATAATAATTAACCCGGTGTCTTCAGAATGTCAGACGTGAAAACACATAATAGTTTGGCAAAAATAGGGAGACTGGCTAAAGCTGGGAACACAGATATAATATCCATAATATTTTTAAATCATCCCGTTTGACTGGTTTTATTATTATTGTTATTATTTTATATTTGCTCTAAAAATTCTGAGCAGGTCCATTTTTATTGGCCTGCGTGTTTGAGTGTGTGTTTTGGAGTCTAATGCTCACAGCTGGAGAAGACCAGAGGACAGGAATGTTCATCCATTGGGAAATTATGAAGCTGCAGCTGACACTCAGCGTTGATGGTCATCCTGAAAGACAAGTAAAGGGAGAGACAGAGAAACACTTAGACTACGACAGTCACCTGAACATGTTCAGGATGCTTTATTTCACGCTCCATGAAGCGGACGCTGTCTGCTCCGTCACTTAGAGCTCTCTCTCTCTCTCTCACTCTCACTCTCACTTTCACACACACACACACACACACACTTTTTTAACGTTGCCGCAGCTGTAACTGCAGCAGTGATAGTAGCAGCAGCAGGAGTGTTTGCAGGCTTTTGATGCAAATGTTGTAGAATCTCACTCCTCAGACAAACATGCAGAAAAACAACAAACCAACCTCCGAATAAGAGGAAGTGACCGTCACTGTTATCTCAGCGTCAACATCATTATAACCACCAACATCCATCCATCCATGACCATTCTCAGCACTGTTACCATCATCAGTACCATCACTGTCATCTTCAACAGGGTCCGTGTCATCATCATCACCATCACCATCATTACCACCTTCACCGGGGTAGTTATCATCACCATGATGTCATCATGTCATCATCATCTTTACTCTGATCATTGTCATTATAACCTTCATCATCAGCTAATGTAATCATCACCTTCATCATTATAATCATCACCATTGTCATTAACACATTCATTATCATCTTCACCACCGTTATCACAGTGACTACTGTCATCCTCATCTTCAAGAGAGTAGTCACATCATCATCATCATCATCATCATTATCATCATCATTACGACCTTTACCCTCCTCATCTTCACCAGAGGAGTCATCATTAATATTACGATCATTTTCATCTTCATCACCATCATAACCATCAGTCATCTTACTGTTATAATCACTGTCATTGTGATGGATCAACATGATTAAAATCATCACCCTCATCACCATCAGCTACATTCATTGTCATCATCACCATCTTCATCATCATCATTATCATCTTCTTAAGCGTCATCAGTATGATTACCATTTTTATTTCCACAATTATTAACAGCATCATCTTCCCTTTCTTCTTCAACATCATCTTCATCATTAGAGGCGTCTATTTTTATACAGACTTTTTTTTCTTGCCCACTTTCATTATCTATTGTTGGTTTTTGTTATTGCCGTGTTTATTATCCGCTGATTGCATCATTGTAGGGTGAGCTTCAGAAGTGAATCAGAGTAAATCATCAGAGCTGTTGATTTGAACAAATCTGCAGCCACTCTGTGACCCTGTCCCCATCAATGTCCCTTTAAACTAAATAATCCTTGACGTTTGAAGTGTTTTACTACCAGCAGATCATCAGCCGAGCTTCCCAGACAAAGACAAGCCTGGATTTTAGGATTTGTTGACAGCACTGGAGCCTGAACACACACACACACACACACACACACTTGTATAGATGTTTAATATTTGTCCAAGGCCTGACTTTAACATCCAGGACACAAAGGTAAAAATGAATCCCGGGGTGAGAGCTAGACGCTCATAAAAGCAGCTGTCAGTCATGTTTAAAGAGAGTGGGAATCAGAAGAAACAGTGGTGAGAAGCCTGTTGGCTCTCAGTGTTCCAGAATACTTTGTTTCTCACCTCAGAGTGTAAAGAATTTTCCCATTGTTCCAGATCCGCAGCAGCTGATTGGGCGTTGTTATCCAATGAGAGTCTGCAGTTTTAGAATTTCTGAAGATGGTGTCAGGAAGCCAGATCAAACCCACCATGTTACTGAGAGAGGGAGAGACAAAAGTAGGCTCAAGTTTTGTCATATACACACGTGTGTGTGTGTGTGTGTGTGTGTGTGTGTGTGTGTGTGAGTGAGTGGCAGCACCTGTTTAGTGTGAGTATCCTCATGCTGCTGCTGTTGTAACGCAGACGTGTGTCCACCCAGGTCTGAGCAAAGATGATGTCAATCTGATATTCCTGTGTTCACACAAGGAGCTAAAGGTTAGCTCAAGTGAATCCTTCAAACAAATGACCAGCAACTAACGGTCGCTACAAATACAGTGTACACAAAACATAGCTTCAAATCAAACAAGAAGGCCAGGTTAAAAAAAGGAAATAAAATCATCCAAAAGACGACATGTAGCTGTTTTAGATTCCATTTTTGGCTCTCTAATCTTTAGATTATTCTGCGATCTCTGTAACATTTATTTTCCTATATTTATATTTCTTAGTTAATATTAATACACTTGCTTTATTAAAAAAATAAAGGTCCAATAACTGTGTTTTTGTTTTTTTTGACACATTTGCCTGAAATAAGCCAAATGTAAACACAGTCTGGACTAAATCCCATTTTAGCAGTGTTGAGTCAGACATTCTGGGAGGAAGCAGATGCTCCACAGCTTCAGCTCTGGACCAGGAGCTGTGGGAGCTGCTGAAGGTCAGGTCATCAACTGGAGCTTCTCTGTGGAATGTAAACCAGGACTGTTGTTTTTGTGATAAGGTCAGATGGACAGACAGGGGGCAGCAGAGGAAAAAGTCATCCACAGAGTGTAAGGAAGTGTAAGGTCCAGGTTTAATCAGGGAGGACTCTTCTCTCAAGGCTGGTCTTTGAATGTTTGTCCGTCTTTGTGTTGTCAAACTTTATCCAAAAACATTCTGCTCTTTTATCTGACTGTTTCCTCTGAGAGGAAAATGAACTTTTTGAAAAGTCAACTCGTGTGCACCAGAGTCTGTAGAGAAATGAATTGTTTTTGCTCAGAAACTGCCGACGAACTGCTGCCTCCGGTGGTCAGCTCGAGTCACTGAGGTTCATTTGAGTAACATATGAAACAAAGTCATGTCGTAACTGACACCTTCGGACTGAGTGATGAAATTTAAAATAAATCGACACAATTGAATTATAGCATCAAAATAGCAAATAAAAAAATTGGTCATTTTGTGTCACTGAGATGTACTGAGAGCAGCAGTGGATGTACTGATTGTCTCTTCCACTTCTGTGTAGGGGACAGACCACAGCTACAGTTCCCTGTCTCGCTGTTAGTACTAAACACCAGTTCATAATCTACGAGTCCTGGACTGAGGCTGGTCCAGGTGCCACGGTTTGGTACAGGCTGAGAGACTGTGCACTTAACACAATCACACCTGAAGAGAAGAAAGGTGTCCACTCTCTTAGGTCTGATTGAAGCACTGACTGTGAGTCACACCGTGGTTGACTTTCTGACTCTGCTGCCCTTTTCAAAAAAAAAAAAGGAAAAAAACTTTCTGAATTAGAGATGACCTTCTGACTACATCTGTCAGCACACACTTCATTGTTAAGAGTGCACTGTGTGATCTTTGGACCAATGATTGGAGACACTCAACAACACACACGACACATACAGACCATGACACACACACTCCAGTTTTGACAGGTTACAAAAGGACAAAGTCCAATTAAAAATCCCTGTGCCAGATGTTTGACACATTGTTTGTTTTTTGCCATTTTTCGTAGTTATTATGAATAGAAAAAGGTTGCTGATTTTATTGTGCTATTCTACTACTTCTATGCTAAAAACATTTCCCTGTGTATGGCCAAAACGCTACTCCAATTTAACACAAACTCCCTTCAGTCTATTCTGAAGTTGCTTTAGTTAGTCGCAGGACAAATTAGGACAGTTTTATGGTGCCATAAATAATGACCATAGAACCAAGCTTTTAAATGATGCTTTAAATGGTATAAAAAACCTAAAACAGTGAGTGACAAAATCATTGAGGAACAGTTTGAGGTTAGCCAAATGGCTAAGATTAGCATTAAGAAAAGCAATGATTAGCACAGAAATAACCAAAAGAATTGTAAATGTTAACAAGTTGTCCATGCAGTTCTTTTAATAATATAAACATTTTGAGTTTTTTTTTCATCTATAGCCTGTATGTCTGGATAATATTGCATGTGCAATACTGTGGGGGATTTGTTTGGCTATTACAGCTTAATGAACCAATTAGTATTATTATGTGTTGTTTTTGGCATATTTGTTTTATACGTTTTATTTTAACTTTTGTCTGTTTTGAATAACGTTTTGGGATTGTTGGTGTAACCCTCGGCTTCAACAGGGATTTTGCTTAGTTTTGTTTTTTGTTTTGTTTTGTTTTTGTACTTTTGTTGTCTTCTTGTCATCTTGACTTTTTGTTTTCTGTGTCAGATTTTGTCATCTAGTATTTTAAGATGAGTCATTTGTGTTTGTGTTTCCCATTCTTAGCTGACCTGGCCAGAGTGTTTTCTGCTGTTTTGTCTGAGGTTTTTACTAAGTTTAGCTTCTTCATTATCTTAAAGCTGTTTTTGTTTTTTGCTCAGGTGATTTGATCTGTATCTGGATTTTCTCTCCTGTCACAGACCTAGACGTACAGCGCTCTCCCATCTGTGAGCAGATGAGGGCGGAGCTATCAGTTAATTCGTGTGTTCATGTGACTGTGACCACGTCGCCCGCTGTTATCACTGTTGTTGACACAAAAACAGACAAATAATTTGTCGACTGTGATGAAACGGAGGAGATGCTCAGTGAAGCATGAACGACACTTTGTTTTTCCCTGACTTTTGTTTCGTCTGCACACGCTGACGTAAACAGCCTGCTGTGATAATGACCCGCCTTTGTCTGTGAAAACAAAAACAAAAGCTTGTTTACGTAAATCATTTCACATTTAAACAATCTGACTTAGAAGAAGATTTATTTTAAATGTCGCTCATGTCCTGAGGAAGCTCACCACAGAAGTTCATCACCAGCCCTGAGCTCTGAGGTCACGTGACCTGATCACATGATATCTGTCTGGACCAACTCTGCCTCGGCTCCTGTTTGTAATGTCTTTATAAAATGTCCGGCGCTTCACCCTAACACTGGACCATAACGACTGGTTGTCTCTGTTGACATTAACGTTGATGTTGGTTTAATTTTTATTTTGACTAAATTTGGATTTTTTTTTTATATGGTTGGTTATACCAACCAGTTGTATGGTGTTCTCAGCTATTCGTGTTTTTTTTTTTAAATATAAACAATAAAATATAAACATTTAGCTTTTCTGTTACTTAAAGCAATATTTTCGTCATACTTTGGCAGCACATATTTTTTGGCGTATATTTATTAGCTATACTCGTTGCTATATTTGGGGCCAGAATTATAAATAATTATTTCTCATTTAGCTCTGACTTTTCTTCTTCTCTGGTCTTTTTTCTATTTTTTACTCTGAAACTCTTCTTCCTAAATCCATCGATAAATGCATTTTCCCTGGAATAAAAACCATCTTCGACTGAGTCTGAAGCTTTTTAGATTGAATAAATTCATCTGCAGGCTGGAATCAGAGTAATAGAGCTGAGTGTTAAAGCTCTGACAAACATGATGATCAGTGGAGGAGATGGAGCAGGAGAAGCTGAGGGAGGGAGACACAATCATGCTTTTTCTGAAGAGCCAGACTGATGCTTTCATCCACCGCTGTGTGTGTGAGTGTGTGTGTGTGTGTGTTTACACAACATCACTGATAGATGGGAGACTGTGTGACTGTCTGCCTCTGTGTGTGTGTGCCACTGAAATAGCTCCATGGTTCTTCAGAGTGGAGGATCAGCTCGTCCTTCAGTCAGTGTGTGGACTCAGCCCACACTCACTCACTTTCACTGTGGTCACTATTGAATTTATCATCAGCTGCTCTATTTAGCATTAACATTAAGACACAGGCTACGTCGACGTGAGAGAAGCTAAAATATAGCATTTTAAAAATGCCTCTGGGTGTTTTTGAACAGCCTTTTATTATCCAGCAGAGATTCTGTCGCTGTTTTTGGGTGACATCAAAATCAGCTGGGGAAGATTTGTCGTTCTCTAGTCGAATTTAAACTCTAATCAACTCTAGATTTTTTATTTTTTTTTAGCTGTAATCTGATTGAATTCTTGCGATCTACTTGAGACGCCTTCTAATATACAGTATCTTAGCCATTTTCTTGTCCCATCTTTAGATACAGTATTTTTTTTAGATATCCTGTAGTATTTTTGGCATAATGAAACCTTTCTTCTCATTTATCCATCTTTTTTTTTTGCAGTTTTCTTCTCCCATGTTAGTTGTTTTCTCACCTCATTTTAACTCCTTTAGTGTCAGAGCCAGTGAATTTGGCTCTTTTTTTTTAGATAAGATTAAAAAGGTGTTCTTGGTTCGTTTGATATTTCAGGGGTTTCTTTAACCCTCCTCCTCAGCTAACATTTTAGTATAGCCTTGGCTACTTCTGTTAGTTGTTATCTTTTCAATGTCCAGGCAAGGTGTGTATTTTAGTTTCTTCTTTGCTCAACAGTTGAATCAGTTTATCAGAGTCTAGTTTAGAAAGGAGATCATTCATCTCCTTTCTAAACTGGTGTGTGTTTGTGGCTGGCTACTATCTCAGTTAAGTTCACATTGTTTCTACCATAATCTTTTATTAACATTTAGCTGATTTAAGGCTAGCCTTTAAATGTTAAAGTGTTTTGTAATGATTTCTTGTTGGCGACCAGTTCTACCTACCTCGAAGAAAACATGATTTATCCCCACAGAACAATATAACTGGCTGATTATAAGTACATTTCTAGGAACAAAACAAAGGAACCCACTTTATCTTGCTTCCATGTTGTGCCTGAACAAAAATCCTGTTCATTTTCTGTTCAATTTCAGATTTTTAGTTTTAGCCTTTGGTCACAGTTTCATTTGAGTCAAAGTGGAATTAATTATGATTGATGTGAGAAACACAAACCTGATTTGTCTGATTTGTCTTGATCACTTGAAGTGGAGCTGAAGGAGGGAACTGACTCTGACACTCAGTTAGACTCTGCTAAATGAATACACGTGGTTTTAAAAGACCTGGATTTCTTAGAAGAAATTAATCAGAAGGATTTTGAAGACATTTCAAGAGCTACGTTAGTTGACCAAACTAAACAACAAAGAAAAGACTTTCCACTGTTACCAGAAATGATTTTTGAACCCTGGTCATTTATTAAGATGACCAGTCATTAACATTGTAACTGATAGAAACACGGGTATAAAACAGTATATTCTCTGATTGATTCCCACACTTTATTTACCTTGAACTGTGTGGGTATGACTCTAACTCTGTTTAGACCCTAGGTTTGTTCCTGTTTTGGACCCTGTCCCTGACCAAGTCAGAAACTAACTCTGACTAACTAAACCAATAGTGACTAAAGAGGCAGTGGTGGTTACCACTGAGATGCACTGAGCATGGCATCGTCCTCAAGCACTGCTCCCCGGGCGCTGACCACGGCTGCCCACTGTTCACTTGGTGATGGGTTAAATGCAGAGGGTAAATTTCGTTGTGCATGGTGTGCTGTGCTGTGCTGTGTCACAATGACAAATAAAGATAAGTTTAAGTTTTTAAACCCTGAACTCTAGCACCAGTGCTGCCTCTTTTATTAACTGTGTTTCTGACTCTCAACCTCAGCAGTGACTCTCAGTTTGTCCATGTTTCTGACTCACTTTAATTATAAACCAACTCTTACACTGTCTCTGTTCCTGACAGACGGGAACCCTGACTCTGACTCTGTCTCTGTCTGTGGATAAATGTGCAGCAGACTGACGGTGATGTCGTTCAGAATATTCACCCCTTCCCTTCATCCCGTCTTCTCTTTGTCTCAGCTCTGCACTTTTGTCTCATCTTTTCAGTATAATGGAGATAAATCATGGCAGCTCTAAAGAGGCTGCAGTAACAGCTGATTTATCAAAGCTCTGACGCCGTCCTTCTTAACCCTGCTGCATTTGTTCAAAAGTCAACCTTCAATAGAAACATATGAGTGGGATTTCACTTTAACCAATAGTTTTTTTTTTCCTTTTGAAAAAGGTAATACTCAGAATTTTTTTCACATTCACCTTTAAAAACTGAGATTGTTATAATAAGGTAACGTAATGAGCTGAATTTTACTACTATTATTTTTATGTGCTTATACTTAGACACTTCTTGAACTAACTTTTCCGTTAACTGAGGCTAACATGTCTGATAGTTTTGGCTGTCTGTCTGCTGTGACACAGTGGTTGACTGTGTGAAACAGTAGTGTTTGATCAGACTGTAGACACTGCCGATCCTGGTCTCCACCCACTCAGTGTATGAAGCTCTGATGTCACAGCTCTTTTGTCTGGTAATTTACCGCCTGTCGTATTAAACTCACTCTACATCAGACCATAAACCAGAGAGGAGAACCTCGAACCTCTGGTTGGGCTGGTTTCAGAAGTGTACCGTACTACACTGTACCATAGTGTACCTCCTGTATGTTCTCAGTGACGTTCATTGAGGTCCATAGCAGGTAAAGGCACAGATTCATGTTTACAAAAATAAAAAAAATAAACATTTATTTTCAAATTGGCACAATAATTACTAGTCTTAAAAATAAGAAAAAAAATATAAACTTGCAGTTTAACATTTAATAATAATCCACTACAAGTGAAAGTACAATTGGGTTTCAGTTTGTACAAGTTTAATATTGATTTTTTTTTTCTTTTCGGAATAAATGACCTTTCTACCTCTACCTTCCTCCTTCTCTCCGCTGCTTTTTTGTAAGCACCCCCCGCCCCATTTTCCTCCGTGCACCATGTTGTTAATATTATCAACACTCTCCATGATAGTATTTGTTTGTTTCCCCATTTGAAAACAACAACTTATTGCCCTGTTTAAATAAAATAAAATGCCAAAATACTAATAAAATACTGAACTCATATTTGGTCTCTGCAGGTTTAGGAATTTGTGAAGGAATCCAAGCAATTATTCAAGGACATTAAAGGTTCAATCATCTGACTTTGAAGGACAATTATGGTCCAAAATTCAGAAAGACAAACAAACACAACAAAAGCAACAACATGCCGACACATTCTCTGCACAAATGAAGTTTTTCCTCCAGTAAAAAAGGCTTGTTTTCACCTAATGGCCTCCCTGTAATTACATCCATTTAAAATGTCACTCACAACCAAATTACAGAACTGAACGTTTTTAAGGACAATAACCAGATTTCAAATGTCAGCCTGATAAAAAGCTTTTATCGTTGGCTTTTGTTCTTGACTTGATATTTACAGAGAAAACTATTTCCTGTCAAACAGAGAAGAAAATGAAGAACATTCCAGTTCCACACTGACTTAGCGTTAACAGAAAGTTGTTTTTGTATCTCCTGTGTAGATAATAAGATATTGTGTGTATTTCACTTCCTTCCTAAACTCCCACATTAACGTTGGACAGAATTGTATTCACATCCTCTTCATGTGTTGGTTCTTTCTTGGCTAAAGTTATTCAATTACTAAATACTCTTGGCTAAAGTTATTCAATTACTAAAGTGGCGAGTGGCGCTTTGGCCCAGAGGCAACGTCCCTGTCATCAGTGTTGAACCCCCTGGTTCACCTCCTGGACAAGTTTGAATCCCAGTCAGGGCGGTTGGTACCTTCCAGTGGACTCACCACCTGGAGGAAGGTTCAGGGGGGTTGGTACGGTGCAGTGGGATTTGGGTGGAGACTGCTGCCCCACGACCCGGTAACAGATAAGTGGATGGATGGATGGATGGATGGATTTATGGATGGATGGATGGATGGATGGACGGATGGATGGATGGATGGACGGACGGATGGATAATTACTGTTTGAAACGTGTGTTTCAGATTCACCAGCTGCTCCCGTGTCCCTGTGAACTAAGATCTTTCCTGTGGAAACGGCTGTTTGTTGGTAGTGGAGACCACCACTCACCATGTCTATGGAGGACACAGGTCCAATACTGTTGACGTAAATCCCCACATCGATGATGGTTGGCTTCACTGTCAAAGAAAGGGAGAAGACGGAGAAGTTAGAAGGATTGAGCCGTGATGTTCTCTCAGCAGCTTCACCATGAAACTGGACCCACGCAGGTCCAGAGAATCACTGCTACATCAGCAGCTCTTTAGCATGTTAGCATGTTAGCATTAGAGGAGGACACAGTTAGCACACTGACAGCAGTGCCACAGACAGATAAAGGTAGAGCCACAGGATACATTTACAATTGGTGTCATCAGTGTGTGGACTGTATGTGGTCAATCTGTTGTTTGGTTGATATGTTCTGCCATGGAACATACAAGGGCTGACTCACACACACACACACACACACACAGAGAGAGAGAGAGAGAGAGAGAGAGAGAGAGAGAAACAAATGTCAGAAATGTTGACTGGAGCCAGAAAGTCCAGCTGGAGCCTAAAGTACCATGACAGAGAATTCACACAGATTCACATGTTCAGTGTCCAGGGTTTTATTTACTGATTGTTTCGGCACAAACTGTTTGACTAACATCAACCTGTTCTCCTTAACAAACCTGATTTTTGTAAAAATATATATCACCGTACCTAAAATCATTTTACAGACAATTGGGCTAACTATTAGCTACCAAAACAATGTTTTAGCTAGAATGTGTTTTCTCTTGACCATCCTTTTGTACCTTTTGATAATAGAGGAGTAATTTAAAAAATAACTTAATTTCATAAAAATTGTATATGCATTTCCATCTGGGTGTTTATTTGCTACATTTTGTTTGACAAAGGTTTGTGGTAATTCAGCCGTGGTGTCTGACAGATCAGTCAGGTCAGGGCGTGGTCAGATTTAACTCCGACAGTCACAGTTATACCTACCCTTTCTTTATTGGTTTATGTAGTTATTGTCCGTTCTCACTGTTTGTCTAACAGATTGATTCACTGCAGGTTGATGGATTGATATAAAGACCGACGTTCTTCCTTCATCCAATCAACATCTGTTTTCATACGGACCTCAGTCTCCACAGCACAGATCTAATATTTTCAGATCAGACCCGTGATGTTTTTGTATGTGGTCATTTAAGTGAGTCATGTGTGTCCGTGCAGGAGGAGGCAGGAGCTGCTGAGTTAATGGAGGTCTTTGCTTAGGAGGACTAGAGAGCGACCCCTATTGGCCCAAGGTGCCAGGAGGATGACGGCTCTTATATTTATGACCAAAGATTGCACAACAAACAACAAAATTCAAACCCACATTGGACTGTAGTTCAGACTGAGGACTGATGGTGGCAGTATTTAAGTGCTAACCAACCAACAACCAGGCAAAAAAGAATCCTAGCTCAGCAAAATCTTAATCTGAATTCAGCATTAGGAACTGCAGAGTGATCGTGATGGTAGACACAGGCAGAGATTAGAGTGTTTACAGTAATGTGAACAGGAAACAGAAACTTTTTTACCTCATTATTCAAACGCTGTAAATAAATGTCAACGATTCGCCCAGGTCTTCAGAGGAAATATTCCTGTTTTAGCCCCAGCTGTCAGTGTCCACACTGTCACCATGGAAACACACAACAATCACATGGATTTTACTGTGGCGCTGCTGAGAAGAAAATGTCAGCATCTGAATATTAGAACTTCAGATCTGGATCCAAGTCCTGCAGGGAATGAGAGCTGAGTCCACGCTGAGCTGGGTTTAAGCCCAGCAGATCAACATATGAATGTTTGAGCTCCTGCTTACTCCCTCCAACCAACAGCTAACAGTGACACAGATGCTGCTGGTCCGCTGCTGCCTCCTGTGGTTAGTGTGTGCCACTGAGTTTAATTGAACAGATTTGGACTCAGAGATGAAGACAGCAGTGGGTTAAAAACTACTGAGCCCCGAGGTAAAAATGAAAATCGTTCTGTATGGACTTTGGTGTAAACATTTATAAAAAATCTACTTTGTACAAACCAACACGTTTATTCCCCTCATTGGCTGTTTGACAAATTTCCATTTGTCATTTGTTAAGAGCAGAATCATTCAGTAATTTTGTTGTTTCTTAGAAGAGTCACTCTGCTAATCTTTCACATCCCTGATATCATTAATACCTCAACACAGGACTGGTTGGTTAGTGCTGGTTAGTGTTTGGTGGCGGAGGAAACCATTTGTCTTTGCATTAGTTATTGTGTGAGTTAAGTAAAGTAAAATGACCACAAACAAAGACCCAAACCATTCAGTCTAGACTCTGACTAATCCCAGGACACTGTGCAGGGACTTCTAATGATGCTAATTGAGGTTTGGAGGTCTGCCACTGCTCAGGTTAATACTATAATCTGTGTGACAGAAGGAAGGGATGCAGCGTTAGCAGCTTCAGTCCCAAACACACACACAGATACAGCGATCATAAACAAAGAAAATCCTCCTTGATTTATTCTACTGTCCCATAAACTGATCCTACAAATACTGAGTCAGACGTCATCACTGGAAACCATCTCCACATCTAATCAGCTTCCATGTCCATCAGTTCAACCATGAATAATGCATTTGTTTATTTCTCCCTGGGCTACAGTAGTTGACGCTGTCGCTAACGCTGCTGCTGCTGGAGTCACAGTGGTTCAGGAGGAAGACGAGAAAGAAACACCAGCCTGATCTGAGGTGAGGTTGGTGAAACACCAGTTCACCCTAAAGGTTCTTCATGTCAACAACCTGAATGGACACTTTACACATCTACATATTTTTGACTCAAACTCAAACCATGTAAATTTTTATGAATTTCTCTATGACTTTATACAGTTGACTACTATTTTCTATGGCCTGTAGGTGGTACTAAAAGCACATTAGAAAGCCCTGGTTCACAGTGTTTTTTTAATATCAATCTAACCATGTAAACTGTGTCAAAAATCTTTAACCAAGAATTAAATAAAATATTTTTAGGCGGTAAATCGTGTGATGGATATAGGAAATACACAACCATTTTCCTCAGGGATCAGAAATGAAGTCATTCCTGATCCTCATTCACAACATCAAAGATTTGGCATAGTGATGCATTTTATTATTAGCATCATGTTAGCTGCGGGCTAGCGCATAGTGCATTTGCTGAATGCCAGTAAATTGCTGGAAAATAGCTTTTATTTTGAAATTCATTTTTCATGTAGGCTAGGCTAAGTAAGTAAGTAAGTAATAATAAGTAAGTAAGTAACTAAGTAATCTGCTAACACCCTCAGCCTCTCATTGTCGGGCTTTGTCAGTAAATCTGAATCCTTTGCGTTACTATACTGCCCCCTTTCTGGATCTTTTTGAAACTGGTCCGTATTACTGTCAACAGAAAGGAAAAACTAGAAAATACAAAAGAAGAAAGAAACCATGCCACTGCTCCCTGAGACCAACCAGGATGAATTAAAAGTGGTTAATAATGGATTTTAATAATGGAGTTAATAGTCTCTGACTCCAGTCTAAGTGCATAGATGCAGGTTTTCTCCCCCTGGTGTCTCACACCTAGTGTCACCCCCCCACCCTCCACCACAGCCTGATCTGATCTGAAGCCTCTGGACACTGGACCCAGATGGACATGGATTAAACATTTAGATCAGACAAAGGAGGTAGATGTGTGAGACATGGGCTGGACTCAGGTTGGTCTGATTATCAGACTAATGTCGTTCATGTGGAACTCTTCCTCCTTCTCCTCCTCCTCCTCCTCCTGTGGCTCCACATGATTACCAAACCCTGTGCTTTTCCATTAACTCTGTCGTTCTGGAGAAATGAGACTCCTGTTCAGAGACTTCCCTCTAGATATTAATTAGAACTATTTCCAAGAGCGTTTTGTTTCATACTTTCAGATCACTCTCTCCTGCAAACTCGAGTCAGTTAATACAATAATTTGGAAACAGGAGCTGCTGGTCCACTGCTGCCTCTTGTGGTTTGTTTGTTTGTTTGTTTGTTTGTTTGTTTGTTTCACTAAGATTAATCTGAACAAAGGATTTTGAATGACATATATAGTGGCTAATTTCTTAGGCAACAGTGAATCAATAACTGCTTTGTCCCTGTGAGCTAAAATCTCGGGTTTTCGCTCCAGCGTTGTAAAAGGAGGATTATTTTGTTTATTGAAAAATAAGAAAAACAAAATCGAGAGCAGACAGAATTTGTAAAGAAGAGAACAGAGTGGCTTCTTCCTCCGACACACATGACTCTGTGACTCTGACGGGCTAAATCAAGTCCCGGCTGTGGGTGGTCACCATGTGGTGAATCACTCCATTTATTACAAATTCTTAACAAGAAAATCACTCTGCTTCCATCTCAGGACAAATCTACTCTCACACAATGCTTCCTAATTCACCCATTCACTCCTGTATTGCTTTATAAATATTTAATACAACATTTCACAGGACTCAGTTCCACCCTGGTCCAGTCTAAGTGTTTGGATCAGCAGCCAATACAAATAAACAGGAGCTCAGGCTCGTAAAAAGACCAGACTGCAGCTAAATTTAGTTTAAACTCTCACCTGGGAAGTTAGATTGGAGCCACCTTCTAAATGAAACAGAATTTAAACTCGGAGGTCTGACTGTGGCTAATATTAGTCTCTTCACCTGGGAGCCAAACTAGAAAAGAAAAGTTTAAAAGTTTGGGAGGAAGTGAAAGGTAGAGCGTTTGATCAGGAAACACTAAAGTACTCCACAGGTTTGTCTTACACTGGCCTCGAGGATGGACCTAGACTTAGCATTATAGCTTAAGCTAACCAGGAGTTTGTTGGAGAGCCTTTGTTAGCTGTCTTCTGTTAGCTTGGTAGCATTTATTAACCAGTACCACATCCTTTAGCTGGTTTTATTCCCAGTTTGTTGTCATAGTGCTGCACTCAGCAAAACCAGCAGTTGTGAACCAGCTACAGTTACTCAGGTCAACTGTTATGTATGTTAGCATGGCATCTGTTAAGCATAACGCTGAAGTTTGCAGCAATATATAACAGCTCATAGCCTGGCATGTAGCCTAAATAAACTGCCGTCTAGTCCAGAGTATATTGTTAGTGGTTGTTAGTTGTAAACAGTCAGGGAACAGAAATGGTTTTAGAATCGTCCCAGAGACAGGTTCATTATCTGAGGCTAACTCTTGTCTTTGTCTGCCATTTCCTACCTTCTCACAAACACTCATCTTCTAGATTCAGAAAATATTTTTCTACCATAGACTTGCTTTGTTATTCTCCAGAGATGAATGTTTATCTCTGCAGGAATTATATTTGATTTATTTTTGATAAATTCTATTATTGTTATTATTATTTTTGCACAACGTTTCTCTACATATTGGCTATTTTTAGTTTAGTTTTCAATAATTCATGACACCGTTGACTAATGTTCACATATTTGAACTTATGTTTTGACTGTTTTACAATTTTTGTGTACCCAACTCTGCTTTCTAATGGTTCATTATTTGATTACAACTGTTTTTACATTTTCAAAAATATTTTCTCATATTTTTGCAGATGAGTGTGGATTTCAGAAGAACCAGAGCAGAGTTAACATGCACAGTAAGATGTGCTGCCGCAGCAAAACGCACACGCACACAAACAGCACTTTGACACAGCTTTAAAAGCTTTATCCCAGATTCTCTGGACATTTACAAGCACACACACGCACAGAAACACAGCAATCACAGTCTGGATCCAAAAAAGAAAGTGACACAACAGGGACACGCAAGTGTTTCATTTACATCTGAGGTCCAACGGCTTCCTATAGTATGAGGTGAGACTCTTGAACACTTGTTCTGCTCCAGGGAAATCTGACTCCTTTTTTTTGTTTTCTCATCTTTCACCACTGGACCAGTCACACACTTTATATGAAGATGAGACTCCGTTGCTGAATTCGCCCGCATCTCGCAGAGCAGATAATGGCCTCGTTAGGCTGCAGCCAGAATTTACAAAATTCTGCATCACTGAATTTCTTGCTGAGACACACTTTTTTTCACTGTTTTGCATTTCCCTAGTTGAAAAAAGGAAATAAATTATACATTAGGGTTTCGCATTTTTCCTAAAAGGAATAGTTCAGGTATTTTATGAGTCGGTTTGTGTTACCTTGGGAATGTGAATACTGCTTTATCACAGTATTTAAAAAATCTACAGAGAAAATCAGTGAGTTTATGTCGCACCACATTTTAACTTGGTGCTGGTTATCATGTAAAATACTAGTAATAATAATAGAGAAATCTGAGATATTGGCTCACAGCTACTGGCCCACTGCTGTCTCTTGTGGTCAGTGTGTGTAACTGAAGGAATTCATTAATTGAATGTCACTGATTTGCTTTTATGGACTTGGTGATAGTTGTCGTGTTCAAACTAATATACAGTAGTAAAAGTACTATTGTTCTAAGTAGATTTCACTGTGGTTTTTGTGTTTTTGTTCTGACAATATGAGACAATATTATTTCCAGTTAACAACCAGCTTTAGTATGTTTCTTATCACCAAACACATAATGGCAGAGGGTTAACAACTGTATGACAAAAAGGCCAAGGGCTTTTACAAGGAGGACAAGATTAGGAACCAATGCTGAGCCAGTGTGTCCTGTCACAAAGATAAAGAAAGGGAAGATGCTCTTATGTGTTTCAACACGGCTGTGACAGCCACTCAGTTCACCGGCATCACGGCTGCATCCAACCTCCAAGCAACTCTGCCCTCTCAGGTGTGGCAGCAACCAGTGAATGAGGCTACAGTGAGTGGTTACAGGAGGAGCAGAGCAGCAGTCAGAGAGTCACTGAAGAGAACAAACACTGCAGGGCTTCAGAACCGATGAACAGAACCCATGATCAGAACAGAATCCAATTATAAGACCCCGCTCACCCTCGGCCCCCCAGGGTGAGGGTATCCATGAAGATTGGATGTTTCCTTGCACATTAAGGACATGGATTAAATCAGGAAGGTTTCTGGGCACAAAACACACTCACACACTTCTTCGTCTTTGGGCTGTTGCCTTCAGGGAACACCACCACAGCAGATCATCTGCCTCCATCTCACACAATCCCCGGCCTCCTCTGCTTTTACACCAACAATCTCCGTGCCCTCTTTCACCATATCCACAAATCTCTACGGTCTTCCTTTTCTCTTCTTGCTTGGCAGTTCCAAATCTAACACCTCTGTCTGATATATGGACCCTCTCTCCTCAGTAAATGTCCATACCCTCTCCACCTCAGCTCTCTGACTCCATGTCCAAACTGCTCAGACAGTGTCTTTAAACCATACATCATAGTAGGTCTCACTACTCTCTCGTAAAAATATTCCCCTCAACTTTGCTGCTATTCTCCTGTCGCAAATCACTCCTGACAGTCGTCCCCAGTCGTTCCACTCTGCCTGCACCACTGGTTCTCCACCTCTGTTGTGCACTGTCCATTACTCTGGATGGTTGACCCTAGTTATTTAAACTACCAATCACACACACTCACACTACATGAAGAGTTCTCACGGTATGTCAAAATAATGATGCAAGCTCCTGACCCTGGTGTAACCTCCCTCTGCTGTACTGCTGACATTCAGTGGTACGGTGGAAACTGTCTGTCTTGCTGACATTTCTGTTAATTTTGTTTCCACTGGTGTCATCATTATTCACCACCTTCTTAAAAAGTCACTGGACCTAAGAGCCTGGCCACGTCTGTACCTTTCTATTTAACTGACAGAAAAACACTGTTTGTATGTTGAGGTTTTTAAGCTTTTTTATGGAGAGCTAAAGTTTTATTTTTTCCTGCTAGAAGATCAGCGCTCTCCGTGGTGCTGAAGTCCTTGAACATCAACCCAGCTGTGTGCTGTCCGTGCGCCTACCTCCGATGTCTGGCCTCAGGGTCTTGTCATACTCCTTGAGCAGGTTGTTCAGGATGTTCGTGGCATCCTCCTGGTGAGACCTGGGCACCAACATCTGGTTGACGGTGACGTCATGGTGGTCTTCCTCATCCTCGCCATAATCCAAAAGGTCAGAGCTGAAAAGACGGGAACGTTTAGATCAGAAGTGGAATTTGTTTGATTACAAAGGAACAATGAAGGATTTTTTTCTTTTTTACTTTTTCTCTCCTTCCTTTCTTCTTTTTTCCCATTTCTACTTACCTTGTTTTACTAAGCCTTGCTTCCTTCTTTATTACTTTACTCATTTGTTTCACTACCTAGTCACCAAGGTCTCCTTTATACATTTGTTTCCTCCTTCTGTTTATCTTACGGATACGGACCAAACTATTATTGTACTTCCTTATTCCTTCTATCCTCCCTTCTTTCCTTGCTTCCTTTCCTCCCTCCCTCCCTCCTTTCTTGCTTTATTCTTTCATTCTTGACTCCTGACTTCTTTTCTTTTCCTTTCCCTCCCCCACCTTGTTGTTTTCCTCGTAGTCCTTTTGCTCCTCCTTAAATTTAGCTTTTCTCCTTTTCCTCACCCTTGCTGTTTTTCCTCTCCTTTTTCTTCCTTTCGTCCTAACTTCCTTTGTGTCCATTCCATTCTACCCTCCTTAGTCTCATTCCTTTTCTTTTTTCCTTGTCTCCTCTCTCCTACCTTTCTCCCTTCCATCCTACCTTCCTTCCTTCCCAACTAGTTCTTGTAAATCCATTCAGTGCATTTGTACATTTTACACAAATGATAACGACCAGTAGGATGACATAAACATGTCCGTGTGTTCGCGCACACGCAACAAAAGGTTTTGTAGAAGAAAACCTTCATCGTCATCTTCCTCATCATCACCAGCATCAAAGTTAAAGCGGTAACTTTTGCAGCTTCGGAAACAAACATCTGTTCAGATTTGGTTTCATTTCTGTGTTTGATGTGAAAGAGGAAACTCACCGAGCTGCCTGATGCAGCAGCAGCAGAGTGAAGCTCATCAACACCAACTCCGCTGTCATTTTATCCACGCGTGGATCAGCGGATCACCGGAGTCCGTCCGCACGGTCGGTGTCAGGATCAACCTCAGGATCACTTCAGTCCAGCACCACAGAAGGTTTGATGATTAAAGAAGAAGAGCGGAAAAACATCAACCCTGGATCAGAACTTCCCTCATCTGCCCACGCACTTTCTTCTTCGTGTCATAGAGCCTCGACAATCCCGCACCGCACTCAAGGAGGACGGAAGAAAGAGAGGAGAGGAGAGGAGGATGTTGGAGGTGTGAGGAGGCTCCTCAGGGCTGGGAGGAACCCGCTGATCAATCAGAGGGATCCGCTCCAGCAGCAGAGAAGAGACCAGGTCCGGGTCCAGACGACTGCGTAGGCAGGAGGATGAGGAGGAGGAGAAGAAAGAGGAGGAGGACTGATGTGGCTGCTGATGCTGCTGGAGGAGAAGAAGGAGGAGGTGCTGCTGCTGCTGCTGCTGCTGCTGATGATCCACCTCAGAAGATGATGGTGTGTTTTATGAAGCAGACACTCATTCACATCCACTCACCTGTGGTCTCAGAGCTGCTGCTGATTCGTTAAAGACATAAACAAACTTGAGTCAGATTTGAGTTTTTATCCGTGACGTCATCCCTGCCATCATTTACTTCATCTGTTTAACAGCCCTCCAGCAGGAAACCTTCGTGGTTTTCACTCAAGGAATCACATTCTAGAATTAAGAACAGGAAAAAGTACGGCTGTGGCTATAGAAGTCAGCCAACAGGGGGCGACTCTGTTGCTTACGCGAAAGAATATGTGGCTACTAAGGATACGCCGGAGATATTCTTTGACATTAGAAATGTATGTTTGGTCACGTTTTATAGCTGGTCATCTCAGTCGAGGCCTAGTGTTAAGACAATCATAGGTTCGAATCCCGCCCTGGCTGCAGTATGTGGAGCATGCACACAAACCTGCCCCTAACAGCGCCACTTACATTGCAGAGGACAAATGCCGTAGTGTATGTATGTGTATATATGATTAGATTATTTTTCTATGTCTCCCCTTCTTCTTCTTCTTCTTCTTCTTCTTTGTCATCGAGTGTCCTTCACCGATGTCTTCACCAAGAAGTCAGTGATTGGACGTCTCAGACACAAATGGTCTCTTCATCTTCCATAAATTCTGTTATTTAAGAGCCTTTTTTCAGATCTCAAAGGCACAAACTGACCACGAGAGGCAGCACTGTGTCATCAGTGGCTGAGGCACTGTAAGCTAAAATAATTGGTTTTCTCCATAAACTTTGTTGAAGTAAATGGTTTATACTTCCATTTGACCTGGAGAACTCTGAGGTATCACTACTCTTTATGAACCGAGCTCCTTCTTTACCAGTGCTTACCAGTCCACAGAGAAAGACAGTGGTTGGCATCAGCAGTGGCTACAGTAACCAACAGCTGAACCAATGAAGTCAAATCCACAGTGGCAGGCGTTTAGTTTAATTGCTGCTACTGTTTTAGTTTGTTAGATTGGTGTGATCATTTATTCATTTATTTAACGGCCTCACTATTGTTGTTCAGCTCATAGACTCACAGGCTCTAGGTCCGAGTCTGCACTGCCCTCTAGTGGATGTAAACTAACTACAGAGTGGCGCCACACTTTCCCTATATTAATCATGGTATAAATTTGGAGAAGCAGACATGAAATAAAACAGTCACCAGGAAAACGACAGAAGAGGTGAGTTTTTCTTTTAAATTCATTCCTATTAGGTTTTAGGTTGTTTTTTAAACTTTTTAAAGTTGTCTGTGCGTTTAATGCAGAAAGTATTATTTTTTCATTACTTATTCAGAGGTGGAAAAATACTTGCAATCAACCCCCTTGTTTTGAGTTTTTTGCCAGTTCAGTTTTTGCTCTAGTCCTCCATGTCTGCACCATGGCAAAAAAAAAAAAACAAAACAAAAAACATTTTTTTTGTGTGTAAATAAAATAATTAAGGTCAGAAAAACCTTGAAGTAGCAGCCAACATCGTCTTTATTTACACGTTTTAATTTTACACAAAGCCATTCAGTGCCGTTTAGTTTTCAGAGACTCTGCTGCCAGCAGGGGGCGACAGAGCAACAGTGCACATTGTTCCTTAACGTCCCCTTGATTAAAAAGGCGATTCTTCTGCTGGAAGCCTGGCTCCTCTTTAGGTCCTGAGTTATTTTTCGATTTTTTTCTTCTTTTTTTTTTCATCACACTGTAGTCATTGACAAACTCTTGGCCCTCCTCTTCTTCCTACACCTCCCGATCTTCCTCCTCTACTAGCATAGGCTGGATCCTAATCCTGTGCTAGGTTCTCTCACTTCAGTTAATAATAAAATGAGATTCAAAACAGACTAAAGCACTTTTAGATATAAGCTCATCTACAATCTAACAGAAGAAAATAACTTAACACGAAAACAGGGAATTAGTCAGCACTACGTAAAGTTATTCCTGTTTTCTTTTTCCTATTATTAAAAGGCTTTAAAACAAACAGATAAGTATTTACATGATTCTCGTATTAGACAATGACCTGGTTTCCCAAAATATTCCATTCCATTTGTGCATCTGGCCCACATCTGGTGTTCATAGAACAAATGAAAAAGTAAGACTGTGTAAACCTAATAATTGACCAACGTCAAATGTTTCATAATATGGGCCACATCATTGTGTCCCAATGGTAGACCAAATAACCAGTCTGGTCCACATACAGAGAGCAAAATCTGGTCCACCTTAGGTATGTGAGAGAAGTTGACATCCTTGGGTTCCTGTGGTGGACCAGAAGAAATTTAGTAACCACAATGTGGTCCAAACTGATTTTCCAGTCATCATTTGGTATTTGGAATGTTGCCCACATTTCTATGTCTTTATCACAAGCTATTCAAATTTGTCCAAAATAGTTTTAATTCTTTGTGGGACACCAACCTCTGACACTAACGTGTCTAAAAAAGCTGGTCAGTGTCAGAAACTCATCTGTGATAATAAACTTTTTAACTTTTTAACCTTCTCCTTGGTCTGGATGATTTTGGGAAACCAGACCTGCAGCAGTAAAGTCTTCATTAACAAAGAGCAGAGACTCATCAGCTAAAAACTCTATTCTGCTTTTTCTAAAACCAGGAAAAAGGAAGGAGAGACGTAAGATAAAGGTGAAATAAAAGCTAAAGCAATTGCAGCATTAAATCTCAGGAGAGGTTTCCCTTCACGCAGATTAGAACTTCTTCAACTTCTTCTTTTAAGACCAACCCACAGTACAAGTTCTGTTGCAGCATTTCTAAAGTTTACATACATCAGAAGCTCAAAGCATTTCAGGCTTTTCTGGTTTCACTTCAAACCATGTGCAGAAATGTTGGGGGCGGGACCAAGGACAGCTTCATTAGATGATACTAGCTTTGGGCTAACTTTTATCTATTGTAGAGGATTGACCCTACTATCGTCAGGCTCCAAAAATGTAGCTCTGCCTCAGCTACCTTTTACATATATTCTGTCAAATGTTTGCTTTTGTTGGCTAACATGTTTAGCCATTAGCCTCAACTTAGTTTTACAATTACTTAAATATATTGTCTTCTGGAAGATTTCTCCAGAGCCGTTCTCAGTATGTGTTTTTCAATATTTTTGTCAAAGATTTTGGTATTTCTGTGAAACCCTTATCTCTAGTTTTGACAATTTCAAGATAAAAATTTTTTTGTGTATATATGTCTCTTTTATGGCTCAATAAATGAGAAAATATTAACTTTTTACTTTATTAAGCTTTTCTGACTTTTTTAGCTATTGTTGGCTAACCTTCGACCACATCAGATAGTCTGACGTTACAGACAAAAAGCAGGAGCATTTGGTAAATTTAAAGGATAAATTCAAAGATTTTTGTTCCACTTCTTCCTGACACTGGTCCAGTCAAATATTCTCCGTCTTTTTCCCGTTTGTCCACTGTGCTCTTATCAATAAGCCGTGATTGACATTTACATGATCAGCAACCAAGACCGAAATGGACTTTCTTTTTTTTGCATCATGCAAACTGCAGCAGGATAAGATGAGAAGGAAAAGAGACAAGGCTCTTGTCTTTTCCTCCATAAGTCTTAAAAAGCATTTTTTAATACTTGTATTCATTTAGGCCATAAATATTCTGGAAAAAGTGGGGAAAATTCTGGCGCGGCCTGGTATTCGTCCATGTCAAAGTGCTGGGACTAAAAAGCTGAGTATAGTTTTTGTTCAAGCGCAGATATTGTTTTTAGTAAAGATCTTAACAAACTTCCTCTGTTAAAGAAATGAAAATAAGAAAAAAGAGTAGAGAGAGAGATTACGTAGAGGTGACCACTCCTTTCACCACTGGTTCTCGGTTCAGGTACGTGGCCCAGTAGACCAGGTTAAAGGTTCCAAACAGGACGGGGAAAACTATCCGTGACATCTTGTCGATCTTGCTCACGCTGTTGTAGGTCTTCTTGGGGTCAGGCATCTTGGTCTCAGTGGCACGGAGCTGCAGAGAGGTCACGTTGGAGATGGTGGAGATGGACACATCCTTGGTCAGGTTGGGGGTGAAGTTGACACCAGCAGAGCAAACGTTGTTGGGTTTTTTGGACAAAACCAGAGGATCACGTTTCTGAAGAAAGAAATTCCATGTTAACCTTCCAGTATTTCTTGACTCATCTTTGGCTTTTTATATATTGTTTTTAAGTCTGGCTAACTTTTACCTGTCTCTGTCTGACGATTATTGTTCTTGCTCTGACTGTAAATTATGCAATGATGCTGCTAACATTTAGGCCAGACGTGGGCAAACATTTTGACTCGCGGGCCACAATTAATAACAGGTAAAAGTCATGCATAAAGGCTAAAATGCTAAAATGCTTTTACCATTTTCTACATCATCTTTTGGGGAAACGTTGGTATTGCAGGGAAAAGGCAGAAGTATAATGATAACATTACATTCCAATACATTTAATATAAATAAATTATATAATTTGGAAAGATTTGGCGGGCCGGATTAAAAAGCTGAAAGAGCCACATTGGGCCCCCGGGCCTTAGTTTACCTATGCCTGATCTAAGCGAACCTTTAGCTGATTGGTTCTCCAAGCTTAGCTTTTTGTAACTACAAGGTTTTTTGTCTTTTATTCTTTTCATTCATTTCATTTATTTTAAAAACCCTGTTTTATCACGGCAAAATAAAATCGGCCACTGACTCATTAAAGGAGGACATCAATTTGAAGTCATGTTGAGCTGCACTTATGCTTCGTCACTGTATAATGCCTTGATTAGATCTGATTCCCTTGTAGGCTTCACCTGTATTGAAGGCTTGAATTTCAAGGACCTTGTTACTTTTCTCCATACCTTTGGGTGCTGTGCCTCCAGAGCCTTCTTGCCATCCCAGGCCCAGCTCCTCTTGGTGAAGTAGTTGACGGTGGCGAACTCGATGAGGGCGGAGAAAACAAAGGCGTAGCAAACAGCGATGAACCAGTCCATGGCGGTGGCGTAGGCTACTTTGGGAAGAGAATTCCTGGCACTGATGCTAAGGGTGGTCATGGTCAGAACTGTGGTTACACCTGGGTCCAACACAGAAAAACACACCAAATTAATTAGTACTTAGTAAATATAAAGTGAATTATTTTGAAGCACACTGCTCTTTGATTTATTCATATTTATTCATGACATTAAACTTTAATCTTGCACCGAGGTAAATCCGAACGAAATATTTTAAACATTAAAATAAATAATTAAAAAAACAACAAGAATCAAATAATAAAAGCTGAAGAACATTTTAAAAATGCTGTGTGCTGTTGTAGACAGCGGTTCTTACCAAAAACAGTCCTGGCAGGAACTGATTCTCTGTTGAGCCAGAAGGAGACCTGGGACAAGATGACGGTCATGAAGCAAGGCATGTAGGTCTGAATGACAAAATATCCAATCTTCCTCTTTAAGTAGAAGTGGGCCATCATCACCGTGTATTGTCCTGGGGGTGGCGCCACCACAAAAACAACATACAGAAGAGAGACAGAGGAAGAAGAAGAGGTGAGCCTGGTGATTAAATACAGAAGAGCAGGTTGTTGGTTCACAGATCTATAGAAGAGAAGGTTTGTTTGTTTACACTTTGAAAGCTCTGTTCCATGATTCACAGACACTGTGCACTCCTCTTAATGTAATCTAATCTTGTGAATTTAACGTGATTAGTTCTTGTCACCTGGTTATAAGGAACAAACACAAGTAAAGACAACTCAACTGGAGCATGCTACCAGTGTGCTAGCATCTACTGTAGTGCCTTAGCTTGTTTGAGGCCCACAAAACTGTATATGAGCAGTTTGCTAGCATGTCCTGTTCAAGTGGCAGGTTGTGGATGCATTAGCACTTGGTCTGCTAATGTATGTTAAATATTTATTGTTCTGTTTGTCTTCCCTAAGGTAAGGCAAGCTAACTTTGCTAACAACCTCAGCTTCTGTTTGTCTCTGGACTTTACCAGCACACTTGAGTCCTGCAACTTGCATTACTGCCACATATTGTCTGTTTCACACTGGTAAAAATGAAACATACACACAAGCAAAACAAGAAATTAGAAGTACAGTAATAGAAATAGAAGACCGTGCTAATATTCATTTTCTTTGACCCTATAAAAATGACATTGTGGTAATGAATCAATGGGAATGGAGTGTGTGTGTGTGTGTGTGTGTTAAAATAAGTGATCTGTTAACATTGTCACATATTTCCTTTGAAAGTCAAGCCATGACTTTAAGCAGCAGAGTCAGTGTTGTGTTTCTGAGTAAAACAGGAGAAGATTGAGTTTGAGGCTTAAAAAAATCCTCTGGACATCAGAAGTAGTTTGGTTAACTACAGGGAAAAAAAATCCAACTGTATTCAACACATTAAAGTACATGTACACACACAGAGACACATACACACACACATAGAGAGTGCAGAGTAATACACCAGGCTTTCTCCAAGCAAAATCGGATTTTTGAAACCTCCCTAATCCCTGGTTACAATCTGCATCCTGCGATCAGTCAGAGAGGAAAAAGGAGGAGGAGGAGGCGGGATCTCCGCCTACTCAATCCTTGTTGTCAATCCACACACACACACACACACACACACACACACACACACACACACACACACACACACACACACACACACACATACAATGTAATCTGTAGAGAAAAGGCGACAGAATTGACGCTCTTGCCATGGAGGACAGAAAAAGTCTTTGTCCAGAGGATTATTTTCACCTAATATTGTTTTTTTTACTTTATTGAAAACACCTGACGGGACTGAAGCAGCTACAGTTAATTTCAACATTTCCTCTTCACACACAGCGCCCCCTACATGCTGAAGGCTTCTAAAGAAGACCTTTTACCGAAAACATGTCTGGATCAGAAGATCAAGAAACTGCACGGGTTCCCTCAAAGATGCCACCACTGGGCTCCTGGGCGCCCCCTAACAATTCATAATTGCATCGCTCCCCTCCATTCTGACCCGTCCAGGCTCACACCACCTGGGACTCCTCAGCACAACCCTCAATGAATGGATCTGGACCAGATTGTGGGTCCAGGAAGGTGGAGGACACTGAAGATGTTCCTTCCCTGGTGGATCGTTGTGATTTTGACTCAAGGGTTTATATTCCAAAATGTCCTCGGAGAACTTCCATTTATGTCCAGGAATAATGCTGCCATGTTGGTCGACTGGTGAGTACAGTGTTCAGTAAACTTTAAAAAATAACTTTAAGCTTTCTTTCTAGTGTGCTTGTATACATATTTTAAATATTTTTGCCAATGGGATGATTTAAAAATATAATATATATAGTTTATGCAGTACCACAAGGTACTGTAATACAACTGCAGTTATATCTCACTGGTGGTCAAATCATTCTTACAGGATTTCTTTTAACTTCCCAAGTGAATCTCAAAAACAAAATGTTAATAGAGATAATCTACGATTTTAGCTATCAGAGATACTGGAGCTGCTGGTCCACTGCTGCCTCCTGTGGTCAGTTTAGACACTGAACTAAATGTTGTTAACCATTAGCTCAGTTTTAACTATTTATGCTGCAGTGTTAGCCAAAGTAATTTCTTCTTTTCAGCTATTTTTTCAACATTTCATTTTACCTCATATTATCATAATTGGTCCAACCTTCACTGAGTGATTTGACTAACTTTTGGCAGACTAGCTTTTACTTTGGGGGTATATTTTTGTCTTTCTGGGTGACTAGAGTTTGTCTCCTCCAACTTTTTTGTTGGTTATGTAGTTTCCAAGTTTTAAACTTGACTTATTTTTTATAATGTGCTAATTTTCATAAATTGTATGTTTTAATTTTGTTTGTTTTTACATTTAACATTTGTCCATTGGTTTGTCCTTCTTTTTCTAAATTTTCATGCTTGTTTATAATACTTGGATGAACAGCTAGATTTTTCACACTGTGGCGTCTTCATTTCCTCGTGTTGAAGAAAACCTAGAAGAAGTAAAGCTGAAGTGGTCTGTAGAAAACTTGGGGAAAACTCGAAGGAATAGCTTGGATAGATGAAATTGCTGATAAACTGGACGTGTGCCTTGCTTAGAGCAGCAGGAACTATTTTCAGGCACTGGCACCACAGGAAGTACTGTCCTTAAACATGGTCAGCACTTTAAAAGACAAACTAATCTCCTGCTTCTACGCTACTGAAATAAGAAACCTAATGAAGATCAGCAGCTGCAGCCAGTTCTGAATTTACCTCAAGCTCATGTGACATTAACCAGAGGGACAGGTTACAGAAACTATGGACCAGGAACAGGGAAAGTACCAGACAGTTTCTACAGATACACTCAAAGATAAGAACTGGGTACAGTGTCAGGAACTGTGTTTTAATTTCTTTTTAAATAGAAAGTACAGAGACCAACCTGTAACTCAACACAAGAGCTGGTTGACTCTTTTTTTTTTTTTCTTTTTTTTTTACCACAGTCAGTGTGAATGGAAACCATAAGGGTTTTTCAGTCTCTGATACTGCAGTTTATTAAGGGTAAAAAGAAAGAAAGTATTTTAATCCACTCACTACCTCACACTGGGTCACAGCACAGATGGACCATGGGAGATTTGTTAGGGGTGACAGATGAGTCTCCAAAATCATCTTCCAGGTCATGACAGTAGACTTACAGAGTGTAAGACAGAGGTTTTCATGAACTGATGGACACATACAGTGTCCTCACTATAAAAAACCAATCGTCCTGGTACTATTATAACACTACAGATAGCAGTAACAATGCTCAGATATAACTGTACTGTTGTAAATAAAATAAAAGTACTGATGCTCAAAAATAACAATAGTGATGCAACAGCCCCGATTTTCAAAAAAACAGAACCGAAGCTCAGAGAAAACAGCAACGATAAAATTTACTCAAAAACAGTACCAATGCACAAAGGTCGCAGTACTGAGCTTTAAAAAAAGAATTCCTGATGTAACAGTACAAACACTAAGAAAAACAGTACTAGGTCTTAGCAAAAACAGTACTGAAACAGTATTGTTTCAGTACTGTTTCAGTACTGTTTTTGCTTAAACAGTACTGAAACAGTACTGAAAACAGTACTAAGGCCCTGAAAGGCCCTGAAAATACCAACACCGGTGCTCTAAATGCTTAGAAATGGAAACAAACAGAAAGAATCAATGAACTTGAAGACTTCACGTTTGAAACCAGTGAGGATTCCGTCAGACTGGGAATATTCACTGGAGCAGGGGAAGTGGAACGGAGTGTAAATCACTTCTGTTTTACATAAGAGCATTAAACAGATGCCTTGAAAATACAGTAACCTTCCCCCACACAAACACACGGTGGTGGAGATTATAGCGGGGGGGGGGGGGGGGGGGGGGGGGGGGGGGGGGGGGGGGGGGGGGGGGGGAGGGAGGGTGTTACCAAAACAGTGGGACTGATGAGTTTATTTTCTATTTATTTTGTCTTCTCCTACGTCTCCCAGCCTGTTCTTCTCTGCAGGTACTGGTGACACGTTGTTGTTGTTGTTAATTGTGTTTGATGGTGGAGATTATTTAAAGCATTTGTCCTGCTGTTAAAACAGTTCCACCAAGTTATCAGTTTCAGAAGATTCAGAATGCAGTCAGCTCAGACGAATCAGAAGTCTGTGTATGTTCTGCTCTGGCCACACACAGTACTTTCTACATCAGCTGATGGGACTGTACTAGTTCTCTGGAGTACATACACACATACAGTACTACTACAGTACTGTACTGAATTATATTTCTCTGTTTTTGATATTGTTAAGTTAGGTTTAAAGTAATTATTGTTATTTTTGAATAATATTATCTTTTTGCAGTGAACACTGACTTTTAAAGAGGTTGCCCCTAGGGTAGGTCAGAAACAGACCTGTATTGTTGTCAATTTAAATTCAGTATAGATGTGGACTGTACAGACCCCACTCCCCCCAATAAATATTTTAAGAAGGATATTTTAAGTTTAATTTCATCCCTTATTTAAATGTGTGAAGTTTATTAAAACAGATGTGTTTCAAATAATTAAATGGGCTTGAAATGTTCAGGCGGGCCTTCATCTGTAACGTTGCTGTAACAAGGCTGAAAACAGCAGATTTAGTTTTATCTCAGAGAAGACATGAAGATAAATGTAGAAACTCAACCAATCCCTGAGTGATCTGTGATGTCATGTAGTTATGCAAGGGCTGATGGTAGGATGGACAGAGGATTAGGGTTCCAAGTGTGTGTGTGTGTGTGTGTGTGTGTGTGTGTGTGTGTGAGAGGGAGAGAGAGAGAGAGAGAGAGAGTGAGTGAGTGAGTGTGAAAGAGAGACAGCCAGTGTGAGTGTGAGATCAGTGTTGTAGTGCAAAAGTGTTCAGCAGTGTAGACATCTGTTATTACTGCACTACTGCTGTTGCTGCGTCTCCCTCCATCTCCCTCCCTTTAGTCTTCTGTGTCTCTCTCCCTCTCCCTCTCTCTCATCCTCATCTTGGGTCTGTGAAGGTTTTTAATCCTGATTCAATTTCCATCAGTTTGATTTTCTACCACAGTCTGACTGCCCTTATGCACAGAATGAATGATATATATGTATGCTATATATACAGCTGCCCTTATGCACAGAATGAATGATATGTATGCTATATATATATATAATATGTTTTATATATATATAAATGTATATATAATATAATATATATAATATATATAACAATACAAATTGTTTACAAATTTTGGAATCTGGTTAAATCATCACCCAAAATGGAAATATAAACACCCACATGAATTAATGATTTTTTTTAAAAATGTCAAGAATTAGCTGTAATTGAAACCAGGGAGACCCTTGATCCATGATTAATGTCACATGGTCCAAACCTCTGCTGGTGTGAATGTCCTCGGTTCCTGCTGTCTGCCCTATCAGATGGTACTGGTTTAGTCTGGACCCGTCGTCGGCCACCACCACTGACTTGGATGCATTCTTTGTCCAGGTGTAGACCACCTCTGACACTGGGTAAGCGTCTGGGCCAAGAGGGAGAGAGATAAAGAGACCAAAGGTTAGACTGGAGTAGAAGTCTCAGAGTTAGCTCAGTCAGGTTGTGTACAAAAAAAATGTAAATGTTACCTGTCAATGAGAAATCAAAGCTAGAATTAGATTTTATTAATGTTGATCCTGGAAATATGCAAAAGTTGTGACTTTGTGACCCTGGGACTCACAGAGTTAACATCTAATCACAAAGGTGGAGGAGGAAAACCAGATTAGCTAATGTTCTCCAACACTCCATTAGCTCAGCACAGAGAGGTGGTGTGGCCCCCCTCCCACCACCGCCCCCTCTGTAACCCACTGAGGACACAGTAAAAGACAACACAGCATCCTCTGTGGGTATTTACAGACACACCTCACTGCTCTGTCAGGATAACAGGATCAGGTTCTTATCCTCAGACTCCAGTCCAACCACCGCCTTTCCATAGAGGAAGAATCCCATTCCTCTATAATCCAGTTAGCAGGTAAAGAAGCTGCAGGGAGGTTCCCATAGCTAATGCTAAGCTAATCACCCTCCTGGAGGTCAGAGGTGAGCATGTGTAACCCTGAAGGTTGGATGTCACCATGGAAAGTACTGTTACACCGAAAACGCTGTCATAACCTTTAAAATAGCTGTGATTTTGGTCAAAAGGGTAACGTAACAACAAAAAGTTGTAAAAATAAAACAGGTTAAAGGGTTAGCCCTTGACATAACATGTAGTTACCCAGTAGAGTAGCTAATGGGTGGCACAGACAAAGACATAAACGGCATAAATGGCAAATGGCATAAATTTGTGTAATAATAATGTTTTGAAATGAAACATTTACTTTGAATGTTGGCTGTCGAGAAGCTAGAAACACAAATAGAAGTAGAGCTTGTACTTACAGCTGCCAAACTTAAGGGGGCAGGCGTGAGCGTCCATGGGGAAATCCTCCAACTGCATGGGACACTCGGCTGAAATGGTCAGTCTGAAACAAAGCAAATGTTTGCCCGATGATTTTAGACATTTATGCAAGTGACTAGTCTTTGTAAAAAATACTGAACTATATTTATATGTATTAACTTTTTATTACCAGTATTTATTTCGTGATTATTTACATGTAGTTTTAATTCAGGTTGTACCGGAAGAGCAGGGACTGATAATAGAAGTTCGAGTCACGTGTTTATTGAGTTACGTTATCCGCTGTTATACCTGGTTATTGACTTTATATGAATTGCATAATTTTGTTTCAATCGATTGATTAATTTATTCAATTTAATTTTTTTCAAGTTTTTCTGTCAGTTTAAGAAAATGTTTTTATTTGTATTGCATTTTTATTCGGTTTGCTTTAGATGCTGTAGTTTGTTTTCCATTACGTTGACTGTTCTGCCCTCTGCTGGCCACAGGTTGTATGACGCAGTATTGTCTTTCTAACAAGCTGAAGTTTTCACATACCCTGCCTACCCTCCAACCCTAAATACCTGGTTTATATGTTCCATTATTTTCGCATCCTACCACCAATCGTTCTTTCTGGTCTTCCTTCCTGTCTTTTTTCTCCATTTCTACTGTTTTTTTCTTTGCTTTCAGTTTTTTTCTTCTTTTCCTTTTTAATTCTCCGTTTTCTGATCCTACTTTTTCCTTCCTTTTTTCCATTCCATCCTTCTCCTTCATTATAAATGTCGTTCGTTAATGCTTTAAATTGCTTTCTTCCTTCCTTCTCTTTTCTATCACTATCAGTTGGACCCTTGTTGGCCACCAGGTGCCATCATTGCACTGCAGTCTAACAAAAAATATAACCTCTAAAGAGATCATTTTTTAATTAATGTTTTAATCTTATGATAAATATCTTATGATAAATATTTATCTTATTTTATTAATGTTTTAATCTTATGATAAATATTTTCATTTATGAATTCTGGACCTTTCCAGACCACCTTTGTTACTGGTCTATTGACGTTAGAAAGGAGAAGTGTTTAGAACCTCATGGTGTAGAGCAGCGTTCCGTCCTCCTTCAGCCTCAGCAGCTTGTTGGGTGTGGTCATGTTGTGTGCAATAGACTTCTTGCCATTGAGGAAGAACGTGTCTGGCGTCCAGATGTTACTGGCCAGCAGGTTGTTAAGTGATAGCTGCTCCATGGGCCCTTTGAAGCTCAGACGCTCGTCCTTCCAACTCTGACGGAAGAAGACATCGATGGTGTATTCCTAAGACGGAGACAGAGTCCATTTAGTTTTATCTGACTGTTAGACACAGGAAACTGACGTCAACAAACTCACTCTCCAACCACCACCAAGAAAATCCATATTCTAGTCTCTGTGTGAGCTGAAACTGCTTATTTTCTTAATGGGCGTTTGTGCAGATGAATCATTCATTCAGACTCATGTCACATTTGAACTACAATAAAAAATGGAAATATCTGTTAAATAGTATTTAGAAGGGAGAAGGATTTCTAGATGTGCGGTGAGGTGGTTGGAGGAGAAGGAGACAGTGAGGGAGAATTGTAAATCTACTCCTCTAAAAGGGAGAAAATCAGTCATTAGGATTAATCACCTCAGCTGTGCAGGAATAAGAATAAAAAAAGGAATGAATTAAAAGAAAAAGAAAAATGATATATATACGTATGTAATATCTAACATTTAACAGGTGAAGAACAATGTCCATATAATATAATATAATATAATATAATATAATATAATATAATATAATATAATATAATATAATAATTTAAAATATGTGCAAAAGAGCACTATAGTATTATAATTTAGCAGCCATATATTATAATAGTTATAATGGCAGTATATTAGCAATAATACAATTTATTTAATTCAAAATGTTAATTATCATAAAAATATAGTAAAGTGATGCTAGATTTATACGATAATTAAATGTTTAATTAAAGCTGTAGTAAATAAGAGAAAATTAGAGAAGAAGAAGGACGGGAAGAAGCAGAAGGTAGAAGATGAAATAAAATAAATTGGAGATGGAAAAGGAAAGGGGAAAAATAAGAACACATTGACAATTTGATGGTGGCTCCTGGTAGTTTTCTGAAGAGGTGGTTAAGAGTCATGTAGGAGGTGTTGTGTTTGTGTTTGTGTTTCATTACCATCTCAGTGTCAGAAACTGGTCCAAAACTGGTGACAAAGATGTTGGTTTGGATCTCAGTCACATTCTCTGTAAGGAGGAAAAAGAACAGATATGATTTGAAGAAAAGGGTAAATAGAAAACAAATTGATGAAAATACACATATATGTTACCCAGCCCTGTATCCTACATAAAAGTATAGCATTTACTAGTACTGATGTGATCTGCAGTAATTTTAAGTGGAACTCATTAATTAATTCTGCCTTGGCCTGTTGGTGGTGCTCAAGTCCACATTGGAGAGCTCTGGTCCAGAATAGATAAACTGGTGTGTTGGTAATATAAATGTTCTCTTGTGAAGTAGGTCAACTGTACTGACCAAGATAAAGGGAAACTGTTGGGCTACGTATGTGTATGCACTAGAAACGTGCATGTAAATACTCTGCTACAGTAGCTCATACTCTACAGTAGCACTTTATATTTAATCAGCATCACCGTGAAGTAACCCTGGAAGTATCTTTTTGGAGTTGTACCAGCAGATCTGTGTCTTGGGAGTTGCATGACTGCCACTGAATATTTTATGTAGGGGGCGTCCTGATTACTGTCAACACTCACTGGACTAGACACTTTTCTGTGACTCTCTGAAAGGGAATGAATGGAAATAACTCTGGGGGTTATTTAGTCAGAGACTGCAGCTGAAACTGTGAAAACACACGAATAGATGATAAGTCATCACACTCACTGAAATGGTCATCACTTATTTTGGTTCAGATAACAGTTTCCGTGCCAAGGTCAGGTGATGAGTGTTTCAACGCTGACACGAAAACCTGTCCCAGATTGAGGGGATGCTTATCTCGTCCTGTAGATGGCAGTGTTTTGCTGCCTTTCTCCAGCTCTGTGTTTATGCATGTCCTCCATGCTGAGCTGTGAACAACAGCTTGTCCAATTATATATTTATTTTTGTCTTTTTCTCACTCCCCTCTCTCTGTCTCTGTGTGTGTTGTTGTTTTTGGAGAAGGAGAGAAACGGTTTCCAGGATGTGAGAACAGACTGTCTGGTAGAACTTAGCACAGATTCTGTGGTGTGTGTTTTTTTTTTTTTTTCCAATTTGGACGAGAACAAATATATATAAGAGTAGGAAACAAAGACTGTTTGTCTGACAGGCAACTGATGAAACCCAAGGTTATTTTCCTCTTGTTGTTCTACCTGAACAAAGGAGGCTGTGATGGAGACAGTCACATATACGTATATATCCCCTCTTCGATCCATTCATCCATCATTCCCCATAAAGAAAAATCTGTTACCTTCTCTATTGATTTGTTTGTATAGTACACTGGAAAAATGTACTACCTCCAGGGTCCTTAAATCAGTCTTTTAAAAAGATAGATCAAATAAAATGGTGGGGATGACAAACCTCCAAGCCCTGGTCTGAGGCGGTTGTCATATCCGTCCAGGAGTCCGTCCAGAATCCTAGTGAAGACGGTGCTGTTGTCGTTGGCGCTCGCCTCCTTCTGATCCTCAGTGGTAGAGACACTATGTAGGAGGAGGAAGAAGGACAATAACAGCAGCCGTCAAATGTGTACAGGATTATTGTGATAAATGAGCTAACGTCGTTCTGGATTAATTAACGATGGTTCTGGTCCGTCTTTTAAATATAAACAAACAGAACTCATTTATTAGATTTAATTGGTAGTTGAAATAGAAGTCAAAACACTCAGTCTAATATGAATCTGGTGACTAATTGTCCAGAGGGCATCAGTGTGAGCACAGACAAGTATTCACTACTTATTGTTTATGTTGCTGTCAGAGTCTGTACAGTCTGCCAACATACAGTGCCAGTGATTCATTAGAAAATGCACCAAGAACAAACACAGACATCAGTTCTCTCATTTAGGAGTCCTGAATTCATTTAAAACACGTGAAGGAATCTTTCCAGTGATATTCTTTTTTTTGTAGGCTCTTTTTTCTTTCTTTCTCTCCTCCGCTCCT
Organism: Cynoglossus semilaevis; assembly: GCF_000523025.1. NCBI lineage: Eukaryota > Metazoa > Chordata > Actinopteri > Pleuronectiformes > Cynoglossidae > Cynoglossus > Cynoglossus semilaevis. The sequence goes on from NC_024320.1 coordinate 13,375,663, forward strand.
TCCTCACCCGTCCTTATTCATTATTCCCATCCTCTTTATTTTCTCTTACCTACACACCGGCCTTCCTACCTTTTTTCTTTTCTTTCTATTTTCCCTCTTGTTCGTCTTGTTCGTTTCTTTCTTCCGTCCGTACACCTACCCTCCTGTCCACCAGATCTTTCTCACTTCCTACGTTCCTTCACTCCTTCCTGCGTACCTAACCCTACTAGCCTACATCCCTATCACTCTTCCTTTCTTTCACCCTGCGTCTTTGAGGTTTTTTTTATCATTATCCTCTGAGTAATTGGATGAAGAACAGCGTCTCTTCTTCTACCTCACATTAATGGTTTCCTTGTGTCCTTGTCTGACCTTGTGAGAGGCTTTTGTGATGTAAAAGTAATTGATCTGCTTTGAACAGAGAGAGAAACTCTTATCGCCTCAGCTGTGCAGCAGAGACAGCAGCGGCGGCACTAACAGTAGCAATGTCAACAGTAGCATCAGCAGCAGTGGTGGCAGCAGCAGTAACAGTGGCAGCATCGGTCAGAGCAGCTTCACACAGAAGGAAGTAGAGGGATCGTGGGGCAAAGAGGGAGCACAGTGACCAGGAGTAGCAGAAGGAGCAAAACAAGTGAGTGGAGTAAGTAGAGGGAGCAAAAGAAGTAGTGGGGGTCGGCACAGAAGAGGGAGTAGGAAGAACAGAAGGAGCAGAGGGAGCGGGGCTGCTGCAGTGTCAACTGACTGCAGCTGAAACAACACGCAGACATAAAAAAACAGAAGCATGTATTTTCTATTAGCAGCAGCAGCTGTAGCAGCAGCAGCAGCAGCAGCAGCAGCAGCTGGAGCAGCCGCAGGCGCCCCGCGTTGGGGTAAACGGGCAC
>NC_024320.1:13378119-13396963 GCF_000523025.1 Cynoglossus semilaevis
ACAAGTAGCCGGAGACCTGGCTACAGGAGCAGCACCAGCAGCGGCGCCACCAGCAGCAGCAGCAGCTGTAGCAGCAGCAGCAGCCTGTACTGGATTAAAGCTGCATCACACGTTTGGTTTTTTTTTGGGTTTTTTTTTTTACCTGGGCTGGTGTCCAAACAGCAGCAGCAGACAGAGGAGAAGCTTCATCATCACTGAGGGTCTGACTGTGATCTGTCCGTCTGAAACACAGACACACCATGATTCAGAAACCATCAGGGTTTCAGAGTGGGAGAAAAGAAAAATCAAGAAAATCGCAAATCTTCCAAAAAAAAAAAAAACACGTTTAATTCCTTTGGTTATTAAAAAAATGTAAAAGGACAAATTTAATCTGACCTAATGTAATAATTATGGTTCCTGATTCTAGATTCCCTAGAAAATGTTACCTGCCAATGCTGCGTTTCTAAAGTTATATAATGTTTCTAACGTTACAAAGTGTAATCTATTGTTTCTACTCACTGAAGTGTGTCTTTAAATTAAAGGTATGTTGAGTCCAAACTTACAAAACAACATTATATTAATTAACCAAATCAGTTTTAATGAAACAATATATTATGTATTATATTTTATATTTATTATATATTAATAGAATAGATATGGTGATTTGTTATTAGCAAAACAAAAACACCAATGCTACCTCAAACATCCATTTTGCACTTACAAAAAAAAATTTCTAGAAAATATTTAATAACAGTTTATTTGTATGAATATTTGTACATTTTACATGAAAAACGTATGTAACTAATTTAAAGCAAACTAATATGTAAAAACATTTTTATAATTTCTTTGAAAGGATGATTAATGATGACAAGAACATACATTATAATACATAAAGAAATACGTGGTTATCGTTGGTGAAACTTAGTAACTTCAACATGAGAAATGAGATTGCGTTATGACATGTTTGTAATGTACAGTTTCTTTGCAAGTAATGAAATAGGAATCGAAGTCTGCAAATCACACGTGATTGCTAGGACTGAGAGCTCCCCCTGCGGGCCTCCAAATAAATCACTAATACTGTATGATGGCAAACTATATTTAGTGTTTATTGTTTTGTTAAATGGGAATGATTTTCATGAGTCATGTTTGTTTGGTGACGAAAAAACATTACTTAAGTTTAACTGGGTGTTTTCAAATAATCGTGATAATTGATAATTGGCTCTGTCGTAGTTTATATATATTTATATATATATATTTAAAAATCGTCCCGTTCTGCGACAGGACCGAGAATGAACACCTGCAGTGACACGGATTTTTAAATGCTCTCTCATTTGAATCAAACTAAAACCAGATTCGGTCCGGTTCCATCCCCGGTCTGATGAAGGTAAAGAACACAGAGAAGAACACGGAGAAGGTGGTGCTGGTGGTGCAGTACCTGAATGCTGCAGATCCATCTTTGTTTGTCTTCACGCACAGTCAGCGGCTGCTGCGGGTTCTTGTGTCTGCGGTGCCGCACTTTCTGTTAACCTCTCTCTATCACCCTCCCTCTCTCCCTGTCAGTCACTGATGTGGTTCTAGATCAGCCTCAGGTCTGGGGTCTAGAGTCCCGTCTCTGGTCCCCTCCTTCTTTCACCTCCTCCGGCTCGTACTGCTGCAGAAGCCTTTTCTCCTTCTGTCTGCTCTTTTCAGAAATGATGCAGCAGCACTGATTTTTTTTTCACTCTACACTTGCAGCCACAGCGCCCCCTGCTGTTCACACTCAGTATAATCCTGTACTGCAGCACCAGAAGAACTGATTAAAAATAACAGCTCCTCCTTATTAGTGGGTTTGGAGTAGGATGGAGGACTGGGAGGGAGAAGGGAGGTTTGAGGAAAAAGAAAAGGTGTCTTTTCCAGGAGCTGGACCAAACCTGACCTTCAGGTGAACACGACGTGTTGTCGTGATATAACAACGGGTGATCTTTAGTCATGGAGCAGTGAGAGCCAAACCCGTTCATGTTTTCACACAGTGACCTAAAAACCCCCCACATGCACTTTTTTTGTGTGTTTTTTGGGGTAGCCACAAGAGGGAGCTCCGTATCTTTATCTGTCGTCTCTCATTCTTTTTTTATCAACCGTCAATCTTGATTTGATTCTGTTCTCTTTTTCTTTCATTCTTTCATTCACTCATTCTTTATTTCCTTTTCCCTTTCCTTTTTCTTTTTCTCTGTCTTATTAACTTTCTTTTCATCCCTTTTTCTGATATTCTTCCTTCATTCCTTTCTTTCATATTCAATTGTTTTTATCCTCCTTTCATTTTCCCTTTTAACCACATCTCCTTATCTACCTTCCATCCTTCTGCTCCCTCACTCCCTTCACCTGCCTTTTCTCATTATTTCTGTCTCTTTACACTCTTGATTCTTCTTTGTGTTTTTTTCTGTGCCATTGGGTTGTAGATGAAAAAACATTGATTACAGATGATTGATTAGATATGCATATGACTGAGTGGAGGAGGTGACGGGAGTTAAGATAAAAAGGTTGAGGAGGTTATGGTGGAGGAGGTGAGAGCTGTGGAGGTTCAGTCTGTATACAGTCAAATAAACAGTAAATAAACACACAATCTCTCTCTCTCTCTCTCTCTCTCTCTCTCTGTGTGTGTGTGTGTGTGTGTGTGTGTATAAACCGACAACCTTACCCCTCGGGAGAATGGGTTCAGCACCATGACTTATGTGGACAGCTCCTGTTAAAAGACTGATTTATGAAAGAGCGGGAAAGAGGGAGGGAGGTTCAGAGGATGGAGGAGAAATAAGAGGGGTGAAGAGTGAAGAGAGTAGGGGAGGGAAAAAAGGAAGGAAGGACATTTTAAACATTTTAGCAGAAACTCTCAAATATCAGTGAAGGCTGCACAAGTCATGATGTCATCAGAATGCTGCACTCTGAATGGCTGACATGACTTACTCACCTGTGTGTGTTTTTGTTTCTTTTTAAGGAACGCTGTGGATGGAAACAAGAAGCTGGTGGCCATCTATGAAACCAGGTGACTGACTGACCGCTACTCACCTACATATCAAACCATGGTCCTGGACATGAACCATAGTCCTGGACGTGGTCCTAAACCATGGTTCTGCCTTATAGGATGTTATAGGTCTGGTCTTGTACCTGGTCCATGTCCCAGTGCAGGTCCTGGTCTTGTACCTGGTCCTAGTCTCTGGTCTTTGAGAAAATCATATCATAAAGGTCTAAATACCCAAAGCTGTAGGTGATCAATGAATCAATCTTGCTCTTACCCCACCTCTCTGTTCCTTTTCCTGCCTTTTCCCAATGCTGATTGCTGACCAGCATTCCTTTCTACCTTTATTCCTTCATTCCATGCTGCCATTTTATCTTTCTGCTTTGTTCCCCACTTTCCTTCCTAGCTTTTTTCTTCCTTCTGTTCTTTTTGCCTCACATTTTTCCTTCCTTTTTTCATTGCTCCATACTTCTTTAGAACCTGCTTTTCTTCGTTGTTTGTTTCTTCTTCAGCCGCTCCATCATTCTGACTTGTCCAGGGGACATTTTTATCATTTCACTACAAAAAAAAAATTCAGCCTGAGCAGCGAGTACATTTCGACCGTTGCCAGTGGTGCAGTGTATGAATGAAGTACTGAAAGTGCTGTTGTTACAAAAACACTAAAACAAATATGATGACATTTTATTATTGATTAACCTATTGTTTAGCAACAGCAATACCCCCACCCCACTGCCCTCCCTCCCCCGACCCACACAATTCTACCTGCAGGCAGTAATCATATCAAACACAAGGACATTCAATAACAAAAATGTTAAAAATGTACAGCCCCGTCTGTTATCCATTTTAAATACTGGTCATTTAATGGATCAGTCGAACTTCACGGTCAAGAGCTGAACGTGGCCGGGGAGCCAGAGGTTTAGAACCCCTGATTTCAGCTTCTACATTGTTATAGCTTTTTTTCTCTTCAAGCCAGGACAAAACAAATAGTTTCTGCAACAACCATTTTGTGTTTCATCAAATTCTGCTTTCCTTCTAATCCAATACTTTATCACGTGTCAGTTACACGGCGGTTCTGATTCAAACATACCTTCATGGTCCTCGTCACAATCACTCTCAATAAACAGCAGTGGGTTTGCGTGTGCACAGACGCGCGCCTCCTCTTTCGCTTTCTCTCTCTCCCTCTCTCTCTCTCATTCTCTCTCTCTCTCTCTCTCTTTCTTTCTCATCAATATGCGCTCCTTCTTCTGATTCTGATTCTGGTGCTCGTGCACGTCGAGCCTCGGCAGTAGCAGCAGTCAGGATGATAATGATGATGAGGATGACAACCTTTATTCTACACCTGACTCCATCCACGGCCACGCGCTGACTTGCACGGACACACACCTCCACTCTCATTCACTGCTGTTTATGTTTTGGAGATGGATGGACTCAGTGTGTGGTGAAGCGCGTCAGGAGCCTATGAGCAATCCCCGCTGCTGCTGCTGCTGCTGCTGCTGCTGGACAACAAGAGGAGAACACACACTGAGGAATTTAAATTTTCAACATTTAAGAACAAATTTACGATTTCAGACAGGGAAAAAATGCTGTTTTCTGTGCGCAAGCTGACGCAGCTGCGCGTCCTCTCTGCGCTGCTCGTCGCGTCAATCGTCTGCTGCGCTAAAAGGTGAGAGAGGCTGGAGCGCGTGCGTGCGTTTATGCGTGTCGGAGTCATTTTTTGGGACAGGTCAAGGTTATTCTCAGTCTCTGACCCTTGTGCGTGTGCATGTGTTTTTGTGCATGTGTTTTTCCAGCGTGAACGAGCCTGGAAACATGTCGATTGTCAAAGAGACGGTGGACAAACTGCTGAAAGGCTATGACATCAGACTCAGGCCAGACTTTGGAGGTAAGTCAGAAACTGTCTTTACTCTTCTCGTCTTTTGTCCCGTGATTTATTTTTGTACTTGTGGATTTCACTGTTGCGCGATTGAGCTAGTTTTTTTTTCTCTCCCTTCATCTAATGGCCCTCAGGTCCTCCTGTTGCCGTGGGCATGAGCATAGACGTGGCCAGCATCGACATGGTGTCAGAAGTCAACATGGTGAGTGACGTCACCACGGTGTTTGATGGTGGTGCCATCATCATCATCATCATCATTGTCGTCATACAGACACAAATGTGCAAAAAGTTGTAGCTGGTGGATATGTTTTCTTTTCTCACATGCAGTGAGTTGAAAATGCCAACATACACTCCTGGTGGTGTAACCTACAGTGGGGGTGTAACCTAGAGTGGGGGTGTATCCTAAAGTGCCTCAAGGGGGAGTTTTGCATATTTATCTGCAGCCATTCTTTCTCTTCTCCTTCATCCTTTCTTTTCATTTGTTTTTATTCTCTAATCCCTCCTTTCTTTCATCCTCCTTGTTATTTTTAGTTGTTTGGGGTTTTTGGACGAAAGGATTCACGTTGCCGTTGTTGTGTCTACATTTCCTTTTCTTCCTTTATTCATTATTCATTATTTATAATTGACTGAAAAACAACAAAATCATTCTCTTTTTTAAAATAAGAAATAAATCCACCTACCCCACACCCCCTGATTAGATCCTCCCTGCAGGGTTTTTTGTGTGTGTGTGTCTTAAATGTTTTTGCTTCATTCTGGTATTTTTATGATCTTTTAAATTAATGTACACATTATGTAACCTGCCCTAATGGTATTTTTTTGTGCTATACTATTTGATTTGATATGAAAGAAGATATATTTATATTCTTCCACGGTGAACACCAGTCTCCTACAAAAAGCTCAAACATGACGTATTATTTTACATTTATGAATATATTCTGATGATTCTCAGTGACTGTGGACGGTACACTTGTGGAAGGAACCATTTTAACATGAAGCCATACCTCCACACTGTACTGATGGAAATACAGTTTTCCCTGTGAAGCCATTATGTGGTGCTGAAAGAGCTGGGCCGGGCTTCCTGTAAGCAGTAAAACATCTTTATCTCAGCCAGCAGCAACAGTCTTACCACACACACACACACACGCACACACACACACACACACACACACACACAAACAGCAACATTCCTCCCTAATGCAGATGAAACACTCTTTGTCTTATCAGCTTGTTTAAGTCATAGGTAAGGATCTGGTTCTTAAAGTGCTGTTGTCCGTGGGCCTGAAACACAGTCAGGTCTGACTGTACTGTGTCCGTAGAGCAGAGCTACATGACGTGTTCTGTGGAAATATAGCTGCTGGTAGAGAGATGACACCGTCATTTTAACAACACTGCTGTGGTGTCAGGTTTAATAAAACCAAATCGTTCTGTCACTTATGACAGACAGTCCTTTGAACACAACCAAGATTGTATTCTGCAGCAAACCTGTACCACTGTAGAACAGAGCCATTAGTCGGCAGTAATGCAACTCAAAAGATTCAGATCTACCAGTGAAGGCAAGGCAAGAGAGGCTAAAATGCTAATACATAAATGTATTAGCGGCTAAAATGCTATTAGAGGCTAATTGCTAATACTAAAATGCTTATACATACATACGTAATAGCTCCATTGCTAACACAGGGCTGATTAACTGTGGGCTAGTGCACAGATAAGACGTTGTTGATGGGCAAGGAGTCCGAGCGTCAATAACAGTTCAGGAGCTAAATGTCTTTGATGTTGTGCATATTTATATTTATCTAAATGACCATCGGTACCTTCCCTGTAATATTTCCCCTTATTTTGTTCTGAAAAAGCAGTAGTGTACGTGAGTAATGAAAATTGTTTTCACACATACTACTGAGGTCGCTAGGTTGCTTAGCTGTTACAAACATCTTCTAAGACTGAACTCTGCCGTTAAACCACCTGGTGAAGTAATGATTGAGTCAGGAGGATTGATCAGCAGCAGCCCACTCCCCTCCCACCACCTCACAGCAGAACAATGCTTTTTTTGCGAAGAAATGCAGCATTCTTTTCTGTAGTCAATACAATCATTCAATACAATGCTGTTCTGTGTCCACTTCCACTGGTGACCGCCACATGATTCTGGTCACTGCTGTTGGACAGACACAGGTTCTACAGCTAACGTTAAACTTAACTTATATAGGAGTCCAGTAGGGGGTGCTGTTCCTGATTCTAACCATGGCCTTTAGTCACAGTGTGATAACTGAGTCTTTAGAAAATCTCACACTTCAAAACAACTGAGCAGACATGAGCAGACAGTGTTGTCACTCCTAATTTAGGTCACAATGGGCTGGTATTTTAAGAAACAATGGCCTGAAGTTAGAGACACAAAAAATTAATTTTAGCCACAGAACAAAAGTCTCAGATGATGAAACCTCAGTCTGTGACATCTGAAGGGAGTCTTCACCGCTTCATCTCTCTGTTAGACCGACTGGGTGACTTCAAACAGTGAACAGTGAACCGTATTTGAACTCAGCGATGGTAGCAGAAGTGGAAGGCATCTGCTGCGACCCACTGTACTAAACCCTCACTTTCTCCAATGAACATTTGAATTCAAAATAAGTGAGAGGTTTATAATTTTCACTGTGTAATCATTCACTGCTTATTTGCCCTGCATGGGAAAATGTGCATGTCACACCAGATGGGACAGAATTTAAAAAGAATTAGAACATCAGATCAAGAGGTAATAAAAATGTAGATTCTTCATATAGTCTGAGGCCTGGGGGGTTGGGGGGGGTCTATTACATTTTATTTGGAATCCCCAAAAGAAAGAAAATGTTTTGGTTAGGGCAGCAGATGTCCTCGACCTACGGCACTTCGTCGTTACGTTCCTTCGTCCCCTCCGTAATCATTTATTATACTGTATCTTGTCCTCTGGGTCCGAGGAGTAACATTTACTGGTGACATCATTATGACTCATAAGCATAACTCTTCTGAGGGCATTGTTTGTCAGACCAAACTGTAGAGGACAGTAAAGAAATCAACAGCACACCATCCCTGTGTGACTAACTCTGTGTCAAAGCAATAGTTTCCCAGGCAACAGGTTCTGATTTTCCTCCATTTATTGCCATGTTTAATTAATTAAGTTCTGACTTACGGTGAAAGGCGATACGGCGATACCGAAGCCTGACTTAAGTTGTACACATAGGTTCAGTGACGCAAACAGAAAACATTTCTAAATTTAGAGAAAAACAAAATCAGACATTGTACAATGGTGGAAAATGTTATCAGCTGAGTCTTTTCACAGTCTCCTTCAGTTGATATTCTTTAGATTCTAACATTTTTTACCATTTTATCTGCCTCTTTAGTGGGGCTTTTATTTCATATTTTTTACAAGATGAAAAGCCAGGTAGAAAAAAAACCTGTGGCAGAGTGTCCAGAGCTGCAGTGCTGCCAGTGTAGTCACAGTAACAGCCTGAAGAACCAGTCATCGTCAACACCATCATACACCCACGGCCGAGCGTAGGTGTCTAACAGCACCAAAGTATATTTAATAAAATTCGTGTTTAAAAAGGTGTAGACATTTTTTTTCTGCAGCACCAAATGTTCTGCTGCCGCTTAAATCACCTGAAACTATTTCCTGTTTGATGGGATGGAAATGACTGACATCTTCATTTCTTTTATCTTTGAAATAGAGCCTTTTGTTAATGTAAATGTAATGTAAAACATGTTTTTAGGAATTTTTGGTGGAAATGTTTTACATTTTTTTGTATTTGCGGTAACTCTTTTCTGTGTAAATACTGTATGTAGCTGTGTTTACCACTCAAAAATGAAAGCTGTGATTTCTTTATTTTAGATTCACCTTTGTCTGTTGAGAGCAAAATCACGGACATTTGTCTAATATATTTTTTATCATTTTATTTTGTTTTTCTCAGGCTTTTCCCACCGTGTACCTTAAATACTCATTTATCGTCCATCTTGTCTTTTTAAAGTTTCTTTTCCCTCCCTCCTCTTGCCTCCCTTCTTCCTACCACTCAGTTGTTGTGGTTGATGGTCCAGGTCTCCTTGTTCGGCTCAGGTTCCAGGGTCTGAACTGTGATCAGTTTGAGTTCCATTTAAGTGCTGAGTGTTGGAATGCTCAGATTAAATTAGCTGTATGGGATTATTATGGACTGTTCTCCAGCTCCTCCATCTCTGCTCCATTACTGCTGTAACTTTACCCTCCATCCGTATTCATGCTGACCACATCTCCTCCTGCTTCTCCTGCAGGTGTTCATAACCACCTTCTACCGGTGTAACAGTTCCAGAATTGTGCATGTTCATGCTCACATGTACTCTCCTGGTCAGCCATAAAAGATTTAAGTGAAGAGTGTAGTTTGTACAAACAGACGGCCAAGGATCTTCATCAATTTTTGATGGAGACGATCCAAATGAATTTCTAATAAAGCTGAGGAAGAAAATCAAGACCTTCTTCTCTCTGAGGGTTTCTAGGAACCAAGGAAGACAGTGAATACCAATATTTCGGGTCAAAGTTTCCCTGAGTTACTGTAATGTGTACAGTTTACAAAGTAAACAATAATCTATAATCTAATGAGTACACTGTAATGTGTACAGTTTACAAAGTAAATATTTACAATCTACAACTCATTAGACACAATGATGTCCTTCTCCTCACTGTTAAGTGCATTTTCAAAGTAAAAAAATAACATCAAGTAATTAGTGTTAAATAACTTTTGGCTAACTTTAACTACCATCTATCTTTTCGTCTTTATAACTTCAGGTAGGAAAAAAATCCTGTGTTGAGGACATTCTGATTTCATTGATTTCTTTTTTTTTTGAGCCACGTTTTTATTAATTTAACAACAATGTTTCTTACAGGTATTGTTAATTATTTTAGCTAGATCAAGACTAATTTTCAGTTGTTTTGGCTTTCTTTCAGATTTTCAAGCCAATATTAAGCTACATTTTAAGTTACAAAATGGCTAACATTCATGTAATACCACAAAGACTCGTTTGCCCCAGTGCAGCTACAGCTACGGGGGGCTGCTGAAAAGCTTTTGCTAAACAGACATGGTTGACAATATTTAAAAAGTGTGAAGTTGTTTACAAAAGTCATGTTTTCTATGCATATATATGCATAAACCCGTGTCAACTTTTGACTAGCATTCAGTCAATTCAGAGTCTTGTTGTTTTTGGTCATCCATCACGTTTTCTTGACACTATTTCTAGGTCGTGTTCGGATGCTCCTTCGTGGATACAGTTTTATTATTTCTACAGTAATATAGAAGTAACATTTTTTGCTTTATTTTTCCTGAACTATGTGGTTTTTTTGATGACAGTTAACATCATGAAATAGGTTTTAAATCATTCACACTGTAAAAAAATAAAAACGCTGTGCCCTTCCTGTCACCCTCCTCCTTCTTCCTCAACACCAGACCAATTTGAATTCCTTCAGTGTCATTTTTTTCCCCTAGAGATTTTCCCTGGGGAAGCACAGCCCTGAGGCACGTTTCACTGCAGTGTGGGGGGAATCCCTCAGCACAACCCTCCTCCTCTGCTGCTGTAGAGGAGTACACACAAGTCAAATAGTGCTGTTCCTCTCTGAGGCTGCTGATTGAACTGGGTCTTTTCCTCTAAATGACAGCACTGGCCTTCAGTGCAGGGGATAATTTCCTCTCTGTCTAATAGCAGATGATGTATGGCCTCATAATGGTGAGTGCAGAGCAGTGATAACTTACAACAAATGTACAAATGCGTCGTTTTTCTTTTAGACAAGGAGAGACTCTGCAGACAACAAATATACACATGGTTTATTTTTATTTTTTTCAAATGTAACAGTAGAGCAAAAATGTTGCTTTCAGCAACAGCAGTTTAAATAGGTTTTAAAAACAATGTTCACTGCTTTATCTCACCATAGGACAGCCCTTGTAAATAGTAACATTTCCGTCACCAAAGTCCACAGAGAAAAGAAATGATTCAAGCTCACAAGGACACAGACCCTGCTGGTCCACAGCTGCCTCCTTTGGACGGTTCCTGCCCCTGAAGTCAATCCAAGTGAAGAATTTCCTGAGCTGGAGTAACAAAATAACATATTCTATTTCACTGACAGTTGTAATGTATATCCATTATTCATTCTATGAACTTTGGTGCAGGAAAGTGAAACTAAAGCATTAAAATCTGTCAAAAATCAACATATTACTGAGAATTGAACATTTATACATTTATACGTTCAAATCTTTTTTATTTGTTTTGGTAAAAAGACAATGAGATGCCCTTGAGCACCGTGGCATCGTGAGCTGCACAGACCAAAACCCATCAATTTGGTTTGGTTTGGTTTGGTGTGTGCAGGTTGAGTTTATGGCTCATTGCCAGTTAATTTCCTCCTCATGCTGTGCCACCAATCTGTATCCTGTTCCTGTGCTGACTCACATTTTCCTTCTGAACACTTCTCTCTGTGTGAGCATGAACCAAACAAACTCAACCAATAGCGTTGGGTGTAAAGTGTATCTTTTATTCATGTAAAAGTAAAGGACACGTTCAGTGATAACATAAGCTAACAGTGTGTGTGTGGATGTTTGCTGCTGCAGCATCTTCCCTGCTTCTTCATCTCCATATTTCTGTTTGTAGGTGTTAAACCTGCAGCAGTGATGGTTCAGTGTCAGAGCTGACTTTTCATTTTCAGCCTCTGTGAATAGAGAGAGAGCAGGAGCTGAGGGAGAAAGAAAAACTGGTTCAGAAAAGGAAAAACAGAGACAGAAGTGCCACACTTAAAACAGATCCTTGTTTTTTTTTTTTGGGGGGGGGGGGGGGGTTGTTGCCATTTTTTAGAAAAGTACAGTATGTGCTGTAGCTTTACTACAGGTAAACCTGGGCTTTTTCCTGTCATCCTTGTGACAAATAGTTGTCATTATTTTTATGGCATTCCATTAATCTTTCTGTTTTGAATGAGGACATCTTTAATGATTATTTGTATCAGCCTTTTCTGTACATCTTCTGCATATGTTTATACAATTTGAATTTTTTATATTTTCTATTTTTTTTTTCATCCTTTTTTCCAAACCCTGAGCCCTGGACTGGAGCCCAGATCAATAAAATTTGACATAGCTTTTAAATACATACATGTTAGTAAAAAGAGATTGGTCAAGGTAACTCTAAAAGAGACATACAAAAAAAAAAACATAATCAAAAGATCAATTGTGTAGCACGGAAATAGCGCGAGCTTAGGCCAAAGGTCCTTAACCACCGAGCCAGGCTGCTAAGCTGTTCTTTCTGACCAGAGTCTGGTTCGGGCTTGTTGTTGTCTCAGGAGAAATCTCATTAGTCATTCCCTCACACGACACAGGTTCCACCACAGTTGACCACGACCCACTGTTTGTTTTCTCTCTTTGTGTTTAAGCCAAATCACTGTGCATCAGTGAGTGATGGCACTGTACAGTTACTGTATGTGTGGATGAAACTGTGACTGATCAGAAGCACCAGTGGAGCAGGAGTCCAAAGATTTCCAGGACATTTTTACCCTGTTACCTGACTGTATTGTTTACTGATTTTCCTGCAGGACTACACCCTGACTATGTACTTCCAGCAGTACTGGAGGGACAAACGTCTGGCCTACGTGGGCATCCCTTTGAACCTGACATTGGACAACAGGGTCGCAGACCAGCTCTGGGTCCCCGACACCTACTTCCTCAATGACAAGAAGTCCTTTGTCCACGGTGTCACAGTGAAAAACCGAATGATCCGTCTTCATCCAGATGGAACTGTTCTCTACGGACTTAGGTGACGACACACACACACAACTTCACATCTATTCTTCACATTTCTATTTTTATAGGCGACCCCACGTGGGCTCCAACCCCAAGGGTGAAAAACGATGGCCATCCATTAATTTTGCTCAGAATGATTTTAAATTAACCACAAAAATTAAGGAAACAAAACATTAATTTAGCTTAAAAGGTTTCTTTGCTTAAAAGCAAAGAATCTAAGTAAGAAATGAAAATTCCTTTCTTTCTAGTAAAAGCTTAATGTACTTCATGTTGGCTCAACATATTCCCAGTTTCACTTCTAGTACTCCTGATATTGTTTTTAGTCCCTGTGCCTGGTCCTTCTTACGTCAGTGAAAACATTGAACGGTCTCTACAGGAAGACCGACCTTTGATCCCAGATACATTGTAAATGTATATGTGTGTTGGTAACATTGTTAGTGTTTATTCTGAACAACAAACCCACAGGACTGCTCTGATTATGAAACCAGAGAGTTCACATCACTCAGCCTGATGACCTACAGCCTCATCCTCCTCTTCATCATGCTTTTAGAAGCTGAATAGTGAGATGATGTTTCTCTTCACTGCTCTATAAATACCATTTCCTGAAGCAGTAGAAAACACCTTTATATAATGTTATTTGCATTGGATCACAGGAACCCTAAAAATATCTTCATTGGTCTTTTGAATTCTCTTAATGAGGTATTTTTATTGTTTCTGTAGAAAATAACACTTGACATTTATTAGAAACTGATTGAAAAGTCCCGTCCTGTTGGAAGTACAGTAGTGTGTACAACAGAGACAGGGAGGCCAGAGTTTAAAAAAGACTTCAGAACAACAATATGAAAGTTCAAACTTTGTAGAAATATATTTTTAAGAATATTTATTGAAAATATTTTGTCACAGGTCGGTTCTTCACCAGCTCTTCATTATGACCAGAGTGAACATTTTCCTTTTCCTAAGTGTTTAAACCTCGTTCTTCTGATTTTTAATCTTTCTGCAAACCTCCATGTTTTTACACTGTTATGTGCTCCGCTACCTCTAGATCGAACCAAAAATGTCTATTTTAGAAAAAAGAAATCTGTGTATGTTTAGTCGGAGATATATCATGTGGAACAAACCTAAAAAGCTATACAGGACATCAACCTGACTCAGCTTGGCTGAGACCGTTTACACCTTTTGGGGGGGCCAAAGCTCCTCTTCTCACGCTGCTGAAAGAACCTAGAGATTGCACTTCTCTGTCTGATTAAGTGACTCTTACAAACAGTGGCAATATATTTAGGGAGGTCCTGGTCTCTTCGCTCCGTGCAAACCAGAACTCTCATCACTGAGCCGTACCTCTTTAGGAGCTGCTTGTGGATCACCTTAGAGAGGTTTCGAACGTTGCCAGGTTTGATGACGACGTTGGTGCCTTCAAGCTGACTCCACGTTTCCTCGACCAGACAATAAATAGTTGATTCCAAGTCTGTGAAAAATGTCCTGTCACCTTTGAAGGCCTTCCAGATTCTCTTGATGATCGAGGTTAAGGCAAGCCTAAGACAAGACTTGCTCTCCTCTGCCTCCGCTATCTCGTCCACTTCTGGCTCACCGCTGGTTCCTGCTTCGCCCGGAGCAGCGTCCACGCTGGTGGACATGGGCATCAGAGTGGTGGACACCGCCTCGCTGCCCATGATAGCCGTCACAACCTTGTCGCTGTAGCCGTGGATCTGGTTGTCCAACCACCAGCCCATCAGCGATAAGAAGCAGATCACCCTGTGCCGTATCTCTGCGTACATGCTGGCGTACGGTTGAGGCTCAGACACTCCAGGTGCAGACGCAGCTGCTAGGACTGCTTCTGTAACGTTCTCCCCTGTGATATGACTGTACAGGAGGTCACTCAGTTTCTTGGTCAGTTCCACATTGTCGTCAGGAGAAATCAGGTGGAGCTTGTGGAACATGTAGAGTCCATCTTCGCCTGTTTGGTTTTTACCACTGGACTGGAGCACAGACTCAGCATCAACTAACAGGGTCTTGACCGATTGGGCGTCATTGGCTGCAGGCTGGAACATGGCTTTAATCTGTGAAAAGACTCTCATAATGGAGGCCTTTGCAAACATCTTGGCAAAAAAGACACTGACTTTGGTCTTCAAGCTCTTCAGACCCTTCTGAGTTTTCCTCTGAGACTCAGGACTTGATTGGACTGATACCACCTCCTTCAAACTGATGTAGTCAGTCACAGACTGACCAATGTCCTCTGCAGCGTCCTGAATGTCTACAGCAAACTCTTTCTGCAGCTGGTTGTACTCTATGTCTGTGAATTCCTCCACAATAGGGGTGATGATGACATTCACCTCGTCACCAATGATGTCCTGGACTGACTGAGTGAGTGACGAGTCCATCAATGAGTCCTCGGGGTCACACTCCTTGGTCTGGGCACTGCGCTGAGATTGTTTGTTGGTGGAGCACATGCTCTTGATCTTGTGAGCAAACTCCTTTAGCATTTTACAAACATATCGGACCATGGCGTTGGTGGACTTTGGCTGCGCAGAGCCCTTGTGGGACGTTACCTCTGTTGCAATCAACTCTGCCAGTTTCTCAGAGCTTGGACCTTTGACCGTCTCCACACCCAAGGCATCAGCAAAGCTGCAGGCGATGGAGTCTTCCACACTGGCACGTACTTGGGCTAGAAGTGCATCTTGTTTGAGGAAGTTGGACAGACTGTCCACAATGCAACAGACCACCTTCACCAGCATGTCCGCCAGCCGCAGCTGGGTATCATTGTCAGGTTTACCTGCTTCTAAGAGGTCCCATTGCTCATTAGTCAAACCACTAGTGAAGGATTTAATGTGGGGACAAACGGTGTCAGTCGACACCTTTGGTATCTCCATTAGGTGTGCACAGTTTCGAGCTTCACGTTAGTTTTTCTTTAGTGTTTTACATTTATTGATTGGTTGGTCTTTGAGCATTGTTCTGCAGCAGATAACATCCAACCTGCCCCCAGTGATGTCACTGACACATCAAAGGATCCTCGTATCCAAATCAACCTTTGATAGGATATAGTGTGTCTTTTTTCTGAAATGTTGTTTGTTTGGAAATACCTAACAAATGCATTACAAAAAAAGGCTAAAAAAAACGGCTAAGCTACCTTAGCCAGAATAGATAAAAGTTAATGAAAAGGTTGCCGAGTTACACTCCAAAATCAGAAATCAGACTAAACGTGTCTTTGTTACTCTTAAAAGCTAAAACATTACTTAAATGTTTAGTAGAAATACACATTAGTCAGCACAGCCCAAATGTTGCAAACAAAGCTAAATATCCTCAAAAAAGGCTCAAATGTTAGCTGATATTTTCACAGATGAACCTTTGAAACTGCAGTTTTTTATTCATTGGTTACCAACTGAATTCAATAAATTGGTTCATATTTTTAACAGTTTGATTTTAGTCGTCCATTAAATAACAAGTGTTGTCACCCCACTGCTCCTGCTGCTCCTGCTGCTGCTTTTTATTCTAATTCTAATGAATTCCTCCTCATCTCCTTCACATCCATCTTTTTCCCCAACAACATTCATTCTTAAACCTTTTTTTCTGCCCTGATTGTGTCACTTTCTGCAGGATAACGACCACGGCAGCGTGTATGATGGATCTCAGGAGGTATCCTCTGGATGAGCAGAACTGCACTCTGGAGATAGAAAGCTGTGAGTAGACAGGCCTGGTTCTGCTGGGACTGAGCTGAGAGGAGAACTCCAGCAGCCACCAACATGATTCTGTTCTGCCCACACAATCTGCTGGGACTATGGAATTATTTTAGTTCCGATTTAATTAAATTTAAAATTGAGCAAAAAAAACAAAGAAGTAGATATTCCTGCAACAAAATGTCTTAAAGTTATTAAAAATAGTTACAATGGACGAAATAGATGACGAAGCGTCGTGGAATTAATTAAAAATTAAAATAATAAAAAAAAACAAAAACGATTGGAATCATTTAACAAAAACTTTCCAGGTTAGCCTAGAAAAACCAAAATGAGAAAACCAACGCTAATGAACAATGACCGTTATAATTTAGGAAAATTAAATAAAACTTTTTTTTTGTTGCTATGAACAAGGTATAAATTTGTCACAAATGGTTGTTAGTTAGTTTAAAACAAGCATTTGCCCAGGAAATAAAATGGAAAGGGTAAAACATTACTTGCTAAAAAACTGGTGAGAAATTGGTCCAAAAACTAGACAGATAAATGCAAAAGTATTTTTAAAAATGTGATGTTATGTATAAGCCTTAATTTATACCTCATTGTAAACGGTTTTAACAAGAAAAAAATAAAAATAACCAGCCAATTGCAAGTAAATGTTAGCAAAACAGTTACCTAAGCTAATCTAGTAGTAGCTGAAATTTGGCCAAAAAAAAAAAAAAACTAACACAGCAATGAAGCTCATCGTTGTGTATGTGTGTGTATGTGTGTGTGTCCAGATGGCTACACCACAGACGACATAGAGTTCTACTGGAAAGGTGGAGAGTCAGCAGTGACAGGAGTGACTCGTATCGAGCTTCCTCAGTTCTCCATCGTTGACTACAAGCTGGTCTCCAAGAACGTCGTCTTCTCCACAGGTAGAGAATTGAATTCATGATTAAAGTAATGAAATGAGACGACAGAGACAGTGTTTGAGTGAGACTTGCCTATTGTGGCACTGGGAAAGGTTTTATATGGTTTAAACTATGTTCCATTTTCACACTCTGGGCTAAGTTGCTGATGATTTTCACATTTTAATTTTCTCTGCTTTTGAGCTATTTTTCAAATATTATATATTATTATATAGTATTATAATAATAATTATTATATTATAATAGTATTAATATATTTTAATTTTATAGAGTGAAAATTGTGAACCACACACCTCTGTCTCCTGACACTGGTGACATTTGGATTGATGATTTTCATCAACACACTGATTTTGATTAAATGAAGCAAACAGAAAAAAATCAATTACATCAATTACTGCATTACTGGCTGCCTTCACAGCATCTCAAGGTGAGGTGAACACTCTATTTTCATATAATTTCTTTATTATGAAGACAGAGGTTTAAACATCTTGGTAATAATAGTGAAATAAGCGATAAAATGGAAATACCTCAAACTAAAGGCAGCAGAAATGTTAAGAATCAGCTCTGCTATCATGAGTTCTTACTTTTGCTTTTAATTCTGCTAGATGAGCTGAATATGGTGCAGAACTACAATTGATATTTTTATTAAAAAAAATTAATTACCAAATAAATTATTACCTTTAAAATTAGTCTTTTCATATATACGTGTTAAAGACAATTTGCAGACTTTAGCACATTGTGCTGCGATGCCTACTTTTATGTTTAATTTAATCATTTCTTTAATTGGAGGTTGATGTCTGTTTTCTTAGCTGAGTTTCTTGTTCCTGGTACTCTGTTTGGTGACGAATCCCAGTGAAGCCACAAGCCAGAAAAACATTTACACTCCCTTATTTCACATTGCAGTTAAGACATGACAGGGGAGGGGGTAGGGTTGATGCTGCTGCTGCTGCTGCTGCTGCTGCTGCTGCTGCTGCTGCTGTTGTGCTCTGGTCTGAAAAGAACAAGATATTTATGTGTGCTTCTTGGATGTGATGGAGTAGTTTATTGACACTCCCTAAGTGAGTGGTTTACGATTTGCTCTGTGGAGACATGTTCAGAGCAGCAGCTGCTGTGAGGCCGAAAAACAACGTTATTTTTCACTGAAGGTGGCCTCGGGTTGTAGAGGCTGAAATTGACAGCAAATCATTTTTTGACTTTACATTCACTCACCCCTCGTCCCCCCACACACCCATTCCCACAGAGTAAACCTTTGATATGAGCTCATAGGGACACAGGAGCCACGTCTACTGCTGTCCACTGAAGGAGTCTGTGCCTTAAAATCAGAATAAATCTGAATCTGAATGAATCTAAAAATTAAAAAATTGAAAAGTGAAAAATAAAGCATTTATTTCCAAACTTCCACACCAAAAAAAAGGGATTTTTTTTTTGTCACAGAACCTGACGATTGCTAGTCCGTCGCTGCCTCCTGTGGTCAGTTTGTGCCACTAATGTAAATATGAAGGATTTCAAACAATGAAGTCACAAAAAGATCCATGTGTATTTAGTGATGGAGGAAGCAGTGGGTCAGCAACTGCTGCGTGGCATTGTTTGGTTTTTCTCCACATACTGTTGAGCTCTTCTGTGACTGTCGTGGTGCGCTTGTTTGTGGGAAGCAAGGTGCGTCCCCTGTG
>NC_024320.1:13397013-13428767 GCF_000523025.1 Cynoglossus semilaevis
GTGTGAAGAAATATCAAAGATTCTCTGTGAGGCTTGATAATGAGCAGAATTCCTCTGATTTCAGCTCTAATCATTCAGCCTCTTTTTCTCCCTTATTCTCGTTTCTTCTGACCCGTCCTTCATTTTTCCTTCTTCTCTGTGGCTTTACCACATTACTCTATTTATTTTTCATTCATTTTAAAGCCATTTCTCTTTCTCCTCTCAAACCTAAAAACTGACTTATATTATTCGTAATTTTCCTATTCATGTTTGACTGTAGCTTTGGTTTAGCTAACTTTTTACCATTTCTTCAACAAACAAGTTGGGTTTATTAATTAAGTTTAGTTTAGTTAATTTAGTTTTCTTTAGCAAACAGGTCATAGGCAAACTCTAAAATTATTTTTGGAATGATTTAAATAAACTTCATGCTTTTTAGACATTGATAGCAATGAATGGATGTTTTTATATTTTTTCAGTGCCAAACTTTACTTGTTTGTTTTCAGTCTGAGCAGGTTTTAGTTTTATCTGACCTAGTGTTGACATTAGGGCTCTCAGTCTGCTGCAGGTATAAACCTTATTCTTTCTCAAGTTTTGACTGAAGTTTTTTTTACCAGTTTATGTTGGTTACAATTCCAGTGTTTCAGCCTTAGTAGGTTAGATTTATTTCATGGGCTGGAATTTAAACTTTCACTTCAACATTTTTCCCTCCACAGTCTCTGAGGCTCAAGGCCAATTATTACACTCTCTAAAAGGAAAAGAGAAAACAGCCATGAATTATAAATTATTCTGCTTCAAAACCCACACCATGAATTATTCTTCACACACACACACACACACACACACACACACACACACACACACACAAACACATGCTGTTTTTGCACACATTCACTAAAATACAGACAGTAATAATGATAATCAGTTATACAAAATAGTATGTTGTTGGTGCAGCTTTAAATATTTACCATCACTGTTATCTTTTATTCATTGTTTCATTTGAAGTTTAGTCTGACAGTGGTGGCCTTAATTTGTATAAGTTTTTACTGAAATCCTTTATTCACAAAAGGCCTAAAAGTTTGTTTTTTCTTTCATCGGATTCATCAGACATGAAACCTCTTTGTTTCTTGCTTTTTTGTAATGAAAAAGAATCATAGAATCATCGATAATTATTTGTGTGCAGAGTTCTTGTATTATTATAAAAAGTGTTCAACTAAATTATATCTAATAAGAGTAAATATGAGCTCAGTCAGTCAGATGGGTTAGACTTCATCTGAAATTCAGCTTGAAATGGAGTGTAACTGGCAAAAATATGAAATGTTTCATAAAAATAATAATAATAAAAAATAATAATATGTTGTATTTATATTCAGTTTATCTAATATACTGTTTAGCCAATAGTTGAGAAAATCAGTGTTGTTTTTTTTTTGTTTGTTTGTTTGGTTTTTTGGAATTGTCAAGAACCTTAAAATGAAAAATATTTGGAAATAATGTTTTAATGCCTAAAAACTAAACAACCTAATGTCCAAATAATTGCTTCAGCTTATTCAAAAGGATGCCAAGACCCAAAAGATCCAAACTAAAGGTTGGCACAAACATGACCTAGAATTAGCCAAGAGAAAAGAAAATCTAAACACCAATACAGATAAAGTAAATTATCTACGAGTTAGCAAACAGGTAACAGAAGTTAGCATAAATAGTACATAGTTTAGTACACTGTTCTTTGCAGAAACGAAAACAAAAAAAAAACAGTTGTAAACCAAAATAACCCAGTGAGGAGTAAAGGTAGAAGAACTCTCGTAGTTCAGTATTTGTGAGAGTACACTTTGTGTTTTTATTTCAGTTTCCATGGCGACTTTGAGGGCATGGGATGGATTTATCTCCATGGCAACCAGCATTCTCTCCCCACTGACTCCTTTCCTCCCCTTTTCACACACAGAATAAATACATCTCAGTTTTTAATGATGATGTGACAGAATATTCAGTGTGCTATGGAAACATTCCATTCTTTACGTCTCATCCAACCATCACTGCTGTTATGAATTCCAGCTCCGCTGCAGGACCGACAGCCCTGTAAACGTCTGCTGCTGCTTCTCAGGAAGATGAAAAATTGTTTTTCCCCTTAACGTCATTTGTCATAACCTCAGTGTCTGTGCACATGAGTGTGTGCTCAGACAAATACCACCGTGTGGAATTGTCACCGCTCTCTTTTACAGTTCTGTGCTGTGGTTCATTAATCCTGTTATTCGCAGACAATTTCTTGTGTTGGGTGAAAAGAGCAATTGAATATATTTACAGCAGTTTTATGAAATGTCACTATCATTTGTCTAAATGTTAGCCACATGTTGTAGCTTTTGTGTTTTGTGTTACCGGGCTTAGTTTGGGCCAACACTAATGTTTCTTCTGAAGACTGAATGACTGAAGTTTTTTGGACAAATCCCAGCTCTAACTGAGTTGACATTTAGACGGTGTTCGACAGCCATTCTCACATTCTGAAGTCCATAAATGAAAATGAACGATTTTAGCAGAGAGAGACTCAGCAGTTGTTGATTCACTGCTGCCTTTAAACTGAATGTCACTGATCGAAAAGTCTGTGGAACCATTCAGAGGAATTCTGTTTTTTTTAATGTATTGCTTTACAAAACAACCTGTCTCACATTAATGAAGGGAAATATGAAGTGAAGTCCATTGTTGTGTTCTAGCCCTTCATTAGTGAACCTTAAGTGGTAAAACATCTCTGCAGTGACAGCTGCAGGTGTAGGTTACAGCAAAGCGGAGGCTGAGCGGGAGCCGAGCGTAGGTGTTAGAAACTGCTACCACCAAACAACATCTGTGAGTGGGAGGGACGCCATGTGTGAGGAGGAGGAGGAGGTAGAAGGAGACAGAAGGAAGGACTCATTAGAGAGATGATGTGATGATGACAGCTCAAAAATAGTCTGTGTGAGCCACTGGGCCACCAGTGATGACAAAGAACAGGCTGCTTGGCTCAGTTTTTGCAGGAAATAAAAGACAAATGTTTTTTCTGAGACACTGTCTCTGTCCAACAGTGGAACGTCCATTACAGGTGGTGGTGTCCTCCATTTTATCCTGAAGTAATCGCCTTCAAAGTCCACAAAGAAAATCTGTGAATTTGGATCATCAACTCCCAAAAGTTGGTGATCCACCACACAGATTTACGGAGGATTCAGGTTTATACCAGTGACACAATCTGACCACAGGAGGCAGCAGTGAACAAGTAGCTCTTGTCTCTATTTAAACTAACATAAAACTTAATTCACAGATTTTCTCTATGGTATTAATATACACAGAAGCTGCTTGTCCTCTGCTGCCTCCTGTGGTCAATTTGTGTCACTAAGGTTAAACTGTACAAAAGATTTCAAACAACCAAGTTGGGTGATTTAGTTTAACAAAACATCATGTGTAGAAAAAGGTCTTCCTTACAGCAAAAAAATCAATACAAAACCTGTTGTTTACTGCCTGAGCTGTGACTTCGGAGTTCTCTGCCTCTGTTCGCAGGTGCCTACCCTCGACTCTCGCTCAGCTTCAAGCTGAAAAGAAACATCGGCTACTTCATTCTTCAGACGTACATGCCATCCATCCTGATTACAATCCTCTCCTGGGTGTCCTTCTGGATAAACTATGACGCTTCAGCAGCCAGAGTGGCTTTAGGTAAGAATTCATTGTCCTTCTTTAAAGCTTTTGTTGTATGCCCTGCTGCACAGAGAAAAGGCAAAACTGCAGAAATAAAATTGAAACAACATTTTTTTTCTTTCCCTTGGAATGGATGTGAAATAAATGAGCATGAAAAAGAAGCGTGGATGTGAAACCTGGACCTGCGGTAACTGGGTCAGGCCTCATGTCTGTAGCTGCTATGGCCCTGAAGGAGCTATAAATACTCCCCTGATTTTAATGAACGTGATTGGACTTGTTATTAAAGCGGAGGCTGTGTGGGTGCAGGGTCCCGCTCACTGTGAGGCCCCTGTGTGCAGTAAACAAGACTCGGCACAGCACGGTAATTAGTGCCACTTCCTCCAGACGACACACAGTCTCAGGCTGCTGCCTCTGCAGTTAAAGCAAAATATTAGGCAAAGCATAAAAGAGTTAAAGTCAGAAAAGGCTGAAGCTATGTACAATGGCTCACAAATGTGATACGACCAGTCAGACAAAATATAGGAACAAATGTGTCAAACATTAGCCTTAGCTACATCTAAAATAATATTATCAACATAATAAGTTGATCCTGAAATCGGTTGAACTTAAAAAAAAATGTATGGTATATATGGAAGTTGAGCAGGGAAAAAAATGTTGAAATGCTAAAAACAATGACAAATGTCCAGGAAATCACATGATTTAAGGTCAAACAAGTCCATAAAGAGGATATTAGCTTAACAAAGCATCGGTTGAAGCACTGCACTCAAGTTCAAATTTGTAATTTTCCGATTTCACTAGTTGCATTATTTTGCTTGGATTTGACTCAGTGCCACAAACTGACCACAGGAGGCAGTAGTGGAACAGCAGCTCCTGTGTCCCTACTAAAATCTCTTATTTCTCCTGTAAACTCTACGGTGTGGGAGAGGGGATAGTTTACAAGTTGTGTATTTATTGTTCAGAGCTCCAGCTGATTTAACTTGCTGTAATATGTAACAGAAGTGACTCCAGCTCGGCTTTGAGTCATGACTGACCTGGTTAAGGAGTGGATGTGATTTGTTTTTAATCTTGTGTGTGTTTGTTCTAATCACCTCTGTGGTTCTGGGTTTTCTTCATCAAGGCAGCCCTGTAATATCCACTCATTACTCTGTGTGTGTGTGTGTGTGTGCATTCGTGTGTGTGTGTGTGTGTCATATAAGAGCTGGTGAAGTCAAACTGGGTTCCATTCTCTGCTCCTTATGGCTCTTTGGAACATTTTACCTTAATAGCAAAGCAAAATGAGTGGATGTCAGTGTGCCTGTGTGTGCACAGGTGCCATAAAGGTTTTCTAAAGATTAACCTGGAATTAACTCCTGGAGTCAGCAGACACAAGGTTTCCATTCTTTTAGAATTTTAGCCTTTCCTGGAGGGTTTAGATTGTCTTCACAAATCTTTAAAAATTCAGATTTAGGCATTCATAACCTATTAAAGTATCTTTCATATTTAGTTTATATCAACTTTAACCACTGTGAGTGCAGTAAGTGCAGTGTTATGATTGCCACTAAAATCAGTGCAACACCAGCAGTAAAAGAATTGACTTGAATCTCATTTCCTCTGCTGCTTTTTAGAAGGTTTGTGATGTTACAAACGAGAAGCTCAAGGTGCTAATGTAGCTGCAATCCATTCCCTGTTGTCATCACCTTCTTCCTAACCTCGTTACAGGAGCAGGTGAAGAGCAGACATTAGCTTTAATACCTAACAGAGCACTGTAACAGCAGACACTTCGACTGCAATTCAGGTTCTGATGGAAGAAGATTCCAACAAGAGGATCATTTTACAAAATTACAGCTCTGGTAGAAAGGACCAGTCTCATTAGGTGAGGCTACTGGATTATTCTCAGCAGGTCTATGGCAGAGTAAAGGGGTTTGGGAGAATGGCCAAAGATTAGGTAAAAGGCTCAGAAGGCAAAAGAAGAATCACTAAGTAGTATTCACACTGGAGACTAGCAGGAACAGCAGTCTTTTCCCTTAGGAGTCCAAAAAAATGAAAACATGTTTCTAAGACTGAGGAAGAGTTTCACTGTGGATGGGCTGAAACTCTTTGAGGCCCCCAACAGCGCTCAAACTGAAGGCCAACACCCTTGAACCTTTGGAGGCCATGGAGATGAAGAAAGGTGGAGGCTCTTAGAAGTAGGATAACAAAGCCTGAACTTCTCACAAGCACCAGCAGGAGGCCCCCAGTTCCACAACTTACAGAGCCTTGAGGCCTTTGTTGTACATATACACACAACAAAGTGTGGGGAGTAGTGATCACTTACAGAAGAGCCGTGGAACACCGTGAGCGCAGCTCACTCCACAGAGGCCACAGCCGGCCCATTAGGCCACAGTTGTTGTTTTAACATTCAGTAAAGTTGTTGTTGTGTCACATTCTTGAAACAAACTCAGACATAACTTAAGTCAAAGTGTCACCTTTTAAGTGTTTTGTCGTCATTCTGAATATATTTTATGCTTCAGTTAAATCTTCAGTCTTTTGTGGTGCTGAAGGATAGTGTTGCTGTCCTTGGTGCTGAATTGCTGAAACAGTAATATTTGTCATTTTAAAATGAAGAGATCAGACGGTCTGTATGAAATGTTTCATCCCATGTGTGGGTGGAGTCTGGTCCCACCCCCTTCATGGAGGTCTCATCATTTTATACTACGAAAGATTCAAAAAGGTGTCAAACCCCCGTTTATATACACAGTGTGTGTGTGTGTGTGTGTGTGTGTGTGTCAGTCAGTCAGAGCCTCAGGGCTTTTTTTTCTTATTCCTGTTCTTTCATCTATGCCATTACTGTGTGTCCTTCATTCTCTCACCCCTCCATTATTCTATCTTTCTCTCTTACTCCACCCTGTGACAGACACACACACACACACACACACCCATACACACTTCCATCATCATCATTCCTCTGTTCACCAGAGGTTTTCCTCTTTTTCCCTCATCTGCTCAAATGTCAGCGATAGATACATTTTTTAAAGCACATCTGTCTCACCCTCTTCCAGCCTGTCACTCACCTCTTCTCTCCCTCTTTTTTTATCTACCCACTCTTCCTCTCTTCTTCTTTCTGTGTTTTTTTCTGTATTTTTTCTCGTACTATGTCCCCTCTGTCCCTCTCCTTCTCTCACCTTTTTTCCCCTAATCACTCACTCCCACAATGTTTCTTCACCCTCCTCTCTCAACCTCTTCTCCCCATCTTTCATTTTCTCCCCCTCAGTCCTCCTCACACTCTCTCTCTCCTTCACCTGCTACCTACTCATCTTTTCTCATTTTCTTTCCCCCTCTCCTTTTTTCTCCATAGTCTTTCTGTCTTTTTCGATCCCTTTCCCCCTCTGCTAATATGTCTCACCCCTCAACCCCCTCCCCCTTTCTCTGTCTTTCCATTTTTCTACCAGGAGAGCAAATTACCAAACCTCTAATCACACGCTGATCGCTCATTAACCACACATGTAGTGAACAGTATCACAGGTCAATGTTTCTGTGTGTGTGTGTGTGTGTGTGTGTGTCTGGGTTTGTGAGAGTAATATTCATTTATTATCATCATGTTCCGTTGGAAAAACGTCAGACACGGGGTCTGTTTTGATGAGGACACAGATGGACGTTTTGGTTCGTTCCGTATCCTGACTTTAGATGTACAGTATGTTTGTGTCGGAGCTGTTTTATTTCAACATTTTGTTCTGACTTTTGTCAAAGTCTGACTTTTGAAATTCTTTAAAGGCTGCTGTACTTAAATCATTAAAGAAATCAGCTTTGCTTTGCCCTCTGAGAGTAGCTCCACGTAGAGACCTGCTCCTCACTCTGGGAACCACCGGGTCACGTCCTGGTGGAGGGAACAGTGAAGTCCTCTGTCTGTCTACACTTCTGGTTTGTAACAAAGCTGTGAAGGACCAGGATGTCACTTTTTAAATTGTATGTTTTACACACATGCACGTGATACGATGACATCGAGACTTCTGTCATTATGTCCGTGTGTGTGTGTTTCTTATGATGCCTATGTGTGTGTTCGGCAGGACTAAGGTCAAACAGGCTCTTAGTGTGATTTATAGGGCACATTACAGTGTGACCATTCTGTGTGTGTGTGCGTGTGCGTGTGAGAGAGAGAGAGAATCAGTTTCCAGCTCACGTGCACATGCTCATGCATATGCATATTAATGAACATGTTCCTCAGCAAACAGAGAAAAGAACAAATATTTAATAAAGCAATAGCATGGATTAAAAACTCTGGGTTAGGGACCAATCGTGGCACAGGGAGGGGTTGTTGTGTGGTCCATACTGTTATTGTGATATTAATTTTAGTACTACATTTCTGGTATTCTCTCAAGTTTTGAAAAATAGTACCTGGTATTTTCTTGTACTTTGTTCTAAGTACTATTTCCTGGTTAAATGTGTCTTTGTATCTACCACAGATTCCTGATGCTGTCATTTCTTCTGGTGTTATTGATTGTTTTTGTACTGGATCTTTTCCTGGTACAAGGTTCTCAGACTAATGTTCCTGATACGAGTTCTTGTTACTGTTTGGTGCTCTGACTACAGTCCTGCAGGAGAAGACACATCATTGACTTTTTAGTGTGTGGTATTAATGCACCGGTACTGTTCTGCAGGAATCACGACTGTGCTGACAATGACCACCATCAACACTCACCTGCGGGAGACTCTTCCAAAGATTCCGTACGTGAAGGCCATCGACATGTACCTGATGGGCTGCTTCGTCATGGTCTTCCTGGCTCTGCTGGAGTACGCCTTCGTCAACTACATCTTCTTCGGCCGTGGTCCACAGATGCAGAAGAAGCTAGCAGAGAAGGCTGAGAAGGCCAACAACGAGAGGGCCGCCAAGTATGATGCTGCCAGGGTGAGTTCCATCTAATGGGAATTTATGCATTTCCTCTTGTTTTTGACCCATTTTTTTGCTGTCTTTTAAAAGATTTTGGTCATTAATTAGTTATCTTTTTTTTTTGACTAAGTTTTTCCTTTGCTAATCTCTAGAAATATTCTAGTTCATATTTAGTTACTTCTGCTTAATACTTTCTTACAATTAATAATATGTTTGCTATTGTTTAGGACTTTTTCAGCATTTTATATCCTATTTATTCTATTCCTGAGCCATCTTAAGGCTCTCCGTATTTTACACTCAGCTTTTTAGGGCTAACATTTAGACATTCTTTAGCTATACCTAGTTGCCTGTTAAATCATTTTTAGCTAATTCTGTTTGGCTAATTTTGGCTAATTCTTACCTTATTATTAGCAAAAATCTTCAGCTTACTATAAATTCTTCAAGAACGTTTAGACTAAAGCAAGAAACATCTTCATCTTCTCAGGAGGCAGGTAGTCGCACCGCGTCACTAAAACGCTCCAATCAGATTAAAGGTCTTCGACACTCGCGCTCGGTGAGTTTTCTGCTTTTCTGGAGTCCACGCCACCATCACCATTCGTAGACTCGGATACTCTTTTATGAAAGTTTTTATTTGAATTTATTTTGTCCCTTTATCAATATTTGATTCCCAACTTCTCCATTCATGCACGGAATCGAGCGATTTCCATGACACCTCCATTTTCTTCCTGGCTGTGCTGAAAACATGCTTCAGCAGAAAAGTTTGCAGTATTTCGTGGTAGAAAATGCATGCCACTGTGGACGTCATCGTTCTACATTTTCACCATGATTCCACCATGTAAAGTTTCACATGTCAAATGTAAAATCCTTTTTTAAATTTAGCTGGTTTAAAATAATCATCAATACAGCAGCAACACCAAAAGTACTTCACAAATTGTAAAAAAAACTTTTTTTACAATTTGTGAAGTATTTTTCTCACAATCAGTGGATGATCTATTCCTGCCCTCCTACGTTGAATTTAAACATGTTACCATCTGAATTCAGCATTTGAAAAAAAAAAATTTAAATGTAGCTAAGTCCCAAACACTGGTCCGAGGACCCTCTGTGGTTCCAAGGGTGACGTTCATTTGGAAATCGACCCCCGTCCTCAACTGCACACAGCAGTTTTTGATCCACCGCTGCCTTGGTCTGTGAGGTCAAATGTGTCTCTCTCAGCTTTTCATAGTTAATTTCAGATTCACACTAGTGACACCAAATGACCACAGGAGGCAGCAGTAGATCAGCATCTCCTGTTTGACCCTAAGCTAAAATCAAAGGTTTTCTCCATGACCTTTTTTCCATAGATTGGTTTCAGACACCAAAAGCAGCTGATGCAAAGTTAAATAGTTTTTGCTCACAATTCAGAGTCAATGACTTTAAGTCACTAGATCATACATTTAAATTAATTAATGGACACAGCAGTGGATCAACAGCTCCTGTTGTTGGAGTTTGAATGATGATCTTATTTTGCTCTGGTCCTAAGTGCATATGGTGTAGCTGGTCTGTATAAGCCTCCGTCCACTGATGAGGTTAAATCATATCAGTGTTATTTATAGGGAAATATCGCATGTTTATAATTGGAGGCTTGAACAATGTGTGAATTATAGCTATTGGAAATATCACAGAGGTGTGAAGAGACACATACACTATATTCACAGAGGGGTACAAACACACACACACACACACACACACACACACACATTTCATTTGCATGATCGTTGATCACCATCAAGCACTGGTGTTGAATTGTATCTGGTTTATCTGCTGTACTTGTTTCAGGTAAGAGTTTTAATGATCTTTGTAGACATTGGTCAATGAATTACTTGTGCATTCTTACTACCAACTGCATCCACGCCTCAGTGGGTGCATCCTTTGGCAACACACCCTGAATTCAACCTTGCTTTTAAGATGATTAGGTTCTACACAGAGAGATTTGATTGACTTTAACATTACAGTTCACACGAGGCGTTATTCTTCAGGGGAATCTAATCAAATGTATATGCACTCATTTGTGAGTGTAGCTTTGAGACCTTAAGGCTAAAACCTTCATTTTCATTTACTGCAATAACACAAAGTAGCCTGTGTCAGTTTGAGCTAAGAAAATGAAGAAAGGGTATTTTTAAAAAGTACGTTTTCCCATAGATTTCCATCCACGTGTATTTAAATAGCCAAATTGTGTTCGCTTATTTAACCAAAATCCCATAGTGAAAATCAGTCATTTATCTCACAGGGATACAGGAGCTGCTGGTTTACTACTGCCTCTTGTGGTCAGTTAATGTCACTGAGGGAGACTTCAGAAAGGATTGACACTGATGTCACAAAAACACATTTGAACACACTGCTGTAGGCAGCAGAGAATAAACAACCAATGTGAGGGAAATCGCTGGTTTTCTGTGGAGGTAATTGGTGGTTTAGACATTCCGTCCAGCCCTAATGAGATTTCATTTTATTCTCCTGTTGTGTTTTTCTGTACAGGCAGAGCCGCACGGCCACGGCAACATTCTCCTCACCACACTGGAGATCCATAATGAAGTGGCAGGTGGAGAGATCACCACCAGTGTGGCAGACATTAGAAACTCTCAGTCCATGGTACAGCTGGACAGCACCGCTTCTGCCTCAATCCAGTACCGCAAGCAGAGTGGTGGCGTGGGGCCACGTTCGGCCAGCCGCCACTCGCTGGACCGAGCCAAGCGCAGCAGCCGCCTGAGGAGGCGCTCTTCACAACTGAAAATCAAAATCCCCGACCTGACAGACGTAAACGCCATCGACCGCTGGTCACGCATCATCTTCCCGGCCGTCTTCTCCCTCTTCAACCTGGTCTACTGGCTCTACTACGTCTGATCGGAACGCTTTCTTTCTGCTGTTTTTCTCCTTAATTGTTTGGATTCTTAATTTTTTTCCTTCTTTTTTATACAGGATGCAGGAGTTTTTGTGGACGTTTACAGACTGAAACAGCAACTAAAGACAAAGACAGAGACGAGGTTTGGGACCAAATTCTTATCCAGTTTTTTTCTGCATAAAGTCAGAATCTGTATTTTACTGGAGAGTTTCACGTTTCAGGACCACATGGGATTGTTTTAGAATTCAGAGATGAACCGCAGAAACTTTAGGATCTTGAGGCTTTTTTTCAGGTTCTGAGAGAAAAGTAGGAAAAATCATCACAAAAAGTGAGAATTTATTTAAATAAAGTGTACTCCCTAAACCCTAAAGAGAACTCTGACTTTAATATTAATTATTACAATTAGGTCAAAAAAGTCTTAATCTATATTTGGTGTATTTATGCTTTTTTTTTTTTTGTTGCTTTTTTTAGACTTTTATGGAAAAGAAAATCTAAATTCTAAGAATAATTTCATGGCTAATCTCTGAGAGGTAATTGATTCTATTGATGTTAGTGTAAAATGTAATCTCAGAGTAACTCTGTAGAATTAATCTCAGAAATAAAAACATTCCGAGTTCTCTCAGAAGATCAATCTTTAGAATTCTAACTCGAAGAAATCGTCAAGTCAAAGGTGTGAGGTAAAATTCTGACTTTTGTCTCAGGATAGAGTGAACTCTGGATATTGTAAATAATTTTAGATTTTATTTAGAGTTGTCTTATATTTGTCTACACTAAAAAAAAAATTCATTCTCATATTCTCTAGCATCAACAGTTCTGATGTTTTCTCTCAGAATTCTGAAAAAAGTAGAACCAGAATTCCTTGGTGATGTTTACTGTTTTCTGAGGTTTCTACTGTGAACCCAGATGTGAGACTTGTTTCCCATCATTCTCTTGTTTGTGTGTAAATACAGAGAAACAAACCAGCAGCTGATTAACAATGATAACAACAATATGTTTGCAAAAAAATAAAAACAAAAAAGCAGCAACATCAAACAAAAGCAACAACTATTTTCTAAATGAACAAAACTTTCTACGACATGTGTAGACGATTTCTATAAACCCGTTTGTACGTCGGTCAGGAAACCTATGCACTGTTAATGGAATAGTGCAGGAGTTTTTTTTTAGTGTGGTTGTTTGAGGTACTGAACATTGTTAATGCTACAATAACAGCACTAAACCTGGATGCCAGGGAGGACGAACGGAGAAATGGTTCTACTGTAATAGTCTATGACAAGGGGATAGAATCAGTTTCTGTTAGGTTTAGGGGTTGTCTTTAATAGTCCATCTGTTGTTTCTGACTCTTTATGATTGTTTACACTTCTGTAAGAAAATCAATGTTTTTAGCTCACAGGCGGTCACAGCAGTTGTCGATCTATAGCTGGCTTTATCAAGTTCAGATGTGTCCTATAGTGACTTCACTCTGTGTCACTGTTCAGATTTACCTTAATGACACCACCTCACCAGAGGAGGCAGCGGTGGACCAGCACCTCCTGCTGTCGTCCTAAGCTGTGAACTAAAAGTGTGCGATTTTTTCCGATAGACTTGAATTCAGAACATTTTTTTACGGTAAATCAGTTCATATTTACTCATTTTATCTATTTGTCGCCCAGTAATCGGTCGTATTTATTTTTGACATGCTTTTAGCTGCTAACTGGACAACTTCTAGTTTCTAAAAACATTGGCTTTTTTTGAACACTCTGTTCAGTGTGTCAGTACTTCATACAATCACACTTAAAAAAAATCTAGACCTGTTCCTTTTATGCATGTACTGCTCAGCCATAGTGGTTAAAAATGTCTCCCTTCACGCCTTGAGTTTCAGCATAAATGACTTTTCTGCTGATTTTTGTCCGTCTTGCGATATAGAACAGAATTAAATATTTATCGCATGCAGATCAGGACGTCTGCGACTCAGGTTCCAATTTTTTCTGGACAGAGAAAATTAAAAAAAAAAAGTCTAACTAATTTACAGAAAAAAGCACAACCAACGTGTTAAAAAACTGCCGTATTTATTTTCACATCTAAGTGTCCATGTTGCAACAGCGCTCTTAGTGTTCAGGCAACATAATTGCACTCCAATTTCTTCCTCTAAAAAAACTGCCAAGGGCCTTTAGGGCAAAAGTTTGTCAACTCCAAAAAATTCCAGTATTTTTGTACTCAGTGTCTTTGGTGTTTGTTTCATTTCTTCTTCTATCTTGATGCAAATGCTTTGGTTTCATTGCGTATTTTGTAAATATGTACATAAATGTGTAAAAATACTTGTATATAAATACATATATACGTGTGTACTGTATATATGTAGGCTGTGGGATTCATCAGAAAATGTAATGTGATTTCTTTTTTTAAATTCCACAAATTACAGGACAATGTAAAAACAAACATTGTATAGACAAAAAATGATTGTGATTCGTGATTTACTGGCAACATTTATTTTTTCAAAATTCTTCTCTACTTACTTATGTTCTGTAAAAGTAACAAAAGTAACAAAAGTAACAAAAACAGACAAAGTTGACGTCAGTAATGTTACAAAAAAACGACCAAAAAATGTTGTAAATGTCACTATGATGTTGCAAAATGTCTGAAAAGGAAATGGGCGGGGCTTAAAAAATGGCTTTTCAACTACAGAAACTAGTGCCAGAAACTATATACGGTACCAGGAATTGTTTGCAAAGTGGACATGGAACCAGGAACTAATACTACCGCACTAACTAGGTACAGTACCAGAAATGTGCAATTAAACAACTACCAAGAACGAGACAGTTGTAGTACTTTGTGTCCCAGAAATTAAATTAAGTACAGCAAGAACTTCCTGCATTTTCTTCACAACAATTAGTGCCAGAACTGGAACTGTCTCCAGGAACTCAGGGCAGTAATTAGGTATAGTGTCAGGAGCTATTTGCACTTCTTGTTCCAGGTACTTCATAAACTGCATTAAACTTTTCCAAACCCACAAAGTCACTGTAAACAAAAACTGCTCTAGTCCTTGAAAACAGTTCCTGGTGGTACAAAATGGTCCTGGTACTATGCCTAGCAAAGTCATCTTTTCTGTCAATTTCCAAACCTTCATTCAGTTGCAACAGTGATGAGGAGGTGACGCAGCACAGTGTATAGTCCTGAATGTAAACTGGTTCTGTTGTTCAGGGACAGGGATTTCGAGCCATGGTCACCTATATTTTTCCTTCTGAATGTAAAGAGCGTTGAAAGAGGGCGGAGTCTTACGATTGTGTGCATGGGTGTTACAGAGGGCGGGGCTTTAGTTTTTGTCTTGCTGCTTGCCGACTGACAAATGTCAACATTTACAAAAGTTTTTGTGGACTATAAAAAAATACTCCTGTGTGACTTTCTATGAAGAACCTGTGCCATTCCACCAGAGGTCACGACACGATCCATGATCTGTGGCTTGTGGACGATGACAAGGTGATAAATGTGGGGTTGAAACACATGTAGGTAGCAGGTCAACATGGATTTACCTGGACTACATGATGTTAGAATGGTCTGTGAAGACTTCAATAATCTAGGCCAAGTGGATAAACCTGTAGATTACCCAACTCTGGACCACAAAACCCCAGATGAGGCCCAACCTTGACCCGGATCTGCTCTGATTCATTATGACTGAGACCTGAATGTATTTCATTTAGATATATGCTGCTTAGAAATTGTCATTTTTACTGTCTCTAAATGGAATCTGACAGCGGTCCTAGTTTTAGAGGTGGTTCTCGTCTGGTTTGATGGTTTGATTGTTTTATTTTACTGTGTTCAGTTTTTGACATTTAAGTATGAACAAACCTGGACCCTCAAACCACAAGCTTTTTATTGAGGTCATTTCTATTCCCAATTTTTCAACTTAATGGAACTTGAAACTGGGCCTGGGATTCTTATGAAGCCAACTTCACCAGATTCTAAAACCAAGAGGTTTCCTCCCATCCAAACACTTTGACCCCTTTGAAATGATAACGCTGAATTTATTTTGTGACTACACCGGGGAATCAAACACAAAACAAACAGAGTGTTTCAACTCTGCAGACAGAGGTAGCAAAGCCAGCTAGGTAAAACAACATACCCACAATGCTGTTGGGTAACATTGGACTCTACCACATACAGAGTGAATACTTAATGTCTTCAGGTGGAAAATCTCCATCTTGGTTTAACAACAGCATGTGAAATTTACGAATGTAAGCTGTGAACGGATTAAAAACATTGTCTTGTCTTCGGTCTTTTTTTTCCATAGAAATATGAAAAACGATCAGAATGGTTTTCTTTAGTGACATTTTTTACTTTGTCACGCTTGCTAGACAACTTTCCGTTTGCTCAGGTCTTTACTGAAACATTCTTTAAAACATTGTTGTGAAGAACAGACGGCTCTGAGGTGTAAAAAAGAAACAAAAACCACCGGGTTCTGAAACTTTGTTACTGCATTTAAAAAAACAAAAAAACTCACAGGTTTACTTATTTAAAAAGAGCAACCATGTGCTGGGTTACAAATTTGCAGGTTTTTATTATTTTAAATCTTAGTTTTTATCTTAAAAAGTAAAAGTTTCAAACTTTGCTGCATCTTCACTGATGCATGCAAATTAAGTTTGTGACTTTGGGGGAAAAAAAACAAATGTTTTATGAACTAAAGTATAAAATCTGCCAACTGCTCATTTTGGAGGCTACACTTTGCCATGTGAGCCTACAATAAAATGGTGTAAACAAAACATATTTTAGAAAAGAATTGTAATATTTAGTCAAAAAATAGGACATGAAATTATTGTGTGCTGCCATAAATACCAGTGTGTGTGTGTGTAGGCTTAGGTTTGTACTGTAACTCTGTTTGTTCCTCTGCCCTTTTTTGAAAAATGATCATGTTCAAATAAGACATAATAAATCAGTATATACATTTTCAATGTTTTTTTATTAGATGTTGAAAATGTACATTGTCATGTGCAGTACCACTTCTGACCGACCCGTTTTCTCAGCATTTGTAGTATTTTGGCTTGACTATTATTATCCATAGTTTGTCCTGGATTGTTTAAAATATAACACAGTCTGTTTTTGCTGTATTGTGGCTGTGTTTTTGCTCACCAGCTAGATTTCTGGGAAGATTTACTTTAATCTTAAAAAAACTTAGAGTAGAGAGTAACTGAGTAACTAGTTCCAAACACATTCCTCTACTGTTCATGTGAACAGTCCTGGTAATGCGGACTGACACAGTTATAAATAATGAATTACATTTAATTAATTTGAACAGCTTCTGGATGTTAAAGAACTGTAACCAAGTGAACCTTATCAGGGAAGGACTGCAGTCAAGTACTGATCACACTGATCACTCTTCCACATCCTTCTCCATAGAGATAATCAACATTTCAGCCTCAGATGACACCAGAGCTGCTGGCGTTCTGCTCCTCTTGGTGTTTGGTTTGTTTCACTGAGGTAATTCTGACGCAAGACTTTCAAGCAACAAGGCAACAAAACAAGTTGTTCAAACTTAGTGTTTGGGGCAGCTTTGCCATAAAATCATTGATTATTCATCTGGCCACAGTGGAAAGTAGGAGAGTTGGATGAGCCACTGAATCTTCAAAGATTGTTGGCTTG
This sequence comes from Cynoglossus semilaevis, assembly GCF_000523025.1. Classification (NCBI taxonomy): domain Eukaryota; kingdom Metazoa; phylum Chordata; class Actinopteri; order Pleuronectiformes; family Cynoglossidae; genus Cynoglossus; species Cynoglossus semilaevis. Next base: position 13,413,969 of record NC_024320.1, read on the forward strand.
AACTGAATGTAGTGTTGTGTAGTGTTCTAACACTGCCCCATGTGTTCAATTTGTGTAAATGGCATTGAGCTGAAAGTGAGTATGTCAACATCCAACATAGACATTCAACCTGAGGAATGAAGTGAACAGTAGATTAACAATAATTACGTGCTGTGATCTTATCATGTCCAGTTTTTTTCCATGGGAATTGGTTTTCTCTGTTAATGGATATTTCCCTTCAGATCCGCTCTATCCTGGCTTTAAGATGGACCAGATACTAAAATCATGGCTTAAAGGTAATTCTCATTTAGATCCAGCTTCTTAAAAATGTCTCATTTTAACAATTAAACGCCTCCTTTTACAGGTTAAGAGGGATTGCAGTCTGCTGGGCTGTAAGCAAAGATGTTTTTGGAGAAGGAGGAAAATCACCTCCTGATGTAAAGTAAGGCCTGAGAAGGACCGGCAGCCGTCGTCTCAGGTGAAAGGAAATGCACATTGACTCTGTCACACACTATTTATGTGTAATGACTGCAGAAAGTGCTGAGCTCGGTGTTTCCTTTTTCTTCTCCTCTCTTCCCCTCTGCAGTAGACGAGTCCCCTGAGGCTTAGACGGATAGATTGTTAATCTCCATCCCATTGGAGTCTTTGTAATGTATATCCGGGGTTTCTAACTTGCAGGGAAATTGCACAGTTTATTATGAAAAGATGTCGTCAAAAAGCAGAGTGGGATGTTGAGGCAGTAAATGTATAAAGGAATGTTTGAATTCTTTAAAATTCAGACAATGAGACCAAAGGCCAATAATGGAGGTTAAAGGGCCAATGATTGGATAATGAGACTGGATGAAGAGACTTATCAGCATCATGACACTGACATGCTGCAGCAGTGTTAACAAACCTGTAAGTATCATTTAGCCCAACAGCTCACTCAGGGATTCCTGTGTGAGTAAAATGCACATTTCATTTGTTTAAAACTAGCTGCAAAAATGGTTTGAAAAATAATCAAAAACACATAAAATTCACAATGATGAAGAGGAGCAAGAAATTGAATAAATCATTTTTTTTATTGTTAATAAAATAAATGGGAAATATTTTATCGTGGCAGAGTATGATCAATGGCATTATCAAAACAATTCGAAATGTTAAAGCTAAAGAAAGATAAATTAATAAAAATAAATCTAATTCTCAACACAGAAAAAAAAGAGGATGGTAAGGAGTGTGGATGAGTTCTGATAAACAAGACGTCTGGTCCCTGATAAAAGACACTCATGGGAGCAGTACAATAAAAAAAAGTCAAGCAAAGGTTATAGAAATAAAACACTGGCAGAGTTTTATCTTCTTGAAAACCTGTATGATCTGAGCTAACGTTGACAAAGAGAGAAGCCTCAGGCTAGCTTCACCAGGAAGCAGTGGGACATCGGTCATTTTTAGATGGTCAACAGTTACTCATGATGAGATTAATGACAAGCCAATTGTTATGTTATACTTTTTTTATAAAAACAGTAACAATAAATGACATAACCACGACAGGGCTGCAAATCAATCCATTAAGTGATTATGTCTAGAGATCAACAAATATATATCTTATCAACATTTAACCCTGTTTTTGTTCTACATTCTGACTGGTCTTAGCTCTTCTTTGCTAACTGCTAGTTATCCTTGCTACAGTATTAGGATGCTGTTGATCTCAGCTCTTCTTTTACTTCAGTGCTGATGAAACAGGTTTATCAGCAGTTGTTGTCTCTCCACATTCAGCCGTCTCTGAAATTCATGTTTTTTTCTCTATTCTCGTTCTGCTTTTTTTTTCTTGTTTTATTTATTGGCTCGGAGTAAAAGGGCTGACCCTGAAGGATGGCCCCAGATCACCACAGTGTTCTGGTCCAAAACTCTCACAGGACCATGAGCATCGGGTTTGTTGTTTCTTCAGAGGGAAGGAGGAAAAAAAGAACAGGCTGAATGAATTCTTTCTGATGTTTTATTCTCTGTTTCTCGAGTGCCTCCTCACTGCTGCCGCTGATGATGATGATGATGATGATGATGATGATGATGATGATGATGACACACTTTCTTTGATTCATCAGCTGTAGTAGCAGCTCCAGTGGAGGTAGTGAAGGAAAAGAGAGAAGAGGAGAGAAGGGAAGGATGGAAAAAGAGAGAAAGAAAGCGTGTGTGTAACATGAACATGAGTCTTGGGGGGAAACACACACACACACACAGAGATTCTTTAATGTGCCTTTGTTGTTTTTTTCTGTTTTCTGATTGATCTAGTTCTGTGTTCACACTAATTCTGCCAGAAAAAAAATGACAAAACAGCTGAAAGAAAGATAAAAATATATTAACCTTTGACAGGAAAAGATGGAGGTTAGAGAGAAAAGACCAAAGTTGATATAAATTAGTCCTACAAAAAAATAACTATGAATAGTCACAATGAGTTAATATTAATGAAAAAACAATCATTTATTATAATCCGGAAAGTAAATGTAAAAACTAAAATTTAAAGTAAGTTTTGAATACATAATAATTCAATCTCAATGTGGCCCAGGAGGAGTAACAAAAAATAATTTATGAAAATGACAAATAAAATACTAATCATAAAACTTGCTTAAAGTGAGTCTAGAACTGGGTCAGTAGTAGCTGTAAGTTTGTAGAACACAACCGGTGTGGTGAAAACCTTACCACGAGCCCAGAGGCAGATAAAGCAACAGGAAGATGAAAAGAAACGTTGAGGTTTTTATTGTCACAGTTTCCTCCTCTCTCTGTGACAGATTCATGGCTGCAGATGATTCAGCCAGAGACCTAGTTTTTCTAACGTTTTTATTTTCTGACTGCTCCCTGTGGACCAACACCAGGGTGAAGTTTTCTTTAAAAAGACAGAAAACACAAATGAATGGATCATTAAACATTTAAAGCACTATTCCCTCAGCGCGTGTGGCTCCAGGGAAAAATATTCGTCTTGTTATTGACGACCCAGAAATAAAAACCGGACTCATTCACAGCTGCTCTAAAGAAACTCACTCACAGAGAGAAAAAAATTTGACATTTCTGAAGAAATGTGAAAGAAAAGAGTGTATTGTAGGATTTAAGATAGTGAGAAAAATAAAATAAGCTCAATTTATATGGAATTTGTTAAAAACAACAAAAGAAGTTGAAGGATAAAATAGTCACAATAAAATAGTCAATAGTCAGAAGATAGTCACTAAAAACTGAACCACGACTATCGCTAAAGCTAAAAAATTAGTCAGGAATAAGAAAATGCTGCCACAGTCAGCCATATTGGCTAAAGGTTGGTGTTGAGGTATGTGATGAGAGATTTAGTTAAAAGTTGTTGTTGTTTTGTTTGTTTCTAAAGGCTAGTTAGTTAGGGGGAAAAAACAAAGTTTTTTAACCTATTATATTGGGCTGATCTGGAACTTCTTTTCTACTATAGGTATATTTTACATTTTAAGATAAATTAAGATTTTTTTTCTGTTCATTATTAATGTTATATTTCAATTATTAATATTTTGTCCCATAGATTTTGTTCACATTTTGTAGCTACTTTACTGTTTATTCCCTGCTTCATGCTGGTCACTGTGCGCACAGCACACACACACCTCACCATGCAGATTCATCTTCACACACACTCCTACACACACTCATCCACAGACACACACCATGGCATGTTCCTGTGATCGCTGCTCTCCATTTTCACAGGTGGTACTAATGAGCAGCTGCCTGTAGCTCACGGCTCCATCGTCTGCTCACAGACATGTCTTTAGTTTTATTTATACGACGATACGAACAGCCATAATTACAGCTTTGTGCTGCAAAGGGGCCAATTTAATAGGAACACATTCTGCCTGTTTAATGAATCAATTACAATTTGGGGTTTGTCGGGTCTGGAGAGGTGGAGGCTGAGCATTTGTTTCTATTAATTAAACTGTGTGCTGTTGTAATTTTAGAACAATAACAGAGATTGTCTGTCGAGGTGTCTGGAGTTTTAAATATATGTTCCATGATTAACCCTGGCAGGTGGGCTTCTAAAATGTGAAAACTCCCCAATAGTCTTCTGCCTATTTATTTGTTTATCCAAATTTATGCTAATTTATACATCAAGCAATTTTTGGCCAATCTATTGGCTAACATTTAGCCAGGTTCCACGTATATAGTTTTTTTACTTTTAGCTATTTGTTTGTTGTTGGGGCGTTGTTTACCATTAACATTTGTTTGGCCTTTGTACTTGACCTGTCTCATTTTGTGTTTTATAAACATATTATTCTTGTGTTATGTTAAGATTGAAAACAAATCATTGAATGTTTTCTATTGAGAACACACACGTGTCATCTTTGATAAAAGACTGATTCCATCATTGTTTATAAAAACGTCCACCTGCACTGACTTCACTCCAGAGCTGCAGTTTCTTACTCTTTTTTTTTTCTCCTTTTACATAAAACCGTTTTATAGAAGCCACTCACCTTGAAACGATGTTGCCAAGTAACAGAGTCGTCACAGTTTTTGTGCCTGCGTGTGTGTGTTTCTGTGTATGTCATTCACTTATGGGTGTTCAGGAAAAAGACCACATACAGTAAATTGTATACATGTAAGTTTCAATTGTTCAAATTCCCTTTTCTCAAGGAGCCCATGAGCTTAGTGGTTTACCCTTTCACAGTGTACTATGTTGCCCTAGTGAAAAGCACTAAGCAGGCCTGGTCATACTGCTGGCTCCATAGGTCATTGTCTTTACGTTGGGGGTGAGGGAGTGATCTTTGCTCATCACTGATTGGCCATAATGAACACTACGTTCACCAATAAGGGTGTCCACTTCTCGCACTAGGCATCTGGACACACTGGGCTTTTTTTCACAGTGTCAGCCAGGTTTAATGGCTGATTGACTTGAGTGGTTTTTCAGACACAGAAGCTGTGTGAGTGCCTTCATTGGTCAGGCTGCCGACAGTAGCTGTATCCAGAAGGTGGTCCTGACCCCTCTGGGAGGGGCCCAAAATAGAGCCTCTGCTCCTCCTCATAAAGAGGTGTCAGTTGAGTTGAGGAAATCTGGTTATAATGCCCTCTGGCCACTCTTCTAGTGAGGTACCATGACCCAGCTGGCTTGTGAGCACCTCAGGAATAAACCAGAGCTGAGTGAAGAGGGAAGTATAAGTGTCTCTACTGAGATTATTGCCCTTGTGACCCAACCTCAGAGCAGCAGTGCAGCCATAATAATTTAATGTTCAGTCAAAGTTTAGAACAGAATAACAGAAGTAAATGGTCAATGATTCATCGCATATTTCATCCCACATTGAGGAATCTATCTCATCAACAGCAAAGTTAAGTAGTTTTTTCATATATTGTTGGGCTTAAAAGTTTGATTTTCTGGAGCTAAACTGCTGTTTGTTTGTGGTTCTGCCCTGATTCCACTGTAAAAAAAATTGCTACATTTTCTAATTATTCTTATTTTTATTGTGTTAGAAGTTTAAATATGAACTACGGTAAAAAACAAAAACAAAAAAACGTTTAATTATTCATTTAAAGACATAAAGAAACTTGAAAGGGCATTACTGGTGCCTTTGCCTGTGGCTCCCTCAGCTGGTCAGTAAACGTTAGTGTTGGCGTTTCTTGCTGTTCATAGATTTTGTCTGCATTTGCGTCATCAAATTACCACAGTCCTTGGAAAATCTGTTTTTTTCTGCCGTCACGTCATAGTAGACAAAATAAGCGAGAAAAAACAGGAAACGCAGGTGTTTAAGCTTTCAAAATAAATATATATCAACCCTCGTTTTAAGCAGTAAAAGAAATTAGTAAATCATTTTCACATATCACTATGTCTACCAACACTGATATAGGAAACAGTATTGATAACAACACAAGGCATTCTAGGAATTTTGTATTTATTTTATTTACCATAAAAATCATTCCTAAAACAAAATATCAGACAATGTTTTTCTCTAATGCTAATCATATATATCTAAATTTACCTTGGTTTGAATCAAATTTGTCTTTTTAAATTCAGTAAGTGCAAGTTACTTTTTCAATCTTCTAAATCTTTTGTCATACTTTTTGTTAGGTTTGATTGTATATATTGTATCTATTACACCGTTCTTTCCTTCATGGAGGATTACTTTAAATTCATTTTCACTAAACACATAATTTAGAAGTAATTTTGTATTTAGCATTTAGATGTAACATTTAACTATAGTTAGTTTAATTTTGTGAAATGGACGGATATTATGTCATTATTAACAGTACGATAAAAAGATTGAGAATGAAATTGTAGATAGTGGTGCAATTTTCCACAGAACTATTTCTGCTTTATTTTGATACGCCAGCCCGGAAGTGTTGTGTTTCGGCCCTATCTTGACAATATTTTCACCATTGACGTGAGCAACAGTGTTTTCCTGTTCTTCAACAGCAGTATCAGCTCCGTGCTTTAGCTTGCCAATCGTCAGATTATTCTTGAAAGCGTCTCTTTGGCAGCATCATCCCCGGGCTGCTTCTTACCAAGTTCGGGTCGACGAGTAAAAGCAGGTCGGGATTATGGAACAAGCGAACAGGTACCAAGTGGTGAGTGTAAGCCAAATTCGACGTTAAAGCCAGCAAAATGTTTGCTCGGCCTTATTGGTACATAAACACGGGCCATCATGTAAATACGATATTTATAACAAACGTTTCTTGAAAATAATTGCCAGTAAGGTTATGTCTTTTGTTTTTCGAGAATAGCAGTCCCTGGAGGTTTTTTTAATTAATTTACTGAACATTTCATGCCACCAACACACCTTTTGAATTTACTTCCGCATTAGCCATGTTAGCATTAGCTCTAGGAAATAACGCACTTCGAGACAGTTATCTTTCTTTACGCTTAAATTATTTTCATGAAGCAATATTTTTTGTCCTGCTCGTGTCTTTTTCTATATACGTATTTATGTCAACATCCATTTATAATCACTTAAATTGATGTAACTTATTTTGCTGAAACTACACAGCTAACAAGCTAACGTGCTTGTAAGGTCTAGTCTATGTTTCTAGGCCATATGCATGGTGTATCTATTCTTCATTTATCAGTACTTAATGGTTTTGTGTGTGTGTATATATATTTCGGAAATATAACTTATAATACTGCAATCACGAGCCATTTTATACACACGTTTCTAGCAAGAGATTTTGTACACAACTGTCCCATACCTAAACAAGGCAAAGTATTGTTTGTGCTTAGGCCCAGTAGGGAAGTTGCGGAAATGTGAATGGAAGAGGATGATTTGGTCTTGAGCTTTCACTGTTTGCACTTTAAACCAGGAAACACACACACATATTTATGTATACATACATATGTATATACATATGTGTGTGTGTTTACAGTTTTGAATCAGACAAACACATATGTTTACGTTATGTATATGGTTACATCCAACCCACTCAAGTTGGATGTATCGGCACCTTTTTTTTTCTTTTTTTTTTTTTTGACTTGGAATTGGCCTAGCTATTGTGGGTAATCGACTTGGACTTGAGTTGAATTTGACTTTAATCTGAAGTTTGGCCTTAGCTAACACATCTCTTACTCAAAGTTGATGATTCAGAGAACCTACAGAGGTAAAAAGGTAAGCTTGAGTTTAAAAGTAATATATTGCATTTCACTGCTATGACCTTGTGTTGGCTCTTTTTTTTTTTTTTTTCTCTGACAGTTGCATAACGAGGAGGAATCATCGGATGGTTCTACATCTGTCAGTGAACAACAGCAGCAAGGGGCATGTTCTTCAGCTACAGCACAGCCTGCAGCAGCTAACCAGGACCAAAGAGCAACACAAGAGGTGCAGTCAGGCTCTGAGGCTCCACCCCCACCATATGCATCTATTGACTTAGGAGCAACAGCTGCTTCACCTGGTTTGTTTGTATTTTATTTTTAATTGTTTATACACCGTTATTGGGTTTTAATTCAATTTCCATTTGAACCATTATTTAATGACACAGTTGAAGAGAATGTTACAGAAAACTTTATAAGAAGCTTTTTTTATTTTTTACTCTAAGTTGTCCCTTTATTCTTTTAAGGTAGATTACTCTCTGCATTCAAACCCATCAGTAATTAACACAAGACGCACAAGCTTATTTGAAGCAGGGGAGGTTTTGGTGCTTTTTTTTTTTTTATTCGACCACAGTCCTGTTGGTGCCTGGTGGCGATCTTCTGATTACAAGCCCAGTCTTTTACTAGACCAGGAGCTGCCTCAAATTAGACCTGTCATATCTCACTTTTACTAAAGAAACACAACAGGTTTCTATGATGTCACCACCATTCATTTTCTTGAATGGGTTTGTGAGCCAATATATCTCTTGTGCCTTCCACAGAGACCAGTTTCCAGGGAGCGTTTCCTGTTCCTCCACCATACAGCGTTGCAACGTCTTTGCCAACATATGATGAAGCAGAAAAGGCCAAGGCAGCAGCCATTGCTGCCTCCTCTGTGGAGGTGCTGACACGGGTCAGTCACTAATTTTGTACACATTTTACATTTTGTTACATTACATTACACAATCATATTCTTTAATAGATGATGTACTTTGTGCTAAGAAATTACATTCATTTTTGTTTGTGTTTCTCTGTCAGGATGATGACTTCACTCCCAGAGATGATTTCAGTGACGCCGATCAGCTAAGAGTTGGAAATGATGGCATCTTCATGTTGGCCTTTTTCAGTTAGTTTCTTAATTTCTAATAGGCTTATTTCAAGAAGCATGTCTGTCAAAGATACAGCATGAAATCGCTAAATGATACAGTCGTACACTCAAACAATGATGCAATCCTACAAGGATTAGATTTTATGAAACTTTATTCATTCCACACTGGGGAAATTCAGTGGTTACAGCAGCAGGATACCCATGTAGTAGTAATAGTAACAACAGGGTAGGCACAGCATTTACAAGGTAAGCTACAAATATCGGCAAAGTGACCATTTCCAGCAAGGAATAAAGTGAGTAAAGTTATAGTGCATGCAGAACAAAATAAAAATAATGATACAATCATACACAACACAATGATGCAATTGTTGAATGATACAAGCATTTACTTATACAAAAATACAACCGCACATACACTAACTCTAATACAGTGATACAGTCGTACAATGATACAATGATCTATGCAATCTTACAGTAATACAAGTATGCAGTCGTAATGTCCACAAAGGTACAATGACACAGTTGAATAAAGGTACAATGGTAATGCAGTTGTAGAATATGATGCAGTCCTAGAATGGTACAATGATAGTCATATGTTAATACAGTCGTACAAGTGTGTAGTTGCAGTATCATACAATGTCGTACATTGTCTAAATTTTATAATGACATCATCATAAAATTATACAGTGTTACAAACAAAACATAAACAAAAACCTAACAAGAAGTTTGTGTTCCCTCTAGTGGCCTTCCTGTTCAACTGGATTGGCTTCTGTTTGTCTTTCTGTCTGACCAACACCATAGCAGGTCGATATGGTGCAATCTGTGGTTTTGGCCTCTCCCTCATCAAGTGGATTCTTATTGTCAGGGTGCGAGCTCTTTTATCAATGGTGATCAAAGATGTTGTGAGAATGTTATTTGATTTGTTTTTATTGTAAACACCATATTTTCCTGCCTTCAGTTCTCTGATTACTTCACTGGGTACTTCAATGGTCAGTACTGGCTCTGGTGGATTTTCCTGCTGCTTGGTAAGTGACTTCATGGAATTTTTTTTTTTTTCAAGGTTTTTCTTTTGGTGCTGTGAAAACAACACATCATTGTCTTTCCTATGTCTCCAGGTCTCCTGTTGTTCTTTAGAGGTTTTGTGAATTATCTGAAAGTTCGTAACATGTCAGAGAACATGGCCACATCTCACAGGACACGTCTTTTCTTCCTGTACTAAGGTAGGGCACACTATGGTCCTTTTCATATTTAGTACTATTTTTAAAAATCTAATCATAATTTTGCACAAATACCATACTAGTTCTGATGTGAGTAAATCTGGTTCGTTATCTTCAACAGCAAAGATCCAGACAATAGGACTTGGTTTTCTGTAACATCTTCATCGCCATCATTCCTCACTAATGTGAACTTCCTCTTCCTGGGAGGACGTGTTCGACGAGTTTAGCTCAGAGGGGAAGAGATCAGGGAAGTAAGAAAGAAAGGATCAAAATGTTTCCCACTAAAAAGATTTGCTCTCTCACTGAGGTCTCACTGAGGATTGTTTTTTTTGTTTTTTTTTTCATTTTCACTTGGTTTTGATGTAGTGTATGTGCTGTATTAGCGAGAAGGTGACACACTTACACTCACACACTGGGTCAAAGCACAAGATAAAATTATCTCAAAAAGAAAACAGTAAGGATGATAGAAAGTTTTCAAAATATAGAGATTTTTTGTGGTCTAACCACCAAACGTTGAGTTAAACTAACAAACAGACTTTCCGCATTTTAGCCTTTGGAACATTTTCCTTTACGGTTGAGGCTAAGATAAAATTAAGTAAAATAAAATAATATTATGAAAGTGCACTGCTGCTCTGTGGCATTTGATCTTCTATCACCTGTAAAACATCACCATTTCCATTGTATGATCAAGTCTCTCTGGGCAGAGATGTGGTTAGAGGTGGGTCGTATTGGATTTGTGAAAACTTTTATGCAAATTGTTGGGAGCTGTGTCCGTATATAAGGTACTGTGTTAGTACTAAATGTGTCATGAGTTAAATCTTATATATAAGCTATAGGTACTGAATTGTTTGTCAACCGAATTAGTTAAGGATTTAATTTTTTTCTCCATACAGTTTGACAGCCTTTTATTCTAGACCAACATGAATTATAATCTGCAGTTTAGCCTTACACACCACTTCTATTGTCACCTACTGCTTCATCCATCATGAAGTTCAGAAGTATGGTTTTGTGATTAAAAATAGCTCTGGATTGTGGTGTGTGGTAACGAGTGTGTTACAAACCTCTCCTTCATTTGTAATTGGACAAAGCAGTGAACAGATTCTTAGGAGTTGAAGCCAATAAGATCTATAGATCATTTTAACATTTCCTTACAAAAGTCCACAGAGAAAATCGGTAGTGTTTTTGTCATGGCACACTGGACTTGTATAAAAAAAAAAACAATAATTTTTTTTTGTCTTTAAAATTGAAATAGTGACAAGTTCTTGTGCATGTGGTGCATGGGTTAAACCAGCGTCTCTTTAATTTTCCTGACACAATGTAAAAGATTCCCCTTATTTTCATACATCAGCTTGGATGAGGAGTATGGGAAGGTAAGAACAGAGGTTGAGAGGTTGCTAAAGATCAACGCATGTACATAACAAACCAGCGAATGCCAACCAGTCCTAACCTGTGACATTTGCACTTTTAAAGAACCTGTGTACAGAATAATTTGTGAATCTTAAAGTAGGGTCAGAAAAAGTTTTAAAACTGGAATTTCTTAACCATCCTAAACAGGTAATTTTGCTCTTTGCACTACTTATTTTTTTAAAAAAATCCTCATCTTTGTCTTTTTCTCTGAACAGTATTGCCAAAAAAAAATAATTTCTTTAACTTTCTTTCTTTGGATCTTTTCCTTTCTCTAAGGTCAAAGGCCTTTTCAAGCAATATTAAGATATTATCTTAGCTCTATTGCATGATGTGAACAGCAGTTTAATCAAAGTAAACGGTAAAATGTTAATTGTAAATATTTTTTTCCCCGTAACATCATGTGCTTTGTTGTTAACTGTAACTGGATTAGAATGATTTAAGATGTTTATCCAAAATGACAATAAAAAAATAAATAAATAAGCACTGGTGTTTGAATAGTGTTTTTGCAGTCAACCTGTGTTGGAAGGTGTGAATTACTCAAATATAGAACCGATATTTACAACTATGTGCAATGGAGCAATATGAAATACACTAAAAAGCATGTTTTCTTAACAGCTTTGTTCATTTCCAGCATGAAACAAGATCAATCGTAAGTGCTGTGACCTAAAAGCTGTTTGCTCTTTTTACACAGATTAACACACAGGCACTAAAAGTGGTCAAAGTGATGCATGCCCTCTTTATTCAAACACTCTGTATGGGAAATAAATAATGTCACCTTTATTTTCATGAGTGTTTTCCATGGTCTGTTCTCGCTTTCCCTTCTTGACGCTCCATCTCTAACATCCATGGTCTGGTGGCTTCCAATGTTGGTGCAAGGTTAAAAGACATCAGGTGATGTTTGTGTTTTGTGTGTGTTGTTCTGTTTGTGTTCTGGCAGTAGGTAATAGGAGTAGAGAAAGGCAACTTGTTTGTATTTAGTACTGACAGCCCATCAATAATAATAATAACAGTAACTCAATTTTTAAATGGAAATTCTGTCATGTACCAAATTACAATGTAATAGAATGTATTTCATAGTTTGATTAGTTCATTAAAGTGTTTTTGTACAACTGGAAATGAACAAACAAACTAACCCAAACAAACTAACCCTAACCCAAACAAACTAACCCTAACCATTTTGATAAAAAAGACAATGCTATGAAGATAGTATATAATATATATTTTATAAAATGTTTTCCTTTCAGAGGTAAACCTTTAGAATATTTGTACAACTGTATTCATCCAAAATCACATAATCACATAGGACAGAGCGAAGAGACAGGGTAAATAGTTGTGTTCGAACTCTAACTATGGCCAGCCTTCCTAACTGCTCTAAACTTTCCAGCAAATAGTATATGTGTTGGACTGTGTATATGCTTTGGGAAAATGAGTTAATACCAACAACTGTCTGATGAAGCAGAGTCACGTAACAGCTGCAAACACGTCACTGACAATGTTTTAAAGCTCGTGAATTTGTGAAACAATAGAACTCTTCAAGCAAAGTATGCTTGAGGAGGATTCTAAAGCAGCAGGTTGGAGGCACTGATGCTGCCTGAGAAGAAAAGAGACATGGACAGTGTAAATGAAAATGCCAAAACGAACCCATTTGGAACAGCAAGCCTTTTCTCTAAGCTACTTTTCTGGTAAGTGCTCTATGTGTTTTGGGTTTTTTGTTGTTTTTTTTTTTTTTTAACTTTTTCTTACAATCTTCAAATGTATGGTAAATGGTAGATTCATTTTAATTTGTTTTCTCCCCAAAGATATAAACCTTTTGTATTTAATATTTACTAAAGTAACTGACATTTTCATCATTTAGGTCCAATAAAATACACTTTAAATTGGAGTCTGTCAGCATTTAATGTGAGTATAGTTAATGTGAGTGTGAAATGTTCGACCCCAAATCTAAACATAAATAAACAGTAGATATGTAAAATATTGTGAGACATAAGTCACACTTCATATAAAACTGAAAAGGATAGGGATTCATTCATTTAAGAACCTTAAACTTGGTGATTGGTGATTCACAGAGATTAACAATCCATCTTTTTATCTTTCCAGAAGATGAAATCATCATTATAATCCATTCAGTGATGCAGGCTGGAACAAGTTGTTGTTGTTTTAAAAACCTCCTGCAAACCTGATTTTCTTTACTCAACAGACTCTGGAATATGGAACTCCAGAAAGCGGCCAAAGAAGCACAGACGCCAAGTCTCAGACGTGTTGTTGTTAAATGGATCTTGGGAAAAAAATTTAAAATTGGCTTTAATTGCCCTCTTATTGGTCAGTGTTATGTGAAAGTCTGTTAATGAAAACCCTTTCTATGTATAAGCATGTAGTGATGCTCACCAACCATCACATCCTCTTGTCAACAGGAAACCTTTAAATTAGCCCATATGATCTTCTTAGAGAAGATTATTGAATACTTGTTATTCAACAATTACAACCCAAATGATTACGTGACCTACCACCAGGCTCTGGGCTGCACAGCTGGACTGCCTCTCTCCATCTTAATCTATCCAGCCATCGTTTGTTTTTAAAACTTGACTTATAATCGTCTTGAACAGGTGAGCCAGATTGTTGCTGTCACGATACTTTTGTGGCTCAGGATTGGTCCATCCTGCCTGCCAGGCCTCGGGTTGCTGCTGATTGTGATGCCCCTGCAAATGTATATTGGGAAGTTCTTTATCACTTTAATTAATTGTAATTAAAGGTAATTGACACGCACCAGTCTAAAAGTGTACCATCCACAGTTTCCATTGATCTCATGATGTTGTTCCTTAGACCTAAGATTTCAGTGATAAAAATACATATAATATACAGTAGTACACACATTGACATCCTTTTCTAACTACTGTGAACTCTTTGTGGATTTTACATTAACAGGTGACTTTCTTTATTTAAAGGGACTTATTCTGTCGGACAACAGGATTCACACAATGAATGAAGTGGAGTCGGGAGTGAGGATCATCAAGATGTATGCATTGGAGAAAGGATTTACTGCTCTGGTTCCTGACATCAGAAGGTAAAATCAGATCATGATTATTTACATTGCACTTCACCCCTGCACAGATATTTGAAATGTTGTTAAATGGTTAAAATTTAGAAAAAATATACTTTTTGGTACACCAACTTTTGATCACAGTAAAATACTTTACCAATAATTTCTTGAACAAATCTCTGAAAATAAAAGTTTCTCAAAAATGACTAAAAATACACTCATTTGGCTTAAAATACTTAGCTATGTCCATTTCTATGGTTAAAACTCAGAAAAAATATACTTTTTTGGTACACAAACGTTTGGTCACTTTTAATTCTCATACCTATAAGTTCCTGAACAAATCTCCGAAAATAAAAGTTTCTCAAAAATGACTAAAAATACACTCATTTGGCTTAAAATACTTAGCTATGTCCATTTCTGTTGTTAAAATTTAGAGAAAATATACTTTTTTGGTACACCAACTTTTGATCACAATAAATTCTCATACCAATAAGTTCCGAAACAAATCTCCGAAAATAAACGTTTC
>NC_024320.1:13428867-13458778 GCF_000523025.1 Cynoglossus semilaevis
AAAAAAAAGGTTTCTGTACTGCGGCTCCCTGTGGCTGTGGAAAATAACAGTGTAATGCAGGTGTGTGCATGTGTGTAATGCGTATGTGTACCTCTGTCTATGTGTCTGTGTGTGTGTATGTCTGTGTGTGTGTGTGTGTGTGTGTTCATCTTTGGGTAATTGCATGTACACACACGCCTACAAACAGTAGAGCACAGAGCCTAGGGCATCTTTCATACACAGGAAGGATGGGTTTTGAGTGGCTTCCTGGACAAATACCTGTCTGTTGTCAAGTGTCAAGCAGGGAACAGTGACATTTCACTGCACACACACATATATACACAACACACCACTCTCAACACTCATATACACAGTAAGGGGCATTTCCTCTGAGTGTCAAAAAGACAATTGTCCAGGTAAAATAAAACAGCTGCTGCATTTTGAAAAACCATAGCTTTTCCAAATATTATGGTCTTTCAAGTTTTGGATACAGAAAACTATACACATTTTAACATTGCATATTTTTGTCATCCATTTTACCATTATAGAAGTAATAAAAGAAATAAACTATATAATTTTAATGCAAATTTGTGTCCCAACTATATTTAGCATTTTGACTCATTTTCTTCTATTGCAGCTGTGTCAACAAAAAATCTGCTGACAGTCGGCAGAGGATCTCATTCTTTCTCTGATGACATTTATATTAGTGTGAACTTTCTGGTCTGCAGAGAAACCCACCTCTCCTTTAACTTCATCATGTGTGGGGATCCCTTTGAAGTGGAGCTGTGGAGCTCCTAGAGTGCGACCTCTTGGTTTTCACAGGAACAGTAACCCTCTAAAAGCTCGCACTCCCTCTCCTTCATCTCTGCACAGTGCCCTCCTTTCACTGCCATGTCTTAAGGGCCCTTTTAATAATTTGACAAGTTTTCTCAAAGATTAATTATGGTCAGCTCCGAAGCAGCAATTATGCAGGGTGGAGAGACTTGGTAAACTTTCTCAAGCTCCATCTCCAGGGTCCAATTTTCCACTTATAAAGCTGTCAATGCAGAAGAGAGGTTGTCATTCTGTCTAAGGCAAATAAAAGAATAAACAGTACTTACTGGCAAACGCCGTGTGGTTTCCTCTCAGACAGCGCCTGCTGCATGTAGGACAAACACAGAGTGGAAGCCCAAAATGTAGATTTGTGTGTATGATAATCGTTACAAGAACACACAAAAATGTGAAACATTTCATGCTTTTTGATCAAGCAATTCTTGAATGAATCAAAATATTTAAATATCAAAATTATATATTTTTTCTGTATATTGCTGGAACAGGCACCTGTTTATTAATTAGTCTACAGTCTAATTCATACAGTAGGTTTATTTTAAGAGCCCTAATGTTTACATTATTAAACATTGTGAAATGTAAAGATTTATTTTTTTCTTACTATTTTCCAGTTCCAAATTTGGGAACATTTCTATAATTAACTCTGTGTTTGTAACTGACCAATAAATAAATAAAAGGAAAATTACATTTGTCATTGTGGATGTACAGACACATAAGGACAAAGAGGGAGGGATTTTTACTTACTTTGAATGATATCATGAGTGAAGAAGAATGTAATTTAAAATGCTTATTGAATTTTTATTTCGTAATTTCTCTTGAAACTGAGAATTAAAATAAAAGTTGTATAAATAAAAGAGTATCAAAACAGTCTCTGATTTCCATTTTCAAGTCTCGGGTCTGACATTCTATTTAAAGACCAAGTGCAAATATTACTTTGTATTATATCCACAACACACATATATATATATTTATATATATATATATTTTTTTTTTTTTTTCAAATCAAAAATTTGTTTTCTGCATCTTTCTCATCAATTTAGAACATTTAAAAAAAATCTGAATTCTTTTGAAGTTTTTCTGCAAAATCCTAACTTTGGAAATCTTTTGGAAAAAAATGTAATTTTTCGGCAAAATCGTCATTTGTCATGTTGGTCAAAAGTTTAAAAAAAATCTCAAAATTAAAAAAAAATTTCAACATTTTATGTTTTCTGCATGTTTCTCACCAAATTGAAGCATTTGGAATATTTTGTAAAAATCCTAATTTCGAATGTCATGTTGTCAACAGTTGATAATTTTTCATAAAAATGAAATAAAAGTTTTTGAATTTTTTTTTTATATTTTCTGTATTTTTCTCATCAAATTAGTGAATTTTGAAAAAAAATGTGGGAATTTTTTTTTCTTGGAATTTTTCAGCTAAATCATAGTTTCGGATGTCATGTTGGTCAAAAGTCCAAAGTCTTTCATAAGAATGTTTGAAAAAGAAAATTCCAAAATGTTATGTTTGCTGCATTTTTCTTTAAAAAAAAAAAGCAGTTTAAAAATATATTGTGAAATATATAATATATAATATATTTTTTAAATATTCATATAAAATACTTTTTGGAGTTTTAAACAAAATATTCACTTGGCAGCATGTTTTAGGACAAAATCTTGCATTTTAAGGCATTTCGGGGACTTTTTATTTTTATGGAATTTTTCACGATGGTAAGGATATAGTAAGGCATGCTTTTGGTGATTTTTGAAATATTCATATAAAATACTTTTTGAAGGTTTTAGCACAAAATATTCTCTTTTTAGAGAATATTTTTTGAAGAATTAAGAATTTTAAGTACAATTTATACTTGTTCAAGCACAAGTTACAGCAATTAAGAGCATTTCAAGGTGTTTTGGGATTTTTTTTTTTTTTTATTAAGTTAACTTAAACAGGTAACTATGATATGTATTTGAAATTTTGAGGTTTGGTATATTTTTAATAATCCTTTAGCAAAAACCTTATACTTACGCACATTTAGTATAAAATACACCACATTGAAACGCAGTAAATCTAATTCACTGGTTGAAAAACTGAATGTCAAAATATAATATATTTTACCTTTTAGGACAGATTATGTACTTTTAAGGGTTTTTTATTTTGTCTTTTTTCTACTGTTTTTTTTAAGTGAAATTACACATTTTAGGGCTGATAAGTGGATTTTCTTGTCAGTATAGGTTGCAGTAAAGCAAGGTTTTTGTGAGATTTTTGACACGTCACTACATTACCTAGTTTTTTATCTTTAGCAGAAAATATACAACAATGACAAAAAAGAAACGCTTTTCAACTCACCAGTTTCGAGAAGGTTCGTTGTTTTTCAGATCCAACCAGGCCGTTCAGACTCTGCGCCGTGGACAACAACAACAACAGGCTGCGTGTGAAGCCGAAGGAAGAGGCAGCGTCGAGCTCCACTTCTTAATCTTCTTGCCAACGTTCAGTCTCAGGAAAGACTGTTTCGATGAGCTCTGAGTCAGAGTAAACAACAACAACGACATTAGGGACTTGAGCATAATGACCTGCAGGTACCAATGGAGATTTACGTCTGTGACTCACCTGGTGAACGTCGTCGTCCGTCCACGTTCCCCCACAGAAAGATGAGACCACGACTCATATTTTCTGCACAAATCAAACGATAAATAAATACATGTTTTGCACATTCGTCATTTAGATTATGTTTAATTTCTGCCACTTATTTCTACATTTTGGGAAATAACCTTTGATTTTTTAGACAATTCTGGGACAATTAATTTGGGGGTTTATTTTAAACACAGATTAACATAATAACATATACAGTATATCTATCTACCATTATACATTTTGTGGTCATTACATGTGTGTAAACGAAAGGGAGAACAGTGAAACGATGAGGTTACAAGGAGCAGAGGTGGTGAAGGTGCAGGAGTTTAGGTACTGAGGATCAGCTGTTCAGAGCAGAGGAGACTGTGGAAGAGAGGTGAAGAATAAAGTACAGGCAGGATGGAACAGCTGGAGAAAAGTGTCAGGAGTGATCTGTGACAGAAGAGTGTCAGCTAAGGTGAAGGGAAAGGTTTACAGGACGGTGGTGAGCCCAGCCATGATGTATGGTTTAGAGACAGTAGCAATAGGCAGAAGACAAGAGGCAGAGCTGGATGTGGCAGAGTTAAAGATGCTAAATTCTCTGTAGGAGTGACCGAATGGACAGGATCAGAAACGAGGTCATTAGAGGAACAACACAGACAGGAAGGTTTGGAGAAAAAGCTAGAGAAGCCAGACTAAGATGGTTTGGACATGTGCAGAGGAGGGACAGTGGATACATTGGTAGAAGAATGTTAGAGATGGAGCTACCAGGTAGGAGACAAAGAGGAAGGCCAAAGAGGAGATATATGGATGCAGTGAGGGAGGACATGCAGGGAGTTGGAGGCAGAGGAGAAGATACAGAGAACAGGGAGAGATGGAAATCAATGATTCGCTGTGGCAACCCCAGGAAAAAAGGGACAAAACCCAAAGAAAAAGAAGGATACATTTTATGGCCATCATATGTTATTTGGCCCAATTCTGAGGTTCTAAAAAAGGGCTTGGTTTATTTTTTAAAGAAACAAATTATAATTTATTGCTATTATTAATAGATGGTCAGTCATTAAAGTTTACTCACATAAAAAAGTGACACAAAAAGTTCTGAGGTTTGGTCAAAATCTGACAATTTATTATTTTTGTTTAGCCACAGCAGAAAATACAAAACTGTACATATAACATATGTTGGTCATTTTAACTTGTGAGTAAATATGATAGAATGTGAGTCATTTTAACTTGTGTGTAAATATGATAGAATTCAGAGTGAACACTTCAGAGACAGAGACAAACAAGTTTTACTCACAAGGTGGAGAAGGTTTGTCTACAAGAGAAAGAGAAGAATCAAGGACCATGAAGATGATGAAGATGATGATAGAGATGATGATGATGGTGGTGGAGTCAAGAGGCTTTACTGTTGAGAAGAAAAAGAAGGTCAGAGAATAATCTGCTGTATTGCTAACAATAAGTGTGACGCAAAAATTAAAAACAGACAAATACGCCTGAGGAGAAAGATAGTAAAACAAGTGATGCTGAAGAGAAAAACTGACCATTAAAGTGTAGAATCCTGGTACCCTGTGGTCCAGTGGCAACAAGGGAATTCTGCCGAAAAGAAAGGCGAAAAATAGCTGAATGACAAGTAAAACTTAGCATAAGTGTTGTTAGTAGTTAGTTGTTTTTTTCATACACATTAGAACATCCACACCTGATATTTTGAAGACAGGAGACTGATGACATTAAATATTGTTCAATTTATTGACTAGAGAAAAAAAAAAAAGAAAAGCACAGATGTATATGCTGCTGAATGTCAATAAAAAAGTAAAAAAAAAAGGTTCAAATCATACACCCGGTTATATATTTTAGGGCATTTAGATTTTATTACGGACTTGGAATAACAGTTATATATTTTAATACACATTTTAAATGAGCCCTCTTTTAATTTCAATGTAAGAAACAAGGCAATATGAATGTAGGCAAAAAAAAGTATTGTGTTATATATATAGAAAAAAATACATACATACATTATTTACATACACACATATTTACACACATTTTGAAAAACATGGACGCCAATGAAAACAATCAACGAATGTTACTGTGATTTAAGTAATTTCAAGGAAGTGTTATGATGTTCTTCATCTACTTTGCTTCCTGGTCACCTCCTGATTGTGGATCAAAGTGTGGGCCCATCTATAATGAAGTGATTGTGGTTTTATTAAAAATAATATATATAGTACTTTGAGTATAATATACATATATATATAGTATCATTATTATTATATAACAGGAGTCGCTCTTACCAGACTTCCGGTTGTCTCCTGCCGACTGTCATTCTACGCCTGTACATCAGCCAACTCAGGAGGCATCGGAGACTTGGGATGTTTGCTTTCAAAGTGTTGCTTGAATGTCTTAGGGTCAGGCATCTGAGTCTGAATAAAAAACAAATAGGAAGGCCGTGAAAATCCAAATAACGAGACATTAATCCTATAGTAACACAAAGACACTTGGTTTCACAGAAAAACAAATATACAATTGAAATAAACAAGTGATGTCATGGAAAACCATCCTAAATATTCCACAGTAGTTATTGTGCAGTATACTTGGGTCATGTGGTATTTACCCAGCAAACAGGACATCTGTGGACCAGAGCAGCCTTCGCTGCTGTTTTCTGCTCATCCCCCTGCGATTTCTTCTTCTCCGTTGTCTTTTTAGCGTTTTTCTGCTATGACTGAATCTTCTGTTGCCCACGAGCCATGGCCCTCAGCAAAATCATAATTTTGCATGTCATGTTGGAAAAAGTTAAAATTTTTCATAAAAGGTTTTGAAAAGGAAAAATTGAAAATGTTATGTTTTTGTATGTTTCTCTTCAAATAAAAGCATTTTGAAAATATTTTTGTGAAAAAAAAAAGTTTTTCCAATTTCTTGGCAAAATTGTAATTTTGCATGTTATGTTGGACAAAATATAAAAAAATTTCATAAAAATCTTTGAAAAGACAAATTTCAAAATGTTGTTTCCTGCATGTTTCTCATCAAATTAGGGTATTTTGAAAAATTTTTGGGAAAAAACTATTCTTGGAATTTTTTCGGTAAAATTTCATTATGTTGTTTTCTTCATGATTCTCAACAAATAAAAGCATTTTGTGAAAAAAAAGTTGTGAAAAAAATCGTTTTTGGATTTTTTTCTGCTAAATCATAGTTTTGCATGTGAAGTTGGTCAGAAGTCCAAACTCCTATAAAAACTTTTTAAAAAGTAAATTTCAAAATGTTATGCTTTCTGAATGTTTCTTTTCAAATAATAATTCAAATATAATAAGTATTTTGAAAATATTTTGTGAAAAATTTGTTTTGGAATTTTTCATCAAAAATCGAAATTTGGCATGTCATGTTGGTCAAAAGTCCAACGTTTTTCATGACATTTTTTTAAAAAGAAAATTTCAAAATGTTATTTTTTTCTGCATGTTTCGCTTCAAATTAGGTTTTTTTTTAATTATTTTGAAAAAAAATTCTTGGAATTTTTCGGCAAAATCTTGATTTTGCATGTCATGTTGGTCAAAAGTTAAATATTTTTCATAAAAAATGTTGAAAAAAAACCATTCAAATTTTTCAAGTTTTCTGCATGTTTCTCATCAAATTAAGGCATTTTAAGCATTTCCATAGAAAAACAATTTTTGGATAATAATGAATAATAAATAATAAAAAATTTGAAATGAAAAAATAAAATAAAAAATATTTTTAAAAATAACCCTAAACCCAAGATGCATAAACCCTAACCATAACACTCTCCTCAACTACTACATCACCATAATCACAACATTAATGTTAAATGAAGAACATATTAAATTAATGAAATCATAATTATAAATTAAAAATGGATTAAAACAAATTTAATAAATTATTAAAAATTCCATCACTTACCCTATCCTTAACTCCTAGCTAACTCTAAACATAAAAAAATAGAAATTTAATATGACAAATACATATATATAACATTAAACATTAAATTAAAAAAATAAATTAAATAATAAATTTAAAAATTTAAAAATACAAATAAAAAAAATTAAATTCAAAATGAGAGAACATATCCCTAACCTTATCCTTAACTCCTACCTAACTCTAAACTGTATCCTAAATATAAAATGTTTATATCAAATAAAATGTTTAAAAAATAACATCTTCTGAAAAAGTTAGAAATGGCATGCTAACTGCTACACTATGGAACCACCAATTTAAAATGAAAAATAAAAAAAACCCTAACCTTATGTTTACACCTACCCTAAATTTAATTCTAAAAATTAAAAATTAAAATATAAAAATATCCTAACTCTAATTCTTTTCTCAAATCCTATAACACTAAAATAAATAAATAAATAAAATAACAATTAATATATAATAAAAAATAAAATAAGCAAAAAACATGTAACATAAAAACAATATAATTCAAAATTAAATAACAAAGAAATTAATAAAACATTAATAAAAATTAGTCAGTGCTGCTGCAGCCAGTCTGCACTACTCTGTGTTTCACCGCCTGTGTGTGTGAGAGAGTTGGAGAGACAGAGTAAGAGAGAGAGAGGGGAGGGGTTGGGGGAGAGAGAGACCGAGAGAGATTACAATGCTCCAAGTGTGTCCCTGCTGCTGTCTGACAGAGCCACCTGCCTATCCCATTCTTTCCTTTGCTCATTCAAACACAGACGAACATTTCCATATATTAAAAACAACATGCAAATTTAACAATGTAGCTATTTTAGTTTACTTTCCCAGAATTTCCTTCTCAGCAGAACTACTTTACTTGCATTAAAATTTGTCTAAAAATCTTAAAAATTTTAAATCTGCAAAACTGTGTTTAATAATGAATTTACTGTTTCCTTTTTCTTTACAATGAATTTAGTCTATCTTCTTTACACTGCAGTCTCACCCATGTGTGCACTCAGAGGGGGGTGAAGAGGTGAATTCTGGACACAAAGGCCAGATTGTTTCTCCAAGTTCTCTGTCCTTGATAACAACGAGCCATTCATTAACCAGCCATGTGCCCGAATGAATTCAAACTTTACATTCTGACCTACAATTTGCCCCTTGCTCATCCTATTTTTCTTCCTGAGATCCATCATTCTGTTTATCCTTCACTTTTGTCAGTCACATGTCAGGATTGAACAAGGAGGAAAAAGGCCTATTACAGTGTTGTTCTTTACCAGCTGCAGAAGGAATCACTTTCTTACACATTAGTGTTCAAAACATACTACTGAGGAGACACATGTTGGAACATCTTTGTGTTGGAAAGTAAAAAAAAAAAAAAAACACACACACGAAAGGTCTGTACAGCTGGTGTTGCAGGTAAAATAATATGCTACAATATTGGTATGCTAAAAGATTACTGGTGTAGACGTATTTTTTACCAGAGAAATGAATAGATTCAGCTGTTAAATAAAGCAACAGTCACAGCAGTGGAGGGAGAGCTGCTTCATACCGTCTTTCTGTATGTAAGAACAGAAAGGAAAGATTTCTGACCACATCTTTAACTACTGATTGTTATGTTTGGTAGACGCCTGATCTCAGACTTCACTGACTGAGTGACAGGTTTACACACACATACACACAAAGGATGATCTTTTTGGTCAAACAGAGTTTGTCAGCTAGGAGAGAAGTAAGTTAAAACGGCAACAGCAGAGAGGGCAAAACAGTGAGGGGCTTGGGGAAAAAGAGAGAGTGAGAGAGAGTGAGAAAGAGAGAGAGAGAATGGGGAATTAAAAGAAAGAATAGAGCGAGGTGAGAACACTAAAGTGAGGTAAGAGAACGGATGTACAGCTTTAAACCAGTAGACAAGAGGATGTGGTGACTATGGTGCTGTGGGTGGCGGTGGGGGTCAACAGGCTGTGTGGATGGGGGAGTAGTGTAAAATGAAGAACAGTGGGTGCTTTGTGGATAGCTGCAGCAAACTTTACAGCAATCCTTTGCTGCAAATTTACTCTACCAGCCTCCAATCTTTGTCTACGGAATAGATGAAAAACACAAATCTACAAATCGTACTGGAAGAAGTGAAGCTTAGCTGGACAAAGGTACAACCTGATAAGAAACCTCCCCTTTAGCACAGGGGGCATTATAGGTCCTAGGTCAAGACATTTCAAAAGATACAAATGTTTCATAGTGAAATATCATATTAAATATTATATATATTATTATAATATTATAATATAATATTATATATATTATAGAGGTAGGTAGGAGGACACAAAGTTTGTAATTTAGGCTTTAAATAATTTTCAGTCCAAAAGGAAATTGGTCTTGGCCATTAAAGATATCTGATTATGGACAGAACTTGTCATGGTAACACATGCTTGGTGTAGCTTTATCTGATTCAATTGAAGGCAACATTGAGTTAATAGCTGAAAGTGTGCTGATAAAACTATGTGTGTACTCTGTGTTATGGCGGATGCTATAGATGTAGCAAAGATGAGGCATTAATGCAGTTTAGAAGAGAATAAAATAAAATAAAACAAAATAAAATAAAGTTTTGTAGGTGTCCAACTTGTTTTTCAACAATGACTTATAATATGCGCATATCCTGAAGTTTAGGTTGAGTAAAGTTGACTAAATGTGACTTTAGATGGACAGATAATTGCTCAACTAATGCTCCAAATTGTTACGAAGATCATCCATCAGGTAAAATACTACAGATTACGAAATAAGACATGGCCAGTTCAGTTCATCACTCCTTCCTTTATAGCAGAAAAATGCCTTCTTATTTTGACAGGCAACTTAACCTTCAGCAAAGTGCCACAATTGTGCGCCAAATGAGCTCAAGCAAGACTCTGTTTTCTGTATTAATCAGACAGGCATTCCAGGCTGATGGAATTCTGTTGCGTTTGGCTGGGAGCCAGCTGCAGTGCTGCCTCTTAAGACGCCACGCAGTGAACTGACATGTTAAGTGAGGGGCTTGTTTGCTCCAACCTTAGGGTCCAGGCAATGAGGCAATCTCTGTCTGGTAGCCGGCGGCGAATTAGAGATGGAACACACAGAGAGTTCTGTAGGCCTACAGTTTTCCAAGTGTGGTAGATTACATTCACATTTCTTCTGACTCTCAAAAATGCAGAAAATGTAGTTTGATTAATTTTATTTGCATGTTTTCAACACAGTAAGAAGACTAAAATCTTACAGTTACATAGTATTTCCAGTGGAAAATCTGTGGGTTTTTGGCTTTCAGATTACAAATGCTAGCGTCTAATCTAGGATCTATGTCCTACCTAGAAGGACACAATCTTCTCAGAACAACCGATTAGTATGATGTACACAAGATTTCATTTTTCAGAAGAACTTGATTTTATATTGTGAGCAGTGAATCCGTTAACCAGTAGTTGGCATTTGTTTTCCCATGAGTGCGAGCCCCGTGACAGCTTTTGTTATTGACATTTTATGTTCCTCATTTCATAGACCTATATGTAAACAACACCATTTCCAAAACCAGCACAGCACTCTTGTCTTTGCTCCATCAACCCAGTCTGTAACCACAGCCTGCAAAAGAGGTCTTATGTTCACTATATACAATCTATGACTCTCCATGTATGGACACCCAGTGGCTACCTGTACACCATGTTTGACCTTTGAATCTTATCCATACATCACGGTTAAACAGGAGAGCCTTTATCTTGTGAAACGTTGCACCTGTGAGTGGATAGATTTGGCCAAGGGGAAAAAAAACACTCCTCTCACTCTGTTTCTCTCTCTCATGTCTCTCACTCTTAGAGTCTGTAGGAATCTCAGGTATGCTGACAATCTCTGCAGTCATTGACACATTTCTGTCTTCAGGCTGAGGATGCATACAAACACTTACACACACATCCTTTTATATGGCCATAATTGACAGACTTTTGACTAACCAGAACTCTAACCCACCGACGCCAACCTTAACCTAGATATAGTTGACATCTTCACTCTTACTTCAGTCAGAGACTGAGACATGAGCCTCTGCCTAGTAACAATGTCAGAAAAGCAAACACACTCTCTCTCACTGGCACACAAACACACACACTTTGGCCTGACTGAGCTGTCATCATCAGCTTGTCAGTGTGCTGCACCTGTAAATGGGAACAAAACTCTGTTGCTCGCAGTGCTCTCATAACTGTGTGACAGACTCAATATATCGATTTCCTACGGCAGTAAAGGCAAGGCAGCAGGGACAGAGATTTGTGGCAAGAATCTTACTGTAACCAAAAATGTTCAACTTCACACCCTGACAACATCCTGCGTCAGTCTCTGTCCTCAGTTATACTGTATCTGTGTGACTAACAAATACCACCGCCGTCCTCTTCAGTTCTCATTATGTCATTTGAATAACTACACAAACACACATGATGATGACGCTATCCAGCTACAGGGTGATGTGTCTTAACTATGGCTGGTAAAAGAAAAAGAGAGATTGCAAATTCTAGCAGCTGCGTAAATATGATTCAAATAAAACCACAAATATGGAAATATACTTTTTCAAATGCATATTTTCTATTTCTTCTTTGTTTGTGTTTATTGTAATAACAGAACCTCATTTCCTTCCTTGAATGAATGGTTCTGGTGTGAGAGAAGGTTGCCAAAACTTGTATTCCAGCAGCGAAAAAGACATTAACTTCTACAGTTTTAGTCGTGTTCAGATGCTCTTTATTTCATCAGCAATGCATAATAGCTGCATTCGATGGAACAGAGCTGAGCTCTAGGCGTCAGATCTGGACTGCAGGCTGGCCAGCTGAGCGTAAACATTAAATGTCTATATCCCAACCATGTTGACACACCCTGAATTTCCTACATATTTAAAAAAAACAAACAAACAAAGAGAATCACTTAATGCTTTCTTATAAAGTATATAGACTGCATTTATTTAATTAAAATGTCTACTTTCTTTTGTCGCCTTTATTGTGTGGAAAAATCCCACCTAAAAAAAACCCCACTCCAAACTGCCACCACATATTTTATCTCTCGCAGCCCTTATTGCAGCTCAGGAAACCTCTTGACAGTGACATTGTGGTTTCTAATGTCATTTCAACGAAGATATTCAACAGCAATTTTAACATCTGGCCTTTATATGCAAACACAGCATAGCAACAACATATACATTCTTTTAGTTTGCAGACTTATTACTAAAATGCAGATTTTTTTTGGTTTGGTTAAAATTTATCACCAAGTAATCTGCTGAATGAGAAACGTCAACCTTTCAGTCTTTCAAAGTGAGCGTTATTTAAAATGTACTAAGAATTCAAGATTTTAACATCACCAGATAAATGAGCCGTTTCATAGAGCATATGTCTTCGACCATGTCTGGTTTCTGCTCTGTGACCCTGCTTTTTCTGTCATTATCATAAAATAATTGCAGTTGTATGTATATCCAGTTTAAGTGTAAGCTATTTTCTTAATAAAACACAAACCCTTGTTGTTTAATCTTAGGTCCGTTGTGTGTCTTAACACCCTCCCAAAAAACACACATTCAGGCAATAAGTGCAACGTGGTGTAGTGAGCTGTCAGTCTGGGCTAATTCCTCTTTGTATGTAAAGTCTGTGCCTCTGTGTAGAATAAGAGGATCAGGGCTGCCGTTTAGGATAACTGAAGCTCTCAGCCTTCCGTGTGTGTGTTTGTGTTTCTATGAGAACAACAATTGGCTGCTAAGCTTTAAAGAGCCTTGCAGCCGGGGTGTCGCCAACAAATATCTTCTGGGTGTCAGAAACTGCCCGACTTTGTGCATGTGAGTTGTGTGCAGATGAGCCAGTTTCCTGCGGTGGAGTTGAAGTTAAGTGCTGCTATAAGACGTAGGCGTCCATACGTGCTTCATCATCTGGACAAAATTGTCGATGCTACTGATGAAAATGCGATGGTGGAGATTTCCACGTACGTGTAGAAGAGTTTTTGTCATCCATTTCTTCACACAACACACACACACACACACACACCTTCTCAGTCTTTAAATGTTTATGACATATAATCTTTTCAATGTTTCTCGTGCTACTTGTTTGCAGTAACTGTCCTCCATTAGGCATAACAGTAGTTCAGCTGTCATTTGGACTTTCAACTGCTTCAGACCCCAAAGCCATGGAGAGTAACTGAACTTCAGGGCTAAAGTCAACTTCTGGACTAGCTAAATAAAATTTAAATACAAGCTGCTAAACAGTGCCTTTTAAAAGTGTGTCCTCATAACACAACTGAATAGAATATTACAGAAGCTAGCTGGGTTTCATCTGTTGTATTATTGTGAATAAAAAGCATATTTCTAAATCACACAACATTATTGTGACTTTAGAAGCGAATGAAGCGGAGGGGAATAAAAAACCATGTTTGAGTTTGTATAAATTAACCTCTAAGACTCTTGAGATGTTCACCTCACTCAGCCGCCCACGTCGGAAAACCAGGTTTCTTTTCTGAGAAAATGCTTTCGCCCTCAAAAGAACAATGTGCTCACGTAGTGTGTGTGTGTGTGCGTGTTTGTGGTGGGGGGTTTTAAATATGAAGACACTTTTTGGTATATATGTACAGTCAATACAAATAGAAGTGTATCTGCATTTGGCTTATGTTGCAGGAATTTCTTGCAAGAATTTCAATTAAATCCAGATCTACTGTATATATGGTGAAATTCACTAGTTCTTATGATTGAAAATTTCAGAGTCAGATATTTTTCAAGATATTATAAGTAATAGGCAATTTAAACAAATTCTACCTATCATGCCAGTACAGGTACTTTCCAGGGGAAATGTGTGGTTTTCCTTCTAAAACAATGTGATATTTTGTAGCACTGAGCATGAAGTTAATTTTTCCTGGCCTGTTGGTGGCAATGAAATAGTTTAAAATATAATGGGTTTATAATGGATTTTGATTTCATCTGTAATCTTGAAATTTCAAAACTTTTCACATGAAAAATAAAGCATTTACTTCTTGTTAGCATTTAGCATGTTAACAATAGAAAAAGTGCTACACCAGCATGAAAACAGGGAAAGGAAAATTAAGGTAGAAGGCAAAAACCTTGATGTTTTTAACAGGACCAAGTTTAAAAAGACAGAGAAGATTCATTTTTAAGCAGTCTACAGGTTTTTAGATTTGTTTTTGATATGCTATATCTTTAACTATAGGTAGCTGATTAATCTGAATTCAAATATTAAAGATTTGAAAGAATAATGGAAATATTGTTTACCTTACCTAAGTTATTGGTGTGAGTTCACATCACATTTAACTACGTCATAACACACAGACTCTCACAATTACCTGATTTAGATACGAGCTTTCAAAGCTCACAAAAATGAAAAATAGATTTGATTCCTCTGTGCTGTCATATTAGTGTTTTCTCACAATGACACCCTGCCACCACCGCCACATCCCTCGGTAACTCTAAAGCCTGGCCTTCAGACAAGCAGACAATGCATTCATGAAGAATAGCCCTTGCTTCCTTCCTGTCTTCCTATGCTACATTCTGCCTTGGTGAGCAGGGTGAATAGGCTACTCTGCCCTGCAGCCGCCACAAACTGACAGGGGCCACGTTGGCTAAAACCAACAAAGAGAGCCCTTTTGGGGCCCTAAAAAAATCCACACCCCCTTCTCTTTCTGTGACCAAAACACTGGGACAAAGAGAGCCCTTGATATGATTTTTAATAATTAAATATTGTACTACATCTTCATCCAAAGCATAAATGGATTGGAATGAGCAATAACAACTAAAAAAACATTTGATACCATTGTGTTAACTGTTGAAAACAATCACTCCATTGTTTTAAAGCATATTTCCACATGATGAAGCTAATTACCCTCTGTGCCACGTTCAACCACTGCTCCAACAACACAACCTTCTAACTCAACCGTCAACAAGGCACACATATGGGAATATCAAGTAGGAGCAGGTAGCCAAGAGGAGCCAAAATGACCCCCCACCTCCTTGCCCAACTATTGAAAACAGGATGAATGCATGCTGGGCTGAATACGGGGGTAAACTGTTAGGTCTTTGTCATTTAAAGTGATGCTTTTAACCCTTTGCAGTCGCTCTTCCTACCACCCCCTCACCACCAGGGTCTCACTCACTCACACACACACACACACAAACACACACAAACACACACACACAAACGTCCTTGCGCCAGTTCCCTCTACATTCAAAACCCGACCGGAGTAGGAAAGAGACCTGTGACTGTAATATTAACGACTGAAATGTAACAGAATTAACGTTGCTCTTTTTATACAATTATGTTTGGCGTCAAATGTGGAACTTTTATCCATCATGTGCTTCTTATTGTCCTGGTTAATACTGTAGGTGAAAGTTGAAAATAATGTAAAGCAACACCCGTTTGCACACACACACAGTCAAAGGGTGCGAATGAAAAACAAACAAGTGAGTGCAGGTTGGAACTTGGTGTGTCAATCACACATTTGAATGCATACTGTGCCGCGGCAAACACGTCCGTGTGCTGTCAACAGCAGTGTCAGGGTTCATGTTTCAGGCTTATGTTTCGCCTGCAGGGCTTTTCAAACCCAAAGAATTCAAGAACTGTTGAAAAAAAACAGGGTCACGATCTGTAGGACCCAAAACATATATGAAATATACTTGGAGGTTAAGAACAATAAATATAAATGCACAAAAATGTCAACTGAGGACGTTTAAGCTTAAAGAGATACACACGTTGCTCTAACAATGATGGGTAGAATCTATGCCGCTGGTAAGAGTAGTGATGTGTATTCAAGAAACCAGGTCAGTTCAGCTTTTGCTTCTGAATTTCCAAAGATAAAATCACATGGGTGACTGAGAAGTCACACAGTCTCTACCAATGATGCTTCAGAGGTAAGTCTGAAGAACAGACATCGAGCAATTAATAAAATAGCACAAATTTAATTGAAGGTTTGAAGCCTGCACCAGATCAATAGCACCCATGTGACCATTGTGATGTGATCTAAAACAGTTGTTTTGAATGCAAAAGAGTGAAGTAATAGTGATGGTGCAGGATTATAGAAGGGTGCATAAAAAAGAGAAAATCAGGTAAAAGTTATAAATAAAACAAAACATAAAACAGATTTTAAGGTTGTTTAATTCCAAACGTTAATATATTTGTCTAATTCACAATTAACTATTCACCCGTCTCTGACACTCTCTGCTCTGCAGCAAACGCTGAAAATAAATATGTCATTTTAAAATAAAACCTTCAAATAAATATATAATTTTAACTTTACACTAAGCTATGAAGCAATTAGAAAATACATTTTATCCATAAAAGATCACTGTACAATATACAAGTAACAGGAGTGAGATTTTTTTCCCCTTGTGATATACACCAGTGTGTTTGATGTACATGACATTAATGAATGAGAATTACCAATTCAGAAGAATGTGGATTCATCAAGGTGTCCATCTGTGGCAGAAGAAAAACGTTTCACAGTTGAAATATTATTATTATGTACAAAAATAAAACATCTTTCTGATGTACACCACATTGGCTATTTTACATACAGTTAGTCAGGAGCATATTCTTAGCATGTTAAGTACATGTTAAAACAAAAGGCTATGCACCTCTACATGTGTCCAAGTGAGAACAATATTCTCATCTTTTCTTCTGAACTGAACAGTAGTTGAAAATGAAGCGCTTATTTTGGTTTGACTGAGGGTCAGCAAATGTACCTTCAGGCCTCTGTCAGACACGAACTGAGAGAAAATGACCAAAATGAAAGCAGATCAGATGCTGAAACAGAAGACTGTTTTCACAACACACATGAGAGACACCGTCACAAGACAAAGTCTTCCCGTGTTCTTGCTTCTAGGGTAGCTTGCTAACCTCACAGTGGACTTGATTGGCCTTTTTGCACCGACAGCCGGGTCGGGTGACCCGGTTGTAGCAGCTCTGGCACATGGTCACACAACATTTAGCTGGGAGGTAGCAGAGGAGGCAGGGGAAGAGCAGGGAGAGGAGCGAGATGGTGGTCCAGCGGACATAGCAGTGGGACTGAGTGCAGGAGAAGGGCTTGTCCGTGCACGTGTCCTCGTCATCGCTGGAGCAGTGGTAGAAGAGCGCCTTCACGCAGCACACACACGTTCCATACTCAACGGCAGTTTCCGCAGAGCACATGCACCGCCGGCCACACATCCAGCAGGCGGGCAGTCCCCGGGTGTGAGTGCACTCTGAGCACTGGCACCTGCCACAGTCCTCGCACTTGTTTGAGTGCTCATCCACATGTTTGAAGCCTGCGCTGCCTGCAGTGATCATCACTTCAGCGGACTCACTATTCAGGGGTTTCAGCTCTTCTGGAATAACCTCAGAACGTTTAGGCTGGGAACTGATGATCTGCTCATTATTAATAATGAGCCTCTGAGATGATGAGCTGCTTTCTATACTGGTCCTAATGGTCTGGGTGTCTTCCTCCATGTAGGGTGTTTCCGTGCTTGCATTTTCTGGCTGGGTCAATAGATGCAGGTTTCGGAGGTTGTTAGGCTCTTCTTCTCGCGATTCTTGTTGCCCTGTCCTTGAACTGTGTGACAACACTTGGTCATCCTTTTGCTGCTTTTGCTGAGACGCTGGAGATCTCTGTGCTACCGTGGGCGCTTCTGTGTACTCATTACAGCTCCCAGTTATTCTAATCTGATCCAGAGACAGCACCGGCTGTCGGTTTAACAGCCCAAGATGTTGAGGATCATCCAGTGTTTGTGGAGGCCATTGATGTGGCCTCCCTTCGTCATGCTGAGAGCCTGGTGAATGTCCTTGGCGTTCTCGTCCCCCGTCGCTGTCGTTCGGACTTCTGGAATCCATGGTGGAACTGAAGGGCCACTCTGGCTGGCGTGGGACACATCTGAAGTCCTGTAAAAGAAAAACTCTGGTTAAAAGCTGTTTCGTGACAAGCCATGCAAATGTCAATATGCAAATCACAAACTGCTCGCACCGCTATGGAAATAAGATCACAAACACCACACACTAGTGTTATTTGTTTGTTTTGCGGAACTAACATTTTTGTTCCAGTGTTCCAAACATTCATTTTAATAATAATAATAATAATAATAATAATAATAAAAACAACAACCAGAAAATCACAGAAGCTGTAATTGTTTGTTAATTCGGGCAGATGTTCATGGAACAACTTATTGCAGAATTGTTACAAGAATTTGTCACCAGAAGAACTTCCTTCATAAGATATGTAAATGTAATGATCAGCTTTACATTTGTGTGGAAAAATAGAAAAATATATTTTTCTGATTGACTGAATTTTGCTGAACAACTTATTGGAGGTTTCTCTTAGATGTAGAGTCAGACCACTCTCACATGACAAAGACAGCAGAGAACCTTTTTAACATTTCACTATTTGAAGGTATAGAAAGCATATGCCTGCTCTATAACCATCTCCTGCGGGTGGTACTTTGAATAGCAGTTTTAAAAAAAAACAAAACAAAAAAAAACAAACAAACCCATAATAATAGAAAATTAAACCATTTCTTATTTTTAAAGGAATGTCATGGTCCATTGATATTAGAAGTCAAGTCAATGTGTGAGCAATTTGGTTCTGCAGGCTAAATATAGGCAAAAGCTTTAATGTAAGCTAAATAAGCGTTGCTCTTTTGTGGATTTGAACAATGCTAACAATAGACCGTAGTTTTAAAAATCACTTTCAATTTTTATAACATTTGCTGTTATTGCTAACAGCTAACATGTTAGCTGTTAGCAATAATAATAAGAAGAAATACATGACAAATAAATGCATCAACCTCAGTGGCTATGTCCATTTCACTTGCCTGCACTGCATTTTATTTTCTATATGTGAGACAGGATCACTTCTGTCAGAGTAGGATGCAATTTAAGGACATAATAAAACAGGTTTTGTCTCCAAAAGTGTTAAAACACTAGCCTATGCTTCTTCTGAGTGGGAGACAGACAACTAGTTAGTGACCAACTGTTGGTTAATGAATTTCCTGAATGTGTCTGTCCACATAAAATCAGTTCTCTCTACTGGCAAGCTAAAACAGTGAGTGACTTGGTGGAAGGAGTTGTGAGGAAGAGCACGTCTGCACCGTCACTCCGAACTTCTCTAAATTTTCAGTGCCACAGCCTTGTTCCATTTAACATATCACAGCAGGGCACGGAAACATCAGGCATCAGAAGCACGTCTTCTCCTATTTTGTGGTAATTAGCTTTCAAATGCCTACTTCGTCCTCCTCCTCCACATCCCCCTGCACCTCCTCATCCTTCAGCTCTTTCAATGACAATACAGGAAGGCCTTTTGTTTGTTGCATGACAAATGGCCTGCAGCAACCTCTGCTATTCTTACACATTTACACTGTGACACGCTGGGAAAAGGAGATGAGTGACAAGATTAAAAAAATAAGTTCAGAGCCATGAAAGAGACCATATGAGCGTAGTGATGTGTTTAAGGATGGCGGGAGAATGGAACGCTGATGTGAAAAAAGTGTTAGTTTTAAAGAACATTCATAGAATTTAACAAAAGATTTTAAAACCGACAAGAATGCTAAAACCACGATAAACTTTAATTTAAAAATGTCTACAACTTGTATCTATTTTTATGGACAATTTTTTAAAGCATGTCATTTTGATGAGATCTCATATTGACTACTGTGTCACGTCTTTGACAGAACAAATGCTAAGGGCCTCACCAAAAAGGCCACCTACTGTAAAGATATTCAAAATTATCTGACCATTTACTCTTGTTTTAGCATATTATGTAGCAAATTATATTCTACATAATATTCAGCATATTAAACTAGACTGACACGTTTGGAATTTACTTTGATACATTACTGATGTCAAAAACTTTCAACACTTCTCTTTGGGATCAATTAAGTAACTATTAGCATATGTTATGTAACAAACTCTTGTATTTCAGCAATGGGGAAAAACACTATCTTTTTTGCCTTACTATTAATGACTAATTTTGTAATTAATTGCCTATCAAAATCAAAAATTGTCTAATCAAAAATCTTAAGTTGATTATTTTGACAATTATTTTTAGAAAGAACAGCAGGATCTTTCTTTAAAAAGAATTTTAAAAAATCCTGTTTATAAACTGTCATTGTTTTTAAATTTGATATTGTTACTTAGCCAAAAGCTTTGTCCCTGAAAGTCCATTTATATCCATTTGGAGAGTACCATTTTCTCCAAATGATATGACATAGTAGGTAACATTTTATATCTATATATAATCACCAGCGGTTGCTAACAAATGGCTAAATATGGGGAGAAGCTGCACTGTTCTTTAGCACTGTACAACAGCGATCCTGTGTCAAAATCTTACAACTATGTGTGTGTAACATAGTTGTTTCAAAACATAAACCACCAGTTCAAAAACTTTACGCCTACATTCCCACTTCAAACAATACCCACTTTGTGTTTTGTGCAACAAAAAGGCTTTTGTTTATAAGTCTGTCACCAATAACTTAAAAACCTATAAGCTAACATAATGTATTAACCTTAATACATTAACCATACTTACATCACTGCCACAGACTGGGCCTATGCTACACTAGTAAACTTTTAACCCCCCCTTTACAACTAAGTTATTTCGAAAAACTATCTATCTATCTACTAACGTTTTGTATAGAAAATGAACTGTGTAGCTTTAAGGGTTTCTGTTGAACGCCAATCTGCAATTTTCATATTATTGACACAAATGACTCATTGACGAATTGTAAATAATGGCGCCAACTACTGTTGATATTGTTAAATAATCAGGTTTGTTTTAAATGTCAATTCTGTTGTGACTTTACAGCCTTATTCTAACGATTAAGAGTTGGCCGAAACTGATTTCGAGACTAAAAACATAAACTGGCTCGTATGCCAGCTTGGACCAGATTGTATCATAATGAAGCAAAGGCCAGGAGTGAAATAAACAACTAAATCAGTCATTGTACAGAGACAAACTAAAAGACCGTGTAAATATCAAACACCTGTATTCTTTAGGGGAGAATCTATACTTTTAACCCAAACATGGCGTCAGGTCAGAAACGTTTCAAAGCCTTTAGGTTTAATCCCCAGTAAAAAACCGACAAGTACAAACTCTGTTATCCAGGAGCTTAGGGTTTCAAAACGTATGTGACAACATCAAAATAAACAATGTATGCAGTTGTGGAAAAACAAACACTCTAAGGTGTGTGTTTGGCGAGAGGACACACTCACCGTGCTTCCGTCGCTTTAGCTCCTCTCTAGGAAAAAAAAGAAATCCAGTGTGTGTGTGCGTGAGAAGAAAGTGATATACTATTCACTACTGCACCCACTCACTCGGTCAAATCCATTGAGAAAGTTTCCAAACGTTGCGCCTTTACTCCATTTACGCACGAAGGAAATGCTGAATCCCGAGTGTTTTCTTTTCTACTACACGCAAAAACCACGAGGCTGGTGAGAGCTGAAGTTCAGACAGTGAAATCAGTCCGACTTCACTTTCCCTGCAACATGGAGGAGGAAATGGTCGCGCTCAGAAAAAACTTCTCGTACTCCGCGTTTCGTGCGTAAAGCTCCAAAAAGGCTGCAAAGAGAGTTTTTCTCGTGCGTGCGCACATTTTTGTTCCCTGGGTCTTTCCGGAGTGGAGGTCGGGATTTGGACTGTAAATGGCGTCAGGCTGGAAGGAGGGGGACGAAACAGAGCGCTTGTTGTTGCAGCGGATATCACGCATCCGGTGCTATGCCATTGGCTGCTGTGGAGCAGCCATTCACAGACAGTGTGTGCGCGCGCGCGCGTCTCAGCGTACGTGCACGTGTGTGAGCGAGAGAGAGTACGCGTGTGCGTGCGTGTGTGAATATGTGATCAATGATCCTGCTGTGTCCTGGACACTATCGGCCTGCTGCCAATTCTTACTCCATAACGTCGAATATTGTTTGTATTTATAGGCATTTAAATATGTTTTATGCATATTTTTCAAGCTAAGAAAAAAATGGGTGATTTTTTTTTTACAATCGTCATTGCCAAAACGTGATACACATGTTCAAAGATGTATAGTTAAGGTGAAAGTACGAAGTAATGACACATTTGGTAGTAGTTGTTAAATAACATGGACTTATTCATACTTTGAATACTTTGGCTTATTATTGTCCAGGCTTGTGATATTTATTGCATTTTTTAAAGATGCTAACAATTTTGAATGTTTTGAGCAGATTTGAACAAAAGTAAAACCTCAAATAACAACTTTGGGTGTTGGTTGTGTTTATACTTAATTGAAATTAAGTAAGTAAAATATTTTGTACGTGTGTGTAATAAACACATGGCACTTGACTTATGTGCTAAGTAATACAAAAAACGCTTAATCCAGTAAAAAATGTCGTAAGTCTCTGTTTAAGGATCACTATATCAATTGCATAATGTAAAAGTTAATGTTTTTTAATAGTGTGAGTGTTAATTCATAAACACACATGTTTAATATTCTATATTACACTCTACTAATTTTTTTTGTTTATGACATGAGGTCACAAATGAGTGAATCCCATTCCATTTAATCCACTGCTGTTTAAAATTGTGACGCAGCGTCCTCAAGTGGACGCGGCTTGCTAGTGCTGGGTTAAAAGAAAATAGAAGAGGAGTAAAACCGACAATGTAGTACGTTTATGTCTCTTGTTATGGAGCATATTTAGCAACTGAGATCCAGAAAAGTATTTTAGTCGTGGTGGCGCTGTTGTTGCATAGTATGGAGGCAGGTGTAAGTGTGAACAAATAGGAAGAGAACATACTCGCAAGCTCGTTATACTCTGACTAACATTCATCCCCTCTCAATCTTAGTTCCACACAAACAAACATACACACAGGCACTCCTGCATACAGTTCTGAAGAGTGGGAACGCTGCATGGTTTTAATCACGTTGGGCAGCTAAAACAAACAAACAAACAAACAAACAAACAAACAAACAAAACTGTCTCTGCCAGAGCAGTAACACACTTTTCTATAATTATTTTTGACAGCCAAAAAACCAAGCGAACAATGATGGAAATATATTTTAAAAGCTGTACGGTGAGGTAGTGGCACACTACCTTACCTGCACTAGGCTCAGTTCTGAAATCAGGTAAATTGCTGCGATCAGTCAACTTTAATACCCCTGTTCAAGTTAGGAATGAGCAACGATTAAAGTACTGCATAAATAATGTAAATAAAACAACAAGTAAATATACTAGATTTGAGGTAAAATAAAAACATTTTTTGTATTTTATTGACAAACCAAGAAAAAAAGCTGTTTTTGAAATCATTCACTTTTTCTTTATCCTTTGATTCCTGGTAGGTGGTTTTTATCATGATTTAACGAACCTGTGATCCACTTTTGAACCACATACTGGTGTTGCTACTTAGCAAACTACCAATGCTACTTCACTGCTGCCTATTGCTACTTGGCTGCCACTCCATGTCCACTTAGTTGCTATTCTATTGTTACTGAGCTGGTATTGTTTTCATTGTGTCATTATGTCAAAGTCACTGTTGCTATTAATCCATATTTCACATATTTATAGGTACTTATGCTGATGAACATATGTTTTAGATAGAATTTTTGGGGTGGTCCTTGGGCCAGAGGCAATGTCTCTGTTATTGGAAGTTTGACGAAGGGCTTGGGCGGTGCAGTGCAGTGTGATTTGGGTGGCGGTCATAGAGACTGCTTCTGCAACCCTGTAATGGATAAGTGGATGGATGTATATTTTTTGGGCTGCTTTTGTGCTATTATTTTGTTTTGTTTGATGTTTACTTTATTAGGAAACTTAATTTCCATCAGTGGTTTGTTTTCAATGCAAAACAACCCCCTCCTGGATATCAATAAAGTAATTCTGATTCAGATTCTATCAAATAACCACATTCCTTAGGTCATCTGGGAACAAAAGCTTAACTTTAGAAAACAACAACTACACACAGTTAGGCTTCATAACCAGATGGACCACAAACAAGGTGCAGACTCATTAAAATTGGTTTCGGGTAGTATTTATACCAGAGAAATTTTGAGAAAAGAGGCAACAAAAACAAGCATTGAAGTCTCTTCAATCATCAGTCAGACTTGGCAAATTATGTACAATGTAATCTGGGTTTGTCTGCCTTTGAACTATTTGTCTTGCTTTGCCCCCCCCCATATTAATTTACCTGCAGGACTTTTCTTTATTTTCAAACATGGTGCTGACATCTTGAAAATGCTGTGCACTTACAGAACGAGCATGTTGGAGAAAATTGGTTTTGTGTGCGGCACAGGTTGTTTATAGTTTGTCTTCGAGCAAAATAATGTCCTTACTCACATAGAACAACAACATTGTTTTTAGGAAGTTGTTTGAAGGCTCCTGCCTAGTCAAGGCAGATTTAACTAAAACAAGCCTGTAGCAGAATCACAAAGATGCCCTAAGGGTTTTAAAATCTGTACAGCACTGCGACACACTGCAGGATGAAAAAAGCTGTCAGGGAAAAAAAAAGTTTAAAGATAAAAACGCCAGGAGGGAGTCACTTTATCAGTGACAACATAGGACAGAAAGTGAAAGACAGAGAGACAGAGAGAGAGAGAGAGAGAGAGAGAGAGGACCAAGGACCAAAACCTCCCCTCGCCACAAATTCTTGGAAAGACACTGGAGCCAAGTCATTCAGGAAACAGAAACTAAGAATCAGAGCTGACAGTGGGTGAGAGGAAGGGTAGACGCTGAGCGGGTTCCCAATCCGTCACCAGGAGACACGGAATCTTTCAAGGCTTCAGGCATGTCTAATATTATAATGTCTATCTGGACTGAAGGGCAAAAAGTTCTAGGGAAACACAGGTGGATTTTACAAGTAACACCAAGTCGGCCACAAATTTTAAGCAGCCTTTCTCAACTCAGCATTTTGACAAAAGTCTCCAATAAACTTTTAAAGGGAAATTAAAGATGTATAGGTGTTTTGCCCAAATTTAATTTTTGGTCCATCGACCAAATACTAAAACTGGAAACCATTGATTTGTGTTGTAATTTCTGTTTGTGTAAATGGTTTGAATCATGTCTTTTCCTTGTTTGTTGTGTGTCCATTTTGGCTTGGTAAAAAAGGGTAAAAAAAAAAAAGAATAAATGAAAACATATACTACTTGCTGTTCTCTTGCTCATGCTCTCTACCTTTCTTCTCATCTCAGCAATTTCCTCCTTTCCCTTTTATGGCTGTCACATCAGGTTAACTCTGACAGAAAGCAACTAATCTGTACGGCATTCTTAAAAGTCAATTTTAAGCTGACGCGCTAATTAGCCATGAGGGGAGATTTTAGCAGACGCCTACATTTTCTTTTATTTCACACTCACACCAACACTGTGATTATGTTAAAGGAGTGACATGTACAAAGAGAGACCTTTACTATATATTTGTCTCTTTTAAAACACCATTACATCGCCATAGACACATAATCTGCAATATTCATTCATCTCCTACAACATAATCCTCTTCAGGGGTGCTGGAGCCACTTAGTGTGAACAATTGTATAATCTGCCTGTTTTTAGACTATGGGAGGAAACCAGAGTACCTGGAGAAAACACACAGACACACAGGGCGAACATAGAACAGAAAATACTGGGTATCGAACCCAGTTTTTCTGGTGATCTTGCTACAAGTCAAGAGCACAAACAGTTGCTCCTACTGTGTAACCAATCTGCATAATTCTTATATTCTTATATATATTATTTTGTCTTTATGTGTTTGTCAAATGTGTAGCTCATCTTCCTCTCCTGTCCAGAGCTAAAATTATGGGGATAAATATGACTCGAACCCTATGAAATCAGTCAAAACACTTTTATCCAAAACAACTAACTTTAGGTTTTCAGACTTAAAGGTGACCACAGGAAGCAGAGAAAGCACACTGAAATCTCTAAAAATAAATATAATATATAAATTATCTAGATTATTAATGCCTTTAGACATTAAAATTGGCTGCCATGACAGACAAAAAGGGGGGTAATTGAAGAACAACAAATGTGTTTAAAAAAAGCAAAACATACTTACTAAATATTTTAATTGTTGCATTCTATACACAAATATATTTTCAAAATCATATACAAGCCTTGTTTAGTCACATGACCCTGAAACAAAAAAAGAATAAACACTTTTTTTTTCTTTTTTTAGATTAAACGCATGATTCTCAAACTCCCGGCCCTCGTCTCTGGCCTTCACTAGATATCAATAATGATGTAGTTATTTACCGATGTGTGCTGGCTGACTATGGGTAAGATGGAGAGAACTTTTAGTTGGAAGCTGAAAAAAAACCTGGGCACAGCACACAAGTTTTCTTCGAAGTTCGGAAGTTATGAGGAAGTTGCTACAACAACAAATGTATACGAAAATGGTTTGTACAAAGCACTGACAGCCCAAAAATACCACAAATACTGAAAGTCTGCTTTTGCTCATTTTATTTGTCTATTTAAAGGGCACACTCAAACTAGGGCCAGTTGTTCAGTACTTCAGACCGATGGATTAGACTAGATTAGTGCTAGCCCCCGCCCACTGACTTTAATCTGATGTTATTTCCCTGCCCAGCATTGCACTTTTGGTTTTTCTTGTCTTCACTGAGGGCTACAGATAGCTATGTCTATTTCCACAATTGATGATGAACACCTCCACCCACATAAGTGCATTGAAGAGACCCACAAAAAAGAAGGAAAAGAAAAGGGCAAAGAAGAGTGGTTTAAAAGTCTATTTACATCCTGTCTGTTCACAGGAACTGCACTGTTGCATCTAAGTGCATCCTCCCAGCATGCCTTGTCAGGGCAGAATGGAAGCAGAGAAAAGGGAATCACAGAATAGTTGCTGCTGGGGCCACAAGTCGTGACGTGGATACTGAGCATCGCACAAGGAGCTCTTCTGTCCACACGGTGGGGACCTGGCTGTAAATAAGTCTGCAGGAGAATCCACAGCAAGGAGCTATTTATTAAACTACGGCACATTTTATATCTAAATTGAAAACATAACCAATCGTCGAATATGATTTAATTTGGCTCAGGTTCATTTCAATAAAGTCACATTATTTAATAAAATTCTCGATTTGCTGAGAAGTAAATGACTTTATAAGATTAACATTGATTTTTTTCACTGAAAGTAATTTGTTGGTTTTTCTCTGCCACTAAAATCCAATAACTCTCCTGTTTCTGGTTTGGGACGAGAGGAAATTATTATGCTGGGATTTAAACATCAAAATGTTTGCAACTCGTATTGCATTTTGTAAGGTTTATTGACAGAAATAGAAAACACTCACCCTAAGTACATTTCTGTAAGTGTGTAATCCCTTTAAATAACAGTTTTTAATGAATTGCTTCTCATTGCCTTGGAATAGGAATATAAAATGTGCTTGAGACAAACCAGCTAGAGTGTGTGTTTTTAATGCAATGCTAAAGTTTACTGTACCTAAAGTTTAGGTGCAGGAGTGTCAAACCTAATCACTCCAGGCCCCAACATTTTTCACCCAGTCTAAGTTGTAGTACAAACAGGATTAATATTTATAGTAGTGTGTAGTTATTTCATCCGACTCCAACAGACTGGTCACTCATCAAAATAAATACAAATAAAGAAGCAAAATAAGAATATTGTTCTGATGAAGTGTAGAGCATAACGCTAAATAAAAAATGTTGTCTATGCCAACTATACATTTAATAAGAAATTGAAACTAGAGAAGTACAATTTTGAATTACCCACCATGCATTTGTTAGATACACAAATAATGTGACCATTACCTTTAACCGATCCAATACACTTTGGTACAAACCTGAAGACAGGCTTACAAATGTGAAGCTCTAGTTGGCCTCATAAAATTACATGATGGGCTAGATTCGGCCCAGTGAACCAGGAGTTTGAGCTAAACTAAGAGCAATGGCACATTATATAGTCTTATATAAAGACTGTATATAAAGACTACGATTTAGCTGACATGCTGGGAAACAGAAGTC
Source organism: Cynoglossus semilaevis (assembly GCF_000523025.1). NCBI lineage: Eukaryota > Metazoa > Chordata > Actinopteri > Pleuronectiformes > Cynoglossidae > Cynoglossus > Cynoglossus semilaevis. The sequence goes on from NC_024320.1 coordinate 13,457,080, forward strand.
TTTTAACTTTCACAAACATGACACGATGGTAAACATGATTACTGCTGCATTTCCTGGCTCCTGTTTCTCACACAAAAGTCAGATTAGCCTTCATCTCAGCAAAAACTCCAGGTCCTAACAACAATTGTACCGCTCTCCCTTGTTTTTGTTATACTAATAAAAAAGCAAACACACATTGATTAGCAAACACGGCTCATTTTTCCTCCATCGATTCTTGGCTCACTCCAACTCTGCTCTCCTCTTGTACTCTTGACACCCAGTATGGATTTGAGCTCATTAAGCTGCTCTGGACCAGGGTCAGAAAAAGTGCTGTGAAACACATTTCTAGCATCAACTCCTCAACAACCTGATGTTTTGCGGTAAAAAGTTGAGAATGTGTGGAGATAGATGTCAATGTAGAGCGAGACACAGACATTAAAAATGTATAATACTGTCCACTCATTCAGCTGATGAATTTAGCTGTGAAGGATTTTAGAAGATATTATCAAGGCCTTATTGTATTGGACCTTCAGGCTTGCTGTATTATCAGACATAAAAAACTTGTAAAAAATGGAGCCATCCCTAATATGTATATATATATATATACATACAAGAAAAGACCCAACAATCTATCAAATCTACCAAAAATGTGCTAGTTATTAAAGTTAGTTTGACATGTGTTGATTAAAGTTTGTCTGAAAAAAAGAGTTTGATCAAATGTCTTTATTTTGGTGTTTGCTGTATTTTATATAAACCTGGATAATCAGTATCAGAAATACAGAAAAATATGTTGTATTTATGGACTCAATACACCTGGTGCACCCTCTGCTGAATGATACATCACTTTAATCTAAAGTGCTCAAAGCCACTGACAATATTGTAACTTAAAACACATTTTAAAACTTCTTATATAACATTCAATTCCTTAGAACACAAATCAGTGTCAGAACCACATGATCCTGGAGATTTTTTTTCTCTTTTCTAAGTTTTTGTCCAATTGATTAGAAATAATAGAAAACATAGACATTCTCCTCTGGGCTCATTATCTTTCTGTGATGCTCACCTAGGGGGCTTAGAAAACGGGAATCTCATCGTCATGGTAACCTTTTTGGCAGAATAAATTGTGCTGCAGCATACTCTCTTTTCTCCTCACGCAGGGGGTAGAGTAAACTGTGAATATAATAACCCTACATTGTATCTGACAAATACAGGAGGTGTGAATCAACGGTGTGCTGTGCAGTGTTTCCAGGTTTGGCCCTGGTTTTACTGTGTTTCATTAATCTCCTGCTCTGATACAAAGTGATGATGTCACTTAACACACACACACAGCCATGAACACAAACACATTATTTTGGTTATGATTTCTGTCTAAATTAGGACAAATTGTTATAAAACAAATAATCAAATATGCAACAAATGATTGACAAAAGATTTAAAAATCAAGCAAAAACTCACACATTCACACACACCAGCATAATGTCAGATTACACAACGTGCCCCAACTCACCCAACACTCTCCAGCTTGTCATTACAGTATAGTCTTGTGCACCTTTTATCCTCCTTCTCCTCAGATCCATTGGCAACAGAATTTGATTTCCGCCTCATAAATCTTCCCACAATGCAATATGGTTGCCACTGAATTGCTGAGATAACCTTTATCAGGGTAGAGGTGAAAGCCCTGAATCGCTGAGCGTTTTTTTCCAGACAAGAAAAGAAAAAA
>NC_024320.1:13458823-13542244 GCF_000523025.1 Cynoglossus semilaevis
TGGACACAATGGCATCATTGAGTATTAACCATTTGAGTCACTGCCTTCTTTTAAAAGAAATGATTTCCCAAAGAAAAATCAGATTGGTCGAAGAAACAATTTCATTGTCATAAAATATGTGTAAATATAAGGTTCCCTATTGGAAGCAGCACAACCAAGAGAAAAGCCATGAAATGATGGGACCAGACTATTATGAATGATTTTTTATTAAATATTCATGGAGCATTGAAGGCCTTGCTGGCCTTAGCGGTTCACCACTGCCTAATTCTAAAATGAGCATCATAACAGAATCCTGAATGAGAGGGATTAAATAATTTAGTCTGTGATCAGTATTTGACGGAACCTTTGTCTTTCCCTTGGGGGCAATTAAATTCCAAAGAGGAAGAATAGTGACAGTATACTGTTGTTTTTCAACATCATTGTTTGAAGTATTTGGGTTCCATTTCCTTCAGCGAATAAAACAAACAAACACCAAACAGAGCAGGAGCTCCTGTCTCCCAGGGAAGCAAAACACTGCATTGGAACATTGATACATTTTTAGAATTTCTAGAAGAGATCGTCACCTATACAACGTCTAATTAACAAAGATTAGATACACATAGATCAAATTACTCCTTTCAGTATGAAACAAGTGTTGTCAAATGATTACAATTATTCATGATTAATCATGATTGGTCGGGATTAATTGGAATTAATCATTACTAAAAATTTAACATTTAACAAATGTCTTTATATTGCTGGAATAGAAACACAAAAACAAATGCATGTAGATTGTTTGTGTTTCACACTTGAAAAATGATGGAATTAATAATATGGAAAAATGTGAGCTGTGTATTTGATGGATTTCAGTCATTACTGTGCATCTTATCAGTGTCGTGAATGACTTAAACTTGGATGAATACTGTTCAGTCTACAGTCCCACACTAGACCTATTGGCAGTTGGTGAGGTCAGGGCGTCTGACTTGAAGACTTTCATTCGTCACGTGTAAATGTGCACTAGCAGTGAAGGGACTGTTGGGACAAGCTCAACTGTGCAAAGAATTAGAATACCTCATCAATCAATCTCATTAAATTTGCCTGTAACATGTTAGTAGAGAAGTGATGATTAGACTCTGTTATTAGAGCTGCAGGAAGGAACACAGCCTTCATCAACACCTTACTCCTTTTTTATTCTTTCGCAAACTGACACCGCAGTGAATTACCTGACACAGCTTTGGGGGGTGCAATGCTATGCTACGGGTGCACCGAGCAGAGTAGCTCCCAGAGGGGCTTAGAGAGAGCCGACAGCTTTCTGAGCAAGATTGTCATGGCTCCTCTCTGGCCACATGCTCTGGCTAAAGACTGATCCATGTGGTACTTCTAACAGCTTGTTCGTAACACATTTCGGGAGAATGTTTTTTTCCCCTCATTTTCTCATTTGCACAAATATTGTGTGAATGGTTTAAATTTGAAGTAGGCATTATTAATGCAGGGAAGCTGAAACGTTCCCATTTTTCAATTGGCCACAGCAGTTGTACAACTGAAAGTAATGATAATTAAGTCAGGAAAAATAAACTTTCAGAATGTATTAGCTCAGAATCTGCCTTCCCTTCTGTGCCATTGCTGTATCATTGTTTTGTCCATTTCCCACAATGCTTAGTATGTGAAGACTTCCTGGATTTCGGTACTTGATTTTTCGTCAGTATTAAAAATTCAGGCCACAATGAACTTTGTATTTTGCCAGAAACAAATATTTCCTCGCAGAGAATATATCAGCCCTAAGACTGAGGTCATCACTTGCATCATCAGCATCAGCATGTCTTTAGCTTGGGTAACCTTACTGTCACCCTCCCTCTGTGTTTAATTATATATTATAATATTATATTTAACGTTTGTAATCTTTTCTCTGTGCAGTCAGGGCATCACTCCCTCTTCTGTAAATATATTTCCAAATTCCACATATGGTTTAAAAGATGTTCTGACCTCAGACTGACCGATCTAGACAACAGCCATAACAGTATCACCTTAAAATACACAATAGTTTTGAACATGGTCCCTGCACATGAGATGTCTGCATCAACTTCTGAATATGTCCTAGGTGTCATGGCAACATGATGCATGCAAAGTGTTCTTCCTGTGTACAGGTTCCCCTTTAAACTGTATAAAAGACTCTGGCTCAGGCTGACTTTCCTCTGTGGGTGACATATTTTCCACCATATTTTATCTCTTGAATTTTTTTTTTATTTCAAAGATAGATAATGTCTAAAATTGTATGGATAATTTCTTACATTTATAAAAACATAGTGCCGAGTATAATATGGAACGGCTGTTAATGACCTATACAGAAAAAGTCAACAGAGCTTGTAAATATTTTGGAAAACAGGTGTTCAGGTTCATAACTGCACATTAAGTCATGCACACATGTATATTTCTACCTGTTTTTCATCAACAACTGCTCCTCTAACTGGTCTTTAGTGTCGCTGACTCAATCTGATACTCAGGATTAGTATCGGTGCGATGCTGGTCACAATATCAGGATAGAATCTTAATTTTGTGCAACATGCTGTAAACAGGAACACTTTCACCTTAGCCAAAAGAAGATATTGATATGGGTACCAGCAGATACTGCAGTATCTGTATTAGTATCGGCCATCCCTAGTCCTTAAGCTTGTTTAAGAATGATAGTGTGCTACCCATTAAAACACACCAATCTACAGTGGTTGCATATTCTTCTTCTAATTATTATTTATATATTATGTCTCTGTAGTTTTTAAATGAATAAAGTGTGCCAACCATTAACCCAAACCCTATTACAACGGGTTGACGTACATGCTGTATACAGTAGTACATCTCTTACAATAAAGTCTATCAGACATGTCATTTGTGCTGTGAATTACGCTCAGCAGCAGGTCCTGTAAGAGTTTCATGGAAGAGTTCTGTTAAACTGCTGTGAATACTTTTGGGATTCTTTTCTCTTTCTGTGTGTTTGTGTGCTCTTGTTGATGCAATTATTCTCTGTTTGTTCTTAGTAAAGAGAAATGATGTGACATTATTTGTTGTTGCCTCCCTCATCTAAAAATGAAGCCCCTTTCAGGCAGCTGTTACCAAACACGACTGAGTGAGTGTGAAGAGTTGTAGGACAGTAGGCAATTATTATATTATAACTGTTTTCTAACAGCGGAATACATTTTATTTTGGCCACGTCTTAGGGTCACTACAGTCATTACAGGGAACGTTACCTCTCGTCTCACAGTAATTTAATATGTTTGATCATCACTGACACAGGGGAGTCACAGGGGAAGTGAATTTGTACAAAGGATTTTTAAAAATGATATCTAGTAAAAGAGTTTCTGTTGTATAATTTTGCTAGGTAAATTGATGCCACTTTTCCGCCTCCCTACACATGCATACACACACACACAACCGCCAGTTATGGTTAATGAACAGGTGATACTACAGCTTGTTAGGGAACGACAGAACAGAGCTCAAAAGTTGCATTATATGATGCAATATTACCTGTGGTCCACACTTTTTATCCAGCATACAGCATTTTAACTTCCTGTGTGGTGCTGCAACAGGTGCTAATAATCTGCAAATTAATTGTAATTAATAATCCAGTCAGTTACTGAGTAAAAGCTTTTACAAAATGGCCTCTTCCATTACTTTGGTTATGGTGTCTTCAAAAAGTGTCTTTTTTCTTCTTTTTTGTTTACTTCATATAGTGTTGAGTATGTGAAAGCAGCGAAAATTAAAATCACTTTAAGACACTCTCAGGCTGTTCATAAGCGGAGCTACTGCTCCACTGTGGAGCCAATTACACTTTTAGTTTCATTAACGCTCCTCATATTCTAAATGGGGTGAGACCAGGGCAGCATTGTAAGCAAATCCCAAGTACAGCTCTGCTGCCAAGTTATTCATGCAAATGATCAATACTGTCATGATCAGCAGTGATTTAGGATGACACGATAATTTCTGTGCTATGCTTTCAACAGTGGTTCCAAAGGCATGTCATAAAAAATAAAATAAATAAAAAGAATCATAATCTTTCAACTGAGGGCAACTGAACAGTTTTGGTTAAGGGTTGAGGAATGATATCAGGGATAATCAGCATTTTGATTATTCATGTTGGCTAAATTGCCAAAACAAAGAATCCAATTTTCCAACTCGGCGTGATGTTAATAGGCTTATGAGGGAAAACAAACAACTACCTCGAGGACATTCCTTACTTTTTATTCTGTTTAAATAGGTGAGAGATAAAGTGTAGAAATGTACAACTAGTCTTAGCCAACGTGTACAGCGTTTGGCAGAACAGAATAAAAACATATCTGGTTGATTTACCCTACACCTTCCATCAGTCAAACTTTTACCTGATTGATTAAAATACAAAACAAAAAAATTAAAATTTGGAATTATTAGTCAGGAAGTCAGGCAATATTTGATGGGCAAGTAGTTAGGACTTTTTAGAAAAAACGTTTTTGACATCTTAAATCAAACTAAGTTCTTTGTTTTGTGTTAAAAATCATGACAGCTCTGCTAATGGTTTTTGGATCACAGCAAGCACAGCTCTGTAATTCACTGACACCTAAAAGGAGAAGTGAAATTTTAGCCTTCTGCTTCCTTGGATGAACCTGAAATCTGTGTCAGAATGGCTCCAGGTTGTATGATGTTAAATATCATATCAAAAAACTTCTTGGTTCACATTAATTCCAACATCCCCACAAAAAAGCTTTCTGGTACTGAAAGTAAGTATTTTGTGATCCCTCTCCCATTAATGTGCCATTCTTCCTCCCTCCTCTTCCTCTCTCACCTTTGAAAACCATTCCTATTCTTTCTTTGTGGCACAGAGGGGTCTATAGCTGGCAGTCTGAGCAGCAGAAAAGCCCTTAATGTTTTCAGGAAGCCATTGATGCCTCAGCCGTGGCCAATGTGCCATGAGCCAATAGTGGTTCTACGTCCAAGCAGGCAGGGCAATCTGCTGTAGGGGCTCAACGTGAGTAGACTAGTGAGCAGTGGTGAGGAGAGTGTTTAATGTTTCAGCCTGGCTGCAGTGTCCAGTGTCTGTCAGGGATGTGAGACTTGTCCTTCTGATCAGGATTAATATTATATCAAAGCATTTGATGTTACTTTTTCTATCAAAATACTCCTAATTTAACCAAACTAATTTGGTTAAAACTTTTTAAAAATAAAAAATTCAATATTGAAGCCTTTCTCCAACTCCTAAGAACTAGAAAAAACAATGCAAAGTGAGAAAAGTGAAAACGTTTAGCAACAGTTTTCAGCTGCTGTTGCTTACCATGTATTAAAGCACGGGTCCTCAAACCGTGGTTGGCTGACCTGTACCAATCAACAGGAATTTTACTTGAGGAAAATTTCCATGCATTTCCATTTCCTTTCCCCATTTAAAGATAAAGAAAGAATTTTCTTTGAAAATAATATGTATTTCAGATTCATAACAGAAAAAATAACCTGCTCCCAGGCCCCAGGTAAAGGAGGGGTGATCTAAGATTAGTTTGTCTAGGGCCCAGGCAAAAAAGTTCGAAGAATCAAATTAAATCAAGTTAGAACTGATGATGATGATGATGATGATGATGATGATATCACTGATCAATAATGCACCCTGTAATGGCAACTGTACACCTTATAAAATCCCCCAAGAAAATGGTTTTCTAAGTTTGATTTTTGAATGTGTAAAAACTTCTAACCCAAAGACTGCAGGTAGAAACTGCTGCTGAATGTGTGTGATCTTCGTATTGCATTACAAACTCCATATGTTACAGTAGGACTTAGCAAACTGGGCTCTACTGAAATGAAACAAGGACAAACTTAAGCAAAATGTATGTTCAAGTGCTTCTCACGATCAAGCTTGTTTTAGGGGAAAAAAACAATAATGATAAAAAATAACATTACATTTTTTGTCTCAAAGACAGACAAAAACAGACAGAGTTTTGGTGCAAAAGCTAAAATTTGTGAATAGAGCCATTCCATTTTGGAATGTGTGGCAGATATCAATTTTCCTATTAGTTTTTGATTGACACATAGTTGGTGAATAAAAATATATTTTGACGAATAAATAAAGTTTCAAATCCACAGTATAGGTCTTGGTTTTAAAACATTTTAAGTGAATCTTTGTGAATATCACACATTACCATACAGTCATGTTCAGAAAACATTTCAACAAGTCTTAGATATAGAATAGTTTAACGAATGGTTTATGGTCCAAACAAAGGTAGGGATGTTTCAGGTTTCCATTCCACCAGACTAGATGATGCAACAATAAAAAACAGATGGAAATCAAGTTCACAACATGAAAAAATAAAGTAGTTTCTAAAGCAATCATGCAGAGGAAACTTTCCATGTTCCATGTTTTAAAATGATGATATGAAATTTGCTGTTGCAGAAAGGTGACCCTGATATTTGTTTTTAGCCAAATTTGAGTGACTGTTGTTCCATAGAAAATGAGAAATTCAAACAGCTGTGAACAGGCATCACTGTTGAACAGCCTTTGTTGATGACGAACATCTGCTCTGCATGTGCAGCACAAAAGGATAATGAGAGTCAAAGGTTATGGGAGACTGGTCCCGGTTCATGAACTGTGAGCTGTGATGATTGCTCCACCTTAGAGCGAGGCCTTCATTAAAAGAGATGAAAATAAAAAGCTCATCTCAGGACTTTGTGTTTGCCCATCATCAACAACAGCTTCTGTTCTTTGTCCTTTTGTCCTTGGCTGGCCACAACCCCCGAGGCTGTGTCAGGCATCTCTTTATCCAGGTGTGTCTGTATTTCCCTGATGTATATTCCACCACTGGAACCTTTTCCTGTAAATGAGCGTAGTTTGTCATGGACAGCCCAGCAGGTTGATTGTGCGCAGAGCCTCTCCGTGCAGCTAATCAATTCTTCTCAGTGCTTGCTGCTGGTATGGAATTATTTTCTTCAAGACAGACTGAGACTGTGATGAAGAAAACACAGGCACGGCAACATGATCTTAAGAGAGGCGGTGTGAAGGGGAGAGGTGGTTGTGAGGGGGTCTTGCAGTTACCTGCACCTGTATGACCCATCAGTGAAGGAGTGCAACAGCACAAAGATGGTTGTGTATTTCTGCAGAGTGAAACTAACACTTCATCCAGCCATTGTTCCTCAGTTTTTTTAGTGGTGACTTTTCTTACTGCACAGTACCCAGCAGTGCTGCCTTCAACTGATGTTGTGGATGGACTAGTGCAGACAATGTTAGATTATCTCAGCCACTGTAAAAACTACCAACTGTCAAACTCTTCAAAGTTGAATCTGATTAATCAGATATGAGCCTTAACCATAATTAATCATGATCATAGTTAAACATGATTAGGATTATCCAGATAAATCATCACTCCTGTGGTTCTATAATGTAGTGGTTAGCACGCCTGTCTTACACATCTGCCTTATACGCAGAGGGTCCTGGGTTTGAGCCCAGAGGAACCACATATCTCTAATGGCATCTCCAGTGTGACAGCCTGTGAGTTGCATCCACATACTTAATTGTGCCTACTGTGGCAGCCTGGAACAGTATGTCAAATAACATCAGGTAGATATATGTGTTTCACGCTGTTTCTATTTGTCATAAATCCAAACGATTATTTATTAGAAAAATGTCAAGAAAAGTATTTAAAAGTATAAAACAAAAAATATCTTCACAGAGTTTTACTTTTATTCTTTTGTTTTCTTGACACTGGCTTGTTGTCCTCACAAATATTAATCAGTCTACAGTCCCTCAAAATCCATTTGACAATAGTGTCAGTCAACTTGTCAGCCGTAGACTTAGTTAATGCCCTGTGCTCGATGAGTCTGGTCTGACGTGAGCAAGGCAGACAGGAAGTTGAAGCCCCCACAAACACATTGGATGTTGATATGTATATTTTAAGCACAAGCTTCTTTTAAGTTAATAACACTGCATTAGATAATGCCTTAGTTTCCACAGCCTTATTTGGAACACAAGTACCAAGTATGGTGCCAATACATGTGGATAAAAATACAGAAGACTGTTTTGTGCACAATTCTTTATACTTCATACTTTAATGGCAGGGTGGGACCAAGACAAATCCATCACCAATTAGGATTTAAAAAAAAGAAAAACATTTCTAGGTCATAAAAAGCCTTTTTTGAACAGGACAACTAAGTCTCCAGCGTGCAGCATCTGAAGGACACGGTCACTGAATTGGGCCACAGCTGTTTTGAAAGAATTAATGGGGCCAAGATTATCCCTAAGACTGATCTTCTCAACAGACCTGAAAGAGGTAAAAGCAGATGAGTCACTGGTCACTACCGGTCTCTTTTCTGTAGATGTGAGTTGTTAGAGAGTTTCTGTTGCACTCAGAGGCACAGAACAACATTCAAAACACCCACGCAAACTCTTCTGTTGCATTTGAAATTATAGAATTGCAGGGCAGCACTCTGGCTCAGAAGAGACATTAAAATGTGTAGGTGCTCCCTGCATTTGTTATTACGCATGCAGAAATGTGGAACTTCTCTCTATAAAAAAACACATAATGCAGTCGTGTGATATTTTCCCAAATTATTTCCAGAAACTGAAACAAACCACATGCTGTGCTGTGACACCCATTAGTTTGCAGCAGGTTCTCAAATGAACACGCCAATAGCTTTTAAGTGATGCCTTTTTTAATCTTTCAATAAAGCAAAATAACACCTATTTAACAGCAGCTGATCCTTAAATCTATGTCAAAATAGTAAAGATGTGATCACAAATGCCAGGGCCTGAGTTCTGCAGCTAAAACAAATTATTAAAAACTGTTGAGATTATTTGTCCTTTTTAAATTCATGCTTTAAATCCATATTTGTCGCTTACTGCACTGAGATTGTTGACTGACAATGTCTTTGCAGACAGCAGAGGGAGCTCTGCTACGACTTGGTGCAGAAGATAACAGCAACCTTTCAAGCCACTCTCTGATGTGTGTCCACCCACGCAATCTGAAAGAGGGCGAGCAGCCGTTAAACCAAACAACTCGTGATAGATTAGACCTGAGTTGCTCCCTTTCTATTCAAGTTTTAAAACCGGAACTCATCTTCGTCCCCTTGTCCTCTCCTCAGTCTCAGTTTGTCGTTGACCCAGTTCTGTGAAGTCCTGGCGGCTGTCAGGTGTAGAGAAAAGAGAGGCGGTGGGTATTGGGAACGTGTGGATGGAGTAGAGTGGGGGTCGGTCACATTTCCACACAGTATTTTCATCTGGCCAGTTATAAAGTCTGATTTAAAGGCTGTGATTCTGATCTGAAGTATGAAGAATAAATATTTGAGAAATGGCCAAAACAAATACTAAAATGCAAATAAGATAAGAAGAGGAGAGAGAGAGGAGATTAAAAAAGAAAAGACCAGAGAAAGAAATGTCCAAGATCAGCTCTGATTGAAGGGAGAAGAAAAAAAATGTGTATCATAGCAACTGGTGTCACCAGTCTGCTTGAAGCTACATAGTTGTTGTAGCTTATAATCTCTTCGCAGTACACGGTCACCTATCTCATAATAATATCATACATAATAGCATTTGTTTTTATAAAACACTGCTTTATGACATTTCACATTGTATTTCAGCACATATTTCAGAATCAACAGTGTAACAGGGGTCTAAAGTGTTAACAATGATCATTTTCTCCAGTGAATTACACTTATGTTGTTTACCAGGATGTCTCTGTTTACCCTGTTTACGTTATGTTTATATAATAATATAAAAACAACCCATCATCTATCATTGCGCAACCATGTAAGGTTGTGGCATTGTTTTACGCTTTTGCTTTGAAAACCTACGACTTGCCTTCTGGTGAATATAAGAGAATGTTTAGCTGATAAATAGACAAAAAGAATCTTTTGAGGTAGTTCACCAGATGGTCTCTCTATCTCATACCTGCCCTACAGCTACACCCACCATTTCCATGTCTGCCTTTACTACTTTCATCCGTCTGCCTGGATTCATCCCTAACATTCTTTATCCAAACCATTTTTACATTTTCAAAGTTCACACTCTTTTCTGGAAAGTATTTTCAACGACATTTTCAACTGCAGAAATACTCTTACAAAATGTATTCATGTACTAATCTGTTCAATTTCTAATGGTTTGAATGTTTTTTTTTTACACAGCTGTATCTTGTATTTTATTTATCCAGTTTGCATCTATGTTGGACAAATGCCAGCAGAATACTTCTTCAACCATACTTCAACATAATGCTTGTCTCAAGTCGTAAAAGGAGCTGAGCAGCTGTGCTGAGGCAGAATTTGAGTGGCTGGTAGCGTCATGTGGTGCAGTGGTTTAGAAAGTGGGGTCCGTGCCCCCCAGGGAGAGTTAGGACTGAATATAAGACAAAAGATATATATTTTTTTTTTCTTACCTATGTTGTCCTTTCTGCTCAGTTTGAAAATAACTGAAAACCACAGCACCTTCAACTTGACCATTTTGATTCATTGACCACGGGTACTTGAACTCATCCTCACTCTCTTCATCTCCATCTTTCCACCCGCCCTCGTCCCTTTCACACATATGTAATCTGTATAACTTTGACTGACCTTCATTCTTCCTCTCCTCTCCAGTGTAGACGCCCACCTCTCCAGACTCTCTTCTACACATGCTCACTCTTATCACTGATTACAATGTTATCTGCAAACATCATGGTATGAAGCCTCCTGCCTGACCTCATCTGTCAACCTGTCCAACAAGGAAAAAGCTCAGAGCTGATCATTGATTTAACCCCACTTCGTCATACAGGACCGCAGTTCCTCCATGGGTTTCTTGTTATATGCCATCTGTTAATCCATGAAGACACAGAGCAGCTTCTTTTGACATTCTCGGGCCCTCTCTGCTTTCAAGGAGAGATCATTAATGTGTTTTTTTAGCATTAAACCAAACTGCTGCTCACAGATCTTAACCTCATGCTTAACAACTGCCTATCATACCACCGTGATAATCAGATTTATACCTCTGTGTCGACTGCAGATCTACACATTGCATTTGTTGTGATGCAATGTCAGTTTTCTCTCTATCTATTTGGCATTCCCTCATTCGTTACAATTATGAAATCAATCCAGTCATACATTTTTTTTATCATCACCACACCTTCATACCCTTACCAAAAAGTTGGACCACCATTTAACTCCTCTTATACCATTTTTACTGACTAGCATACTTACTCTGTTTACTTTATCACCCTAACCTGCTGCATTTACTTAAATCTTACAGCCTCTCACATTATTTATTGTAAGTGCTTTCCTTTGCCTCTAGCAGTGCTTTCTTTGACCTGCTCATAGCCTAGCAATTATTTCTGCTTATAAACACAAGAGCCTCTGTGGCGCACTCAGAGGGTTTGTCTATACACCAAGAGATTGCTGGCTCAAGCCCACATAGGGACGAAGCTGCTGTAGCACCTGGTGGTTCCATAGTGTAGTGGTTATCACACCTGCCTCAAACATCTGCCCACGCAGAAGGTCCTGGGTTTGAGCTCCAGAGGAACTGCGTACTTAATGGCGCCTCCTGTGTGGGTTGCAAAGACTCACACTGTGAATTTCCACATTGTGGGACAAATAAGGGGCTTTTTTAATTAATCAAGAGGCAAGTGTTTGTACCGTTTTCAATAGTCAGTAGTAATTTGTATGTTTCTTTTAACTACTGTGGTCATTTAACATTTTATTATTGTATTGGATTTTGTTTCAAAGGAAGCACCTGAAGCTGTCTTGTTGATTTATCCTGTTATACCACAACAAGAATCAATATGCAGATTCCTACAATGTAAAAATGTGAAACATTGCTCCTGCTACCTGAGGAGGAGGGCAGTGACATTTCGTCATTTTGTCAGCAAGTGTTACACATACAATGGCTCAAACTACACTTCTGTAAAATCACATATCAACCAGTGACTGCACATTACACTGCTCTACCCAGTAATCTGGCTGATTGGACACATTTGTCATCACTGTTATTTGTTTGAAAAGCAAAAGAGTGGTCAATTCACTCAGACATGAAATATCATCTACATCAACCTTGTGAGGCTGAGGAGCCACAGGTTGCAGAACTCTATCCTAACCTGATAGATCACCAGTCTGCTCCCTTTATCTCCCACTTTTTCTTCCTTGTGGATTCTTTTCTATAAACTTTTTCCTTAATGCAGGCCTTCCTGTGATCTACTGCCTAGAGGAAACACCGCACACATTTTTGTCAGTTCCTCTCGCCTCCTCACGAGTACTCTACCATTCTTCTGGGACAGTACAGGTTGCAACTCTCCCTGAAACCCTTTGTTTTGACTGTCATTCTACAGTACCTTCCATCGTCTTGCTACAATCTCCTGTGTCACCCCCTTATTTCTTTTCTTTCCTCCCTGGTTCGATTTTTAGCATTGAATTATAAATACGTTTTTATCAGATTTATTTTTAGAGCAACTATGAAAATCAATTGCAGATGAGGAGTTTTAGAAAGTGTTATCCTTTGATTGATCTGCGGCCTATTTAATTTGAATTTGTATTTGACGTATGTGTATCAGTGCTCCCCACTGTGAACTGTCTTTTATCATCATGTTCCCCTGATCACAGGCACTGATCAGAGACACTGAATTTACCATCATTTTCTGAAACAGTCGAGACAAAGAGACGTTTTATCTCCACTGTCAAGACATTTGCTTATTTTTAAAATCAGAATTGTCTTCACGTATAAATATTATAATTGTTTCCACCCAGGAGGTGGTTTTGGAGATTTGGGAAATTGTCTTTTTATGCTGCATTAGTTTTTTTCTTCTATTTTGAGATGTTTTATTTTTCCCCTCACGTCTTCAGTTTTGATATAGTAACGTTTCCTGATTCAACCCCCCACCTCCCCTTTCACTTTCTCCTCTGTCTGTCTCCTCATTTTTCTCCGTTGTGTAATCAGCTGCATTTATTTCACAAAGCGCTCGTCTCCTTGTTTGTGCTAATGAACATGATTACTCAGTTAAATTTCCTTTCCCAGAAGCAATGCAAGTTTTATTAGCAAGGGCACCAACCTAACATCAGTCTTGTCCCAGAAATGGGGAGAAACGTCTGCGGGCTGAAAAACAGCAGAGAGGACAAAGTGCCACAGCGACGCAAGATGTGATGTCAAATTAATTCCAGACATTTGTCACTGGAGTAACAGCATCATCTTGACCTTTTACTCAGAAAAGAGAATTATTTCATTGTGGTGATTACATTCAAGCTTCATCACGAGACAAAAATAAACAACTCAAGTTCCATTATTTAAGAGTGACAGCTGATGCCCTTACCACTAAATCTGATGACAGGCCCTGTCGATTTGATCATCCTTCTCTTGTGTTTTATTTAACGTCTGAAGATGGGACCATAAAGGAAGTGGATTTGTTCACTGTTGCATTATTCAAAATAAATGTTTTCCCTTTTGTGATGACAGCAGAGTGACTGCTACTGTTTTTATGAGAACTAACGCACTTGAAAGAAAAAAAAAAGTTTACCTTAGTGTATTGAGGATGCTAAAGTTAAATCATGATATAAGAATTACTTTCAAGTTGAAATGAAACAAACAAAAAAAAAATCAACATGTTAATTAGACAGGAGTGTTAAAGGTTTTACACTATTTTAAACATTCACTTATCCTTTGAAATAATTTACATGAGAGCGATTTTAAATATTCTGGGATTTGCTGCAACGTCATTAGATGTTCTGCTGTGTGTGTCAGGGCTGTGATCATACAGCAAAAGCTACTAAAAAATAAAACAAAGAGACAGTTCAAGTAGGTAGATCAAAAGACAAAAATAAATTGTAAATAGTTAAAAGCTACACCAAAAGTTAGCTATCAGTTAGAGAAAAACCTGTGAAATATTAGCCTGTGCAGAGCTAAAGGTGTGGGGTGGAGCTGTAGGAGGAATCCTGCCTGTAATGCAGAGTGTTCCATAAGTTTGCTCTCATCACCTAATGCCTAAATTCGCTTGCATCCGTATATTGTAAAAACATGTTTTCGACCACTGCTGTGCTGACATCAACAATGTTTTTAACCCAGGCATTTTATTAAGGTTGTATTAATTAAGATATAACCAATTTCTACCTTATGTCATTACTAAGGTTCCCTCAGAATTAGAGGTTTATGTTTGGTAAACTAAAGAATGTTCTGATGATGATTAGAATTCTAATCAAAAGTGTTGATAGAGAAATCACCCTGAAGATTCCCACAGCCCATATAAGTGTCCTTGGGAATCACTGCTATACACGATCAACAGTTTTTAGTGCACAAATCTTCCCTAATGTTTTTTGGCAATTAGTGGATTCCTCAACAAGCATGGAATACATAATGAAACACAAATCTGTGAAGAGGAGAGCATAGCACCGCTGAATTATGAGTCTTTTTTTATTTATGCTTCCCTGATTCACACACTGAGTGGAGGAGGTGGAAAAATGTGAAATGCCAGCAAGAAAAAAGTGAAGCATTGCAGTGGGATCTTAAATTATTCCTCAGTTTCCTGCACTGTGAACTTGGACCAGAGGACAACTGTACCCTTACACTGATGTCTCCTCCAGCCTGTGGCAAATTAGTTCCCTGGAGATCAGAGAAGAGAGTATTTTATTATATCAAGTTAGGGCTGAATTCTACTGCTGTTTTACTACTACTTTTACTATCATTATTATTATTATTATTATTGTTATTATTATTGTTATTATTACATGACTTAGTGAGAAATTCGTAGGCTTTTAGTTGTTTGAAGTTGAGTTTGTATTCAAATATTAAAAGTCAATGAAATCCATTTTTTAAAATTGATTGTCTTGAAAAGGGACAAATGAAATAAAAACAGTGACTGAAATTATTCTCCATGCAAACAGGACAAAAGTATTGACTCATTACATGACACTGGTTATCCATCATTACACACATGCACATAAATGTATATATATATGTGTGTGTGTGATTTTCCCACTGTGTAATGAGGAATCTCCATCTTATCGAATCTATCATCGTAATCATGACAAAATATCTGTGCCATATATTCCTTGTCATAACTCATGTTAACCAATTCAGTCAAGCAGAAATTATTTCTCTTTAAGTAGTAGAAGACAGCGAGTCTATGTCCAGGTTGGAGGATTAATGTTTTCTCTGTAATAGTAATCAATTCATTTTAAAGAGTCTTCAGCTGAGACACATTGTTCTTCTCCTGTGGCTCATCATGAACCACCCTTGATTGCAAAAACAGAGCCTTTGATGGATGCTCCTTTCATACCCAATACCTACACTAGTTAATCTGCCAGTTGAGGAACCATCCAAAATGTTACTTGTTTTTTTTTTTGTTCTTACAGGTTCAAGTTGGCAAAGATTAGAGTTCCATTATAGGCATTCTGCCTTGTTTAAGTATTGCACGTTGGCTCACACTACATTAGACCAACTAAGATTTGGCTTCTCAGTAAAATTCAACTTTTTACAAACTGAAGGGTAAGAGAATTTATATTTGCAAAAATAGAATTCTTCCTCTCACCAACACACCTACACAGATTCCACTCAGCAACTCAGACATTTTTTTTTGTCATTATCAAAAAAATTATTTCTAAATTAAAAAAGTGTCTACGAGGTAAATGCTTCTTTTTCTTTCTCTTGCCTCACACTAATGTATGTCCTTGTCTTACAGGCGGCATGAATGTGCAACTGATTTGTTCACAGCTTCAGAAGCCCATGTGATATGTCTGACCTCTACCTGTTGTATTTACACTTGTGCTCTCATGGGGAAACATGTCATCCTTTTGGTATTCACAGGGGACCTCCCCATGTATTTCAGCGTAAAAATATACTTTTTTTTCCTCACTTGAATTCAGACCGGCAGTGAAAATAATGTGGCCAGTGTTCAGATTGTAATTTTAAAATTTCACGTACCGCTGCATTTTTCAGCTAATGTAGAAATAATGATGCACAATAAGAGGCATGTGTGCATGTGAAATGCCCTCTCGCTATTTTCCACCTTGCGTCCTGCTTATATGACCGAGGCATTTATTACATTCTGAGGTTACAAAGAGAGTGAAGACGCAGTGGCTGCTCGTAGAGAAATATTAATGCTTAGTGCATCCAAGGTCCCACATTACTCTTCCCCATCTTCTCCTTTCTGCTCACCGAGTTCTCCCTCTTCTCCATCTCATTGTAGACTGTCATGATTGTGCCAGCACTGTGCCTCAGGCAGTTCAATCCCTATGAGGGAGAAGAATTTGTCACTAAGGTACATCAAGCACCTATTATTGCTCTTAAAGGGTAAAATACGGGTCGGTCTCTGGCGGGAACCATATGAACTGTCTTGTCTTGTCACTTTTGCTTTTGTGCTTTTCGCACCAAGTTGATTCTCTGCAGTGGAAACAAGCAGGAGTTGGAACATGTTCTCTCTCTCCTAGCCAGGAACAACGTCTCATGGAACAGTCATTTTTATATAGACTGTTAAAAAGAGGGAGGTGTGCCTCATAAGTGTCACAGTGCAGTAGAGGTGGGACTAATAGACAGATGAAAAAACTAAAGTGAAAATTACTTTTATTGACCTTTAATAGTTTTTAACACATTTGTTTTTTTAAGCATGACTATTGAAGATTAAATCATGACCTAAAACCAATCCTCTCTTATTTGTTTCTTGTTTTAGAGAATGTATCTGGTGCTGTGTATATTAGCAATAGCGGTGTTAATTCGCAACTAAACCTTTCCTTGATTTATTTTTCTTCAGTTGCTAATGAGAAGACACTGTTCACTTTAAAGTAGTTTGCAGAGTAAAGTAGCTCCAGTAGGTGGCAGTGATACAATTTACCAGAAGCAGAGTAGCCAACCAGTTTATCACACACCGGCCTTGTAGTTATTGGCTGTTAAGTTTGGCTACCATCTGTTCATATAGCCTTATGTGCAGTGGAAAATCACCAAATCACAAACACTGATTTATTCTGTGCCTTCAGAAAAAAAAAAAACCTCAACCAAACTACAGGGTTCTATCCATATCACACATTCGCACCACCTATGGGCCAGACAAGAGAGCTACACAGTCGTTAATGACAAACACAGAATAAGGAATACCATAAAAATAACAAACTGCAGACTAGCCTCCAGTGAAGCTGTACGTCATGCTGATTCCTTCTAATTCAGAGTGAATCTAATACAGAGAACAGGGTGTACAAATTTCACAGTGAACCTAACTGTTGAGGACATTTTAAAATCTCTCCTGCTTGCATCAACCATCCACCCACCTCTCCATCTGTTGTTTCCCTCCATCTCCTATATCCTTATTGATGTCTTTGATCATGGGAACCTCCATAAATGATGAGCCCAGAGGCAGAGGGAAACATGTGTTTTGCCCCTGGATGTGTTGCTGCGGCAGCAAACACAAACATTCTCTTTGAGTTTGACTGTATGTGCTGGCTGTCTTTAACCTTTGAGCAGAACACAAAGTTCTTACAACCCTTACTATGATAATAAAACAAAACATCTTAAATAGTCAGTTAGAAAGACTGCTTACTGAACTATTTGCTGCTGAATGTTGGGAAAACTTTGGTCTCCCACACTCCTGGAAACATATCATTTCTTCTGTACAATAATTTTGTCTGTAGTCCCTTATGTCTGTAGTCATTCAGGTGGGAGCCAAACTTCGTGTCCAAATATTGTATGATACTGAACACTGTAGAAACACAGTTCTGTCTCACCCTTGCTCTAACTTAACATCCATCAGTTATAAAAACCTGTCAGAAATGAAAATGAAGCGAATATCATCCTGAAATGTTTACAAAGGACGTTTGTCAGTCCTGCTAGCGTAAGACTATACAGATAAGGTCTCCCCGTTTCTGTCCTTCCCATTTTTAACAACCAGACAGCGATGAAAATATAACATCAACTTTACAGAGAAGTGATTGCCGAGCCTGTGGGATCCTTCATCTCACAGAGACAGGGTAGAGACACAGGTGTGGATCTTTCTGATAAGCCTCCAAAAACTCTGCTGCATTTTACCCACACATCCTGAAATCCATGTGAATCAATTCCCTTTCCTTTGTCTGTTTTCCATCAGCTCTTCCACTTTCTTTCCAAAAGCCATGGAGCTGAGATGGTATGGAGCGATATGTGCTGAATAAACCCTAGGAATTAATTTTTCTCATCCATTCAAACATTTTCCTCCTCTCTCACGTACTCTATCCGTGTGACTCACCCGCTATCTCCCCATTCCTTCCCTTTTGCCCCAGAGCAACTTGATTGGAAGACTTTAAAAAATAGCTTTCTATAATAGAATTTTTAATCCACCAAGCAAACCTGGTGAAATTAGGAGCCTGGTCTTATAAATGAAACAGAGTGCATTTATGACTTATTCCCTTCAACTTTCTGTGTGTTCCTGACTGGTAATCCCAGACAACTGTGGTCTGAATTCATTTAAAAAGCAGATTTATTTTTAATTGTTGGCTAAAAATATTGTAGCTGCTGAGTCTGTAGTGTTAGAGTTCAGAATGTTCCTGCATATTTTGAATGTCAGTTTGTTAAATATCAGGTTTGAATCCAAGCAAGAAATTAAAGAATTAAAGTTAGGAATTCTAAGAGTTGAGAGGGTACAAAAAGTAAATTTTGTTGGGATTTTTTTTAAACAAATGCAGAGACTGGGGCCTTTTTTAAAGGATAAAGGAAAAAATAAGTAGACATTAAAGTGGGTATAAAAAGAGCATCCTCCAAAGGCTCATATACAATGGATTTCTTTTGTCAATTTTCAAATAATTTTTCTCCATGAAAAGAATAACCAGGTATATAACCATCTAAAGTTAATGGTATGGTTTAAAGATTCCATGCATTTGAAGAAATCTGTGCTGAAAAACTAAGGGTAGAAACCTAATCTGACCGGCCGACCTTCAGGGCTCTGGGCAGTAAGGCCTGTACTGCATTACTGCACGGCTGAAGCCACAGGGACCATTTAAGGACAGTACAAAACTTTTCCATTAATTGCATTTAACTTCAAATTCTCACTGTCATAAAGGAAAAAGGTTTTTTCACCGGTGTTGACCAGGGTTAGATTTTATGAGCATTAATAGGTTAAGTGCTGTTGTAGAAGAGCAGACATCAGGGTATCACAGCATAAAGCTTTAAACACCAGACACACTGGCACCAGGAGACTTAATGAGGCCACTGGCATTTGTTGCCCTCTTCTTATTATTATGCCCTTAAAAAAGCCTAGCCTGGCCTTGATGGTTTTTTTTTTTTTTTGTAACACATATATGAATGTTCAAAAAGTCAAGTCAAAAGTAAGTGCACTAATTATGTGTCTGAGGCATTACTTTGAAATATATATATATATATACTGTATATATATAAATAAAAATGGAAGGACTAACCACATTAACTGACTTTAAGACTCCAACCTATGTCTAGATATTTCATTAGTATTTTGATGACGATTGTATTGACTTTAAACTATTTACTAAGTAACTGTGGCACATAAACAATTTATTTATTTACAAGAATACAATATAGCTACTTTTTTGAGATTATGTAAATATTCTAAAATTCAGATTTTATTAAACAAAATAATGCATCACCTTTTTCAGTTTTTGTGAGTTTTGTTTACTCAGTATAACAATAGGACATAATTTGGTCTCAGTGAGGTTCTGATGAGACACTGGATGTACAAATTTATAAGCACAAATAGAAGCTTTTGTTACAGTTATGACCTTCATTGAAACATTTCCCATGCAATTCAGTTATATGCAATTTAGTGCACTGGAATGTAAGTCGCAGGCTACTTTTGTGTTCATCAAATCATTCCTTGTCGTCACAACACAGGGTAATCTGATCCTGTAGCCACTTTGCACGACATTCTTCTTATTTTTAAAGGTACATTACTGCCACCTACTGGATCTACTTTAGACCATTCCTTCTGATGAGCACAATCGCTAATTAACTCACTGACCATAGTGCATAAGGTCATATGATGGTACTGCTCATGTTTAGCCTACACTTTTGTTACAATAGAAACGTTACAAAAATAACATTTTGTAATGGGTATAAACAGGAAAATCTGCTTAAGGACATAAAAAAAGCCCCTGAAGTTGTAAACAACACTGTGAAATCATCCATCCACATGTGGTGGAAACAGCAGCACAGTTACTTCTACGTGACAAATAAAGTCTTAAACCGAAGAGACAAGCTTCCTTTTGTCTCAGCTCACAAATCATTTGTTTACTATGTCAAGTACAAAGACAAGCTGATGGAGCCTGGTGCAAGAAGCAACTAATTCATCACACACTGCCAACATACACAGCAAAGCACACACACACCAACAATGTTAATGCACTTAAAAGGGGGCATTTGTTTATTTTCAGCCAAACCAGGATGACTGGAAACCTATGTTTCTTTCTACAGTGGGGATGCTCACCTGAGTGCAAACACAAATATTGTCGTGTACTCACACTCCCATAGCAGGCCAACACTGCAGAGGTACCAGACACTTCCAAAGTCATTAGACAGACAATAACAATTGACCATGAAGCAGCTTGTGTGTCCACTTCTTCACTTAAACGCTGTGTAAGACAGTGTCGATTTTTATCCAACAACTTTTGGAGAACCTCACTAAGTGCTCGACGGGAAAACCAAGGACACAGCAAACATAATTAAAGGAGTAGGAGATGAAGGAACAACAACAAACATTAATGACAAAAAATTTAAATCAGAGTATGTCTGTGTATGTGGGTGGCTGCCTGGGCTGTTGCAGCAAAGCAGGGAATGGGTGCGTGACTGTACTGCTGCATATCCTTTTTAAAGTCTTTTCTCCCACTTTCTCTAAACTACACACAAGGCGAATCACAAGCAAGGCTGAAGGAAAATGAAAGCAGCCATTCTAATGTTTCACACCACTGAAGGTGATTTGATAATTGAATATTTTTCATTGACAAAATGAAAAGTTGCAAAAAAATGCCAACACTGGGGAACGCTTCGTAATCAGTGTCCATGAATGTGTGCTGTTTGGCAGCTTATGACTTCAAATCCTCCGTTTTGCTATTTGGACATAAAAAAAAAAAAAAAACTGAAGATGAATAATGCAGCTCTTCATTTTAACGACCTCTGAGTGGGTGCACTCTAACATGACAATTAACCCCCGAGACCTCATTTAAACGGCCTGCAGCATGTTGGGCTTGTGTGTAAAATTGAATAAAACCCACTATCTACAGCTGTCTGTGCAAAGTCTACAGTAAGGTAGTACAGTAATGACCGACTGAAATTTTCGAGTGTAAGTAATGTCGACAAGAGTGGATGTGAAGCCTACGGTGGGAAATGGCATTATCATTACGGCACAGCACAGCATTCATCTTGTATTCTGTCCTAAAATCTTAAAACCATACTCTGTCTTGAGGTCTGCAGGCCTGCAGGGATCATTTATTTAAAGTGACTGATTTTGGAGCCGAAGCCAAAACCTCCTCACAGTTTCAGTAGAGCCAAGTCTCATACAGAGACGGAAATGTTGTTTGTGATTGAAAAAACACATTCAACAGACTGCAGGAGATGATTGGGTGTGATGTAAGTGAGCTGCTGGAAAGGTCACATTGTTGATGCAAAACAGCTTCATCCTGCAACCATTAAATGGCTTTTTGAAGCATTTCATGTCTTTTGAATGTCGTGGTCTGTTTAGATATAACATTTGCCATACAATTTAGGATATTAGTGCACTGGAATATAAGTCGCAGGCTACTTTTCTGTTCATCAAATCATTCCTTGTCTTCACCACACAGGCTAATTTAATCTTTGCACAACATTCTTATTTGAGTTTTAAAGGTACATTACTGCCACCTCCTGGATCTACTTTAGACCATTCCTTCTGATGAGCATGATCTGAAATGATTTCAAATGTTAAACACCAACTGTCACGTGATAGCCATTGTCACCGATGTGTTGTTCTACGCTCTGGTTTGTTAAGTATTATCACCATCATCAATTAGCCTCTGTATGTAGAACGTGCTAATACTTGTCCTTCTGGTGTTGGTATAATGGCAAGCACACCATTAAACAGAGCAACGCTGTTCTCTAGACTCTCTGTCTTTATTCCACATCCAGATATAAATGCACCACATCTATTAAATCCTGATTTCCTCTCTGGATATTATGTACTATTCCCACGTTTGACCTCTTTTCAGTTTCAATTCGACTTCCACCCTCAGGGCTGCTGGCACATTCTCTACTGTATTCATGGCAATTGCTCAAACCAACATGGTTTCATGAGCAGCAGGATATTACTGCTTGAGTTACTGATAACATCACTTGGTAAAGACCCATACGCTCTGAGAGGAGTCTGAGCGAGAGAGACAACACCTCACCACAATTAGAAACATGACACAATATTTTCACACAAATGAGACAGTTTAATTTAGTATTTCATTATAGCGCATTAATGTGGGATGAATACAGGCCGTGAGTCTTTCTTTTAATAAATCTTTTTTTCCTACTTCGTTTGATGTATTTCCTTTGTTGACTCCAACCTGAGCTCTAAGGCAGAACACAGGCTCAATATTATCATAAAAATGTTGAAGGATGTAATTAATTAGATTGAGCTAATGAACGGTGATCGATTTTGCATTTACCTCTCACACCATAACCTTTACCACCAACCTCATAACCCTTAAGGTTACAGGATTAGGGGGCAGAAATCAATGACGATCAATGGGATAAATCTCAAGGGTAAAGAGAACATGTTTCCATGCAAAACATACCTGGACCATATGGAAGCGACTACAAAAAAAAAAAAAAAAAAAAAAAAAAAAATCGTATTAGTTAATTAGTTTTATGGAATGGGGCAATGGGGAAATGTTTTCAGTGAATGTAATTTCATACAGAGTTGAACCAGCAGGGGCCACTGTGAACTCGCAGCAGTAAATCCCTCCCCCTTCTTCTTTTTCTTCTCCCCTGCACGTCCTTTCTCCCCCTTCTTCTTCTTTTTCTTCTCTCTCCCTCACCCCCTTTTCCCTCCTCTAAAACAAAGTAATTGCCTGCAGCACAGTTCAGAGTCTCCTGCTCTTTCTGACGCAGATCAGGCTCCAGCCAGTCAATCATATTCTCCAGCACAACTGTGAATTACCTCGCACAGTTGAAAGAGCCACGGAAACCTGCAGTTGACACTCACATTACAGCTGTATCTACGCATCTTCATACCATTTAATGTGGGGACTGACAGAGATTTTAGAGGCCAAATCCATGCATGGCTCTGTGTAACACCATGATAGACATTAATCTGGGTCCAATAGTCACCTGTCAATCTGACATCTACAATTCAACGGCAGCCTGGTCAAGGTCCTGGCATAGTTCAAGTATGATTTTTTATCATTATCATCTAATGTGCTTTGTGTCTGCCACCTATACAGTGTCCTCTTTGTAATATATATACTGTATATATATATATACTGTATATATATATATATATACATACATGTATCTTATCTATATTCTTGTGAAGTGCTTACATCAACCAGTGAGGGAGCAGCTTCCATAAGGTCCTTTGGTTTTTCTAATAACTGTGGCTTTGACCAAAGTGCCACACCAAGGTTATTGCTCTACAATTTGATACCCACATCACTTTCTGCTGACAGAGAGAAAGTGTAGCAGGGAGAGTGATGGAGACGGAAAAATGAAAGGGGTGTGAAAGCGACAGAGTTAAGAGTCAGTTAAGCCACTTATTCAACCAGCAGCAGAGGGATGAAGACAATCTCATTCACAAAGGTAAGGCAGCAGCGAATGAAAATCAAGGTGGTAAATTTGGAGAGTGCCCTAAAGGGAGCCCTTGTGCTTTGAGTGAAAGTCATCGACGAGCGTAAATCCAAAGCTAATGCTGTGATCTCATATGGGGTTCTGCAATTTATTCTGTCTTGAATCACGATAGAAAGGGGAGATATTAAGAAAAAGGTGGAAGTGTTCCCCAGATAAGAGCAATAGTCTGACTGTTAGGAGGCATGACGGAATGAAAAGATTGGAGGATTGATGTGAGGACTAGAAATTCTCCAAATACCTTCATCTGTTCGTTCATGCACTCATGCAATCATGCATTTTGTTCAAATTTGCCAGGGGGGGTACTAGCCTCACCATCCTGACATCAATCAAAACATACAGTTCACCCTGGACAGATCACTAGTCCTTCTCTACAACAAAATACACCTAACCTGAATGAGTTCACCTATATTAAAGCAACTGACACTGAGAAAACACACTGAATGCATAATGAAGTTTTACACATGACTGGTTGCCAAAAACTAGCCAGTCTCTTAAGCTTGGTTAAAAAAAATGTATATATAAAGAATGTATATATGTATTTATATAAACAGATCATCAATTAATTGAAAAAAACAACAACCAGAAGACAATAATTATATAAAAACATCATCTGACAGGTTGTTTTGATTTAATTTATAATAGTATAATGTGTTAGTGAGGCGCGTAAGGCTGACCAGCAAAAACAATGTGTCTAGATAAGGATATTTTATAGTTAGCATAGCTAATATCTTATCTAAGCACCTATATTAAAATCACTTGCCTTTGTACTGTATGACTATTGCACTGTGTACTATTTCCTATTTGTTTTTTACCAAACATTTGGGTTAGTAACAGACAAATGTAATGATTTTTTTGAGCTAACTTGTCAAGGTTAACTCAGTTTTAAACACTCTTAAACAAAACACACACTGTGTACAGGCTCGCAGTTATGGTCAGGCTTCGACACCATAGTTGGAAATAGATATTTAAAAGAAATCCACAGAACAAAAGAGTGCTGGAGAACGCTGAGCTGAGATGACAGGCAAAGACAGAGAGACGCTTTCAGATTTACAGCACTCGCAGCAGAACACTGCTGTCAGAGGGAAGAACAGCAAAAAGAGGCCTAATTAACTCAGAGAGCATTGGCATCCTCTAACAGAGCGAGTGCTAGTGATCCAGCTACATTATCATGCTGCCATAATACTGACAGTCCAACCTGCAGCCAGATCTGCTGGGCTTATATGCCCCGCTTTCCCATGTCCAGCTATGATCATTATGTTTTGCTCTGGTGCCACAACTTTGTTTAATGTCATCTGCTCCATCATCACTAATTGTGTAAATTAGCCTGAATAATAAAAAACACAGGTTTGATTGTTTACACCATCATATTTGGAACATGGAATTTTAAAGAGATTTTAAAAATTATTTCTACTAAAAAAAATGTTTTAAACATGTCGATGGGTTTTTAAAAAAAAATTATCTTAACACTGGTTTTAAGAATTTTGTGCAGCACTGTCTTTTGTGGATAGGACTATTGTCGAGACATGACTTTCACAAGTTTTGCTTCAAAACTCCAGTGAATTTAAAAAAGCTGTAATCCCTACTGTATCCAACTGATCTAAATGAACAAAAGAAATTAAATTAAAAATCACTGTAATTTCCACACAATGGGACCAATAAAGAAAATAATTTAATTTAATTTAATTAATTCCCCCCTGCACTAGCTCCACACAGCCCAGGGGGGCTAGCCTCCCACTTCGGGATCCACTGGCCTAAAACTGAGCAGTTTTAAATAATATCTTTGAATAGGTATAAATACTATTATTTACTGTTGTCTTAATTTTTAAAAGTTAAAATTTAGGGCAGAAAATTTAATTTGTTTTACATATCTTTTTTTATTATTTTAATTTATTAAGTAAATTTAATTTCCTTAGAAATAAGTTTTGTTTGAACATTTTTCTTCTGAAACAAAATCTGTTTTTATTAGCTGTATTCAAACTGCTGTAAAGCTTTGTCTCACACATTTTTGCAACGGGCTGACATTAACTTAAGCAAAAATAAACTTCTTTTTTTTAGGAAACTCACATGAATTTTAAGCAGAACAAACCTCAGCAGCTTATGTTTTAATAAAAATAATAAGCAAAATGTAATACAACCAGACTACAACAGCTAAGATAAATTAAAAGTATTAGATTAAAAAAAATCTACATGTGATATACCCATCAACAATTCTGAAATCAATGTTTTTTACTGACATTATTTGTTTATTCAGTAAACGCACAAGTACTACTTATGATTATCACCAAGAAAGTTTCAATAATAAAGGTTTCATTTCAGCCATTCATTCTATTATTATGCATTCAGTCAGATTGTTAAGTCATGTAAAAGGCCAGTTCTTTTTTCACCTTTCAAAAAGGTTAACTGTGTATATATGTCGATCTGACTTTGTAAACAAAAACATAGCCGACACAGTATGAATATATATACTGTATGACCAGTAGGGAGTGGGAGCAAAAAAGGAAAGTCCACGGGCGACTTGGAGCAACACGCTGAGAGTATATTTCTCTCTTGGCTCGCAGGGAACCTTGTGCTTTAAAAGTGCATCAATACTTCCCTGTCCTGGCTATTATCAAGGCTATTTCACCCCCTGTTGAATCAGGATACGGCAACTTCGCTTCTTCACAAATGCCATAATGGGAAATGACATTTAACAAATTGCGGACACTGAATTTACATGAAATTGAACACAGCTCACCATTTCTGTGTCTCCTCTCACTGTTTTTATTATGGTACAGCACGTCTTCACTTTTGTCCTTAGAGACAAGAACAATTTTTGGCAGACTTAAAGCCGTGGATTACATAAATGGGATGGTATTTGTTCATCTATTACAGGTGTAAAAGGAGTGAGTTGTTGCCATGTTTGCTTATGTTATCCAGGAGTTCTAATCATGGCAGAGGAGAACAACAAAACCAGCCAGGAGCTGGCAAACAGGCCAACGCCAAGATCTGCTGGCCGTGGCATCACCTCGGATGATACAGTATGGTGGCCAAAAACTATTTCTGTGATTGTGCCCCACAGCGAATGCTCATTAGTGTTTTCCGCTCCACGATAACTGGTGCACAGTGCATCCATCTGTTAACTGAATTTGTGAAGCCAGCTGTGCTTGTACACATTTGTTTGCTCCCTTTCATTTGGAATCAAATAGTGTTATTAATGCTATTTTGCACAGCGATGGTGCTGGTCACAGTAGGAGCTCGTTCTACCGTAGACGACACTCACAGTAGGAGCTCGTTCTACCGTAGATGACACCGTTGTAAAAACTATCTGGAAACATCTGTTTTTCTTTTTATGAATCAAATAATTTAGCAGCCTTTAAGGGTCAATATCTGTGTGTACCACTTTAGATGTAACCTATAACCTGATATGGGCCACAGGCTTGTCTGCTGCTCAGATGATGCTGCCTAATGGGCCCCCTGTCTATAAACAGATAATGGCCGAAGCTTTGGGGACCTAAAACACACAAGCCATAATGGATGACACAAGCCTATATTGCATGCCGACTGTGACCATGACGCCATATGTGTTTTAATTAATTTCATCAATCCCCACCACAGGAGAGCTTACGACTGAGCTCAGGCATTAAGTGAGTGAATTGGAAAAAGTCTATAATACCTATTGTGAATTATTCTGTTTCAGTAACGTAATTCCACAGAGATTTGCCCCCTTTCCATTCACTACTTTCCCTTCAGTAGAAGCAGCAATGACTGGAAATCAATGGGCTCTTTGTCATGGATGGCAGTTTCCTTCTGCCTTTGCACTGTCCCTTATTTCCTCGGTACAAGGAGGGCAGCAGGTTTGCTTATTTTAACTTCCACTGTGGGAGAGACGCAAAGTCGATCAAGCGCATTTTCACGTGTGTTTTTAATTTACTTGGTAGCACAGATGAGACACACGCAGAGACACGCCGTGAGGATGTGACAGAAATGTGCACGTACAAAATGAGAACGATAATTGGAATATTTACTGTGATGCAACAACGTGTAAGCGACATTTTAACCACCACCACACGTAGATCTGAGGTTCGCTGGGTTGACAAGACAAAAGAGTAAAGAAAAAAGATTTTCACTTACAAAATTCTTCCAAAAAGTTTTCGACCAAACTTATTTATTAAAGTTAAATCATGATTAAGAAGTGCAGAAAGTTTTGCTCAAATAATTATTAAAAAATGTTAATATAAATGTAACCTAGTATCTAAGATATATTTATAAATGTTGTGGTATAATTTAAGGGTCATGAAGAAAAACAGAAAAAAGTAATATTTGCCAAATAAGCATTAATGATGTTAATACTGCAAAAACTAATGACAAATAATTGAAAACATTTTTTAAATAATGCAGGATAAGCTGCAGCTTGAACTTTTCATCACGGCATGAAATGCACACACTGGGAAATGTAGTTCTGAATTGAAATACAATTTTCAGCTTCACGTTATTTATCCTTGCGTGTCCAACTCTGCAATGCAGATGAGAAACTCTAGTCAGAAATTAAAAACATTAGCAGTAATTTTCTCCATGTAAACAATTAAACAAAATGCCAGAGGGAAATTGAATTCTCTCGATGGAGGCTTCTTTCGTTAAACCTCAGTAGTTATATTTAAACTCAAATAAATTTTATTTTTTTAAAAGATTAATTGATGGGTTTTAGGAGCAAAATAATCACATGACATCAACAAAATCCAAAACAAACCAGAGATATTTATCTTCAATGTGAGATTCAGTTTAATGTCTTCCAGTTGTTTCTCAGTGAAGGTCTGAGCAACAGCTTCAGTTTGCCGATCTACAGCTCCAACTCCTATTTGCACTCTACATCCCTGTCATTCCTACATACATCTTACCAAAAATAACACACTCACTTCACACAATTACACAGCCATCATGCTACTGCTCGTCTTAATTCTCCTGCCAAGTCCAGGTTGGTTGGTTGGTCGTGCGTGGAGTGGAGGCAGCCTG
The DNA here is from genome assembly GCF_000523025.1 of Cynoglossus semilaevis. Lineage (NCBI taxonomy): Eukaryota > Metazoa > Chordata > Actinopteri > Pleuronectiformes > Cynoglossidae > Cynoglossus > Cynoglossus semilaevis. The sequence goes on from NC_024320.1 coordinate 13,487,520, forward strand.
AACCTGTCCACTCTGCTTACTGTCATTGTCTGCCAACAAACCCTCAGAGTCAAACACAACTTCACTTCCTCTCAGAGGCCTGAGCGCTGCTTGATTGATCTTGCCTGGCACTTGGAGGCCAGTAGAGGGGGAGAAGGACGCAAAACTGCCACCCGCTGCAGATCTGGCACCAGATTGGGGTCAGAATTGGTATCAGGGGTGGATTCAGATAAGGATGAGTAAAAAGATGATGGATGTGTTTGGATTTGGGAAACAGACAGATGATAAGAACCTGATGGCTTTTTGTGGAATGCATGGCAAACACTGTTGTTACATCAAATAAAAAAAAAAGAAACAGTGGAAAATGGCAAATTGTTTTCTAACGGTTTGATTATAAAGCCCAAGGATGTAATGATTTGCTTCATAGCCTTGGTGTCTTTTTTATATGCAAAATTACTGGTAGGAAATTGACTGTCAATTGACAGCCAATAGTGAAATAACTGGTACTGTAGAATATGTTGCAGTATTTGTAGCATTTAAAAGGAAATCAGCTGCCCCCGTCCTCTTGCTCCATCCTAATGCCTCTGATTAACCCTGGCAGCAGCCGCCACAACTTATTGCTTGCTTTGTGAAACGCCTAATGAGAGGGCAACGTCAAGCTTGTATGTGTCTTCTCCTTCTTCATCTCTCTCCTTTCACCATTCGCCATAGAAAATCATCTGCCTTTACCTCACTCTTAAGTCTAGACTCTACGGTTGCACCAACCATGTCCATGTCTTCCTTCACTATATCCATTAATCGTCTCAGGTGTCATTTCATTTTCCTACGGCCTGACTGCACCATCTTCAACATGCTTCGTCCAACATCTTCACTGTCTCTTGGCAGCAGATGTCCAGGACCATTACCCAGATCTTCAAACCGCCCCACCTTAGCAGTTCCTTTCTTCTGTCTATAAGTTGTCCAAAGAAATTCTCAGCATCGGGTAGAGCTCCACCTGCTGTCTCTTGGACAGAGCAAATTCCTCCAACCATACATCAAAGCAACTCTTACAGCAATCTTGAAGAAGTTCCCTCTCCTCCCCTACTGCTGTGCTTGTGTCCCTCATATCTCTATCCTCTCCACCCAGCCTTTCACCCTCTCCTCTTCCACGGACTGTCCATTCCTCTGGATGGTTGACCCCTGGTACTTAATATAATTCACTCTCACTATCTCTACTCCTTCTATCCTCACCTTTACACTCGACTCACTCTTTCACACTCCTTTCCAAACCTTCACTGCACCAGATTAATTTGCTTTAATAACGATGTCAATCTGAACATGAAGACACTCCTGTGGACAGAACCTGTTTACGGTTCTTTTTTACCTAAGACAGGGTTTTCCAACACATCACACACATGTGCTGTATTCTTTATGAACGGTATATATATAATGCTACAGATATTATACAGATATTGGTGATGAATTTTAATGCGCTGCTAACTAATGCATATGCAAATAGTGCTGCTGGTTATTGCTAATGTATTCACATGTGAATGTAGCACCTCAAACACACATGGGCCGTATGCTGCCATATTATTACACATGAGGATCAAAGATTTTCCGCTTTAGAGTTTCATGTTTCCAGAAACATCTAAGAAATAGAGGAAGATCACACAGAATCACGTTGTGTGAAATTCACATCACTGGTTGACCTGAAGACTGCGTCATGTTTGTATATGGTCACAGGACGCACATGCAGGACAGTATGTATACTACTCTCAAACCTCACACTTCGAGGTTTCGGTTGTGTTTTTTTTTTTTTGACCAGCCCTGCAGTTTGCTCACCAAACACAGCCAGTAACTGGAGGCAGAGTGGAAGCTGTGATGATTGAAACTAAAGGTGGCAGGAAGGGGAAGAAAGATGGACTCATTAGATGGGAGGGCCACTCGGAGCACCTTATTTAGCCCCCCCCACACACACACACACACATACTCGTAATATACCTGCATGAGCACTTCCAAGCACCATGGGATATTTGTAGGCCTACAGTAGACAGGTCATCTCTATAGCTCCAGATGGCCTGTCCACCTCTGACATAACAGAGGCCACAGACTCAGAGATTCGCTCCGGGGCTTTTTCTGATAAGAAGGAAGTGTCCGAAAGGCTGTGTAGTGCTTTTAAGTGTATTGAGAAGACAGGGAATGTATAAAAAGTGTCAGTGTTACAGATTTCTTGTTTTGAAATATAGCATTCACATAGGTAATGGTTATAGTCTAGAGTTATGAAAGTCTGATGAAATTCTCGCTTATGTTTACTTTTTTCTACACTTCTTACTTTTTTTTTTTTTTCAGATTGTTTATTTCGCTCAAATCGATGGCAAATGGATTTGATGAGGCCGGGGTTATAACTGAGGAGAACGTGACTTTACTTCTGCTGAGAATAAGAGCAAAGAAAATCAAAATGTTTTATTGGGACCACAGAATGAAACGGTGGATATAGTGAGAGGGAACAGAAAAACAATTTGGAATACAAATATGTGATGTGTCTGATGTGTCCATTTGTAAGTCCCTGATGTTTGCACAGTCACGTCACTGCGGAAAGGAAAGTTGTTACTGACCCGTAAGGTTGGATGTTTAAGTCCAGCTTAATGCTTATCCTTAGCCCTGACAGATGGCGAGGTTAACATCAGACTAATGTAAAATGGTGTCACACTACATATGTGGATTACCACATTGTCCCTGATCCATAAAGCCTCCAGCATGTAAAACTGTTTACTCTGTGACAGCGTTCTGCATACTGTTAGCTCCAAACTCACCCACGGCATAAACTTTATCCATTTGAAATTTGTAGTTATTTGTATGTGTGTGTAAGGTGATGATTATAAAATGGTCAGTTATATCAATATTTTAGATTTTAAATTGAACACAAAATACAATTGAACATTGATATTAATGCCTCTCCTGCTCTCATGAGGATTGGATTGGATGGAGGGAGGACCGAAACAGCTATAGTTTATAGTAAAGTTACTATATATTGTATGTTTTTCCTAAAGGAATTCCACCACAGAGAACATTCGTGCGTATTTGTGTTCATAAGAAGAATGTATTTAGTACACTTTGTGACAAGGAATCCCCACGAGTGTTTAATGATCAGAAAGATGTGCCCCTCCTCCGCCATAGACGATTTCAGAATTTTTAGATGTTTTTCTAGATGAAAATATAAACACAGTAGGACGTAGTGTAACAGTGGTTTCATGTCTATAACAGCTCTTTGGTATAGAACTGACATTTAAGCAAGTCAATTTTAAAATTGAGACAAGGACTGATAGGTAATACCACGGCCAAACATGTATCCAGCCAACACTGGATGCTCTATCAAACACCCAAGTGGTTGAAGTTGGACCACACACTGAGAAAATGGCTCCTGTCTCCCTCGACATACGAGGCTTTATTCCGATCAGGCTTTTCAAAAGAAGCACCCTAGCTTATCAAACAGAGACGAGGAAATTAATAAAAAAAGCATGGACACAGCATGGGAATGACGTGGCCTACATTCTAATTGCCTATAAATTGCCTTCGACAGGTTTGTAACTATGAAAGCAGTGAGTGTAATGACTTGTGATTACCCCCTGCTATTGTCCACATAATTACAACACCTGCTCTGGGAGATGGGTCAATACAAAAATGAGCTTTTTTTGCTCGTGCACACTGCCGTCACGTTGTTTAACCTGAAGAGTGACACACGAGGAAAAAATACCCTCATTTCAGGTAAGTCCTGTAAATGTCACAGCAGCTTTGCATCTGGACATCAACTGATGTGAGTAATTTAAATATGTTTAAGGAATTGATCAAATCAAGCCCACTGTGTTAGCAATGCGGTAGGTTATGATTAGCTTCTGAACTTGATGCTACGTCTCTGGAACAAAGCTGTGGACACTGACAATAAGGAGAATAACTATTATTTTAACTGTTGATAATTACACACTGAGGAAGAGCCATGTCTCTACAAGCCAAGCTCTACAAAACCAAGGAAAACAAAGAAGACCACAAGTTTCTTTTTTCTCCGAATGCCAAATCGGCTACATCCAGGTATACCAAAGGAAAAAAAAATCATTTTATATCCTTGTAGAAGTTGGTTTTACTACAGGATAACACTATCGGTTCTATACGCAACCCCAGATTTAATTATATACTCCAGTAATATAGCCTCACTGGTATACAGGGGGTAACCATCAACCATACAGTTCTTTCTTCATTAACTTGAACTCCTTTAGTTCATTGGGTTGTAACTTACTTTTAGCTAAAATTTGCTTGCTGACTTGCTGGTTTCAGCTATTTCTTGGATTTCTATGGCATATCCTTCATCTATTATCACCATAACCTTAGCTTAACCTTCACTATGTTTGGCTAGTATTTCCCTGATTTACCTTCAGTCGTTTCATTAACTTGCATCTATTTTTAAACACACATGTATTATGTAATACCACAAAGTCTTGGAGTTTAACTGTCTATCATATAGCAAAATCAAAGTCTGTTCACAAACTAGTAGTAATAAGTAAATATCATATCTGAATAAGACATTTACAGTTTAAGGGAACCAGACATTTGACATCAATGGCTATGACTATCATTTTGGCCACTGAAGCACTGAACTGTTAACCTGCACGTAATCTGTTGAAGTGCCGAAATCATGTGATATGCTATCAAAGCTTTCAATTTATCTAGCTTAAAAATCTTCTCCAGGGATCAATTACTTCTCCCTGGTTCTTATTTTCAAAGATGGACTCTGTAAGAAGATGCATAACAATATGTCTGGTTCTTGTGGATACTTAAGGGATCTGTCGTCCTAATGAATATTTAACATCTCCAATGTTTTTCCTCAGTATCCTGCATAAGAACAATTCAAATAATTTCCTGAAGCAAGGCGTGCAGTGTTGCATGAACGCAGCCGACGAGCTGTGAATATTTGTTCCTTGTCACCTTGTGAACGTAGCACCAGATAAACTCTGACATATTTACACACACATCACATTGTGACTGTTACACACAACAATGTCAGGGATTTGTTTGTGTTTCCTGAAGCTGCAAATGAAATGGAAAGTAATGGCACGTGTGTCATGTTTGTGCATGTATGAGTGTGTGTACACTGAGTGTTTCTGTGTGGATATGTGCAAAGGGAGATCCTGGTAGAGTCACTGCGTTCTTATGCATGGATGCATTTAGTGCATCTGTAGGTGTGTTTGAGGCCTGTTGCTGCCCATGTAAGCAGACAGGTGTCAGGTCATGTCTGTGCATCACTTCAGTGAACAGGTGGAAGAACCCAGAGGAGAAAAGGTGAGTCACCCGCTCAGACTGGGTCAACAAAGAGGCTTAGGTAAGTGTGATCGACCAAATTAAATGATTACTGTTGTTTACTGGAAAAACACAAACACACACTCAGTTAAACTTATGCTCAGTCATCCCAATGATTGGTCGATTCTACCATGACACACATTTGTTAACAAACACATTAGTTAATATAGAGAACAATCACCCTTTTCTCTCTCTTCCCTTACTCCTCATTAAATTACCCACAGACTTGCAACACACACACACACATTGACTGTTTCTGTCTTACTCACACTCTCTTTCACACACACACACACATCCCAACGTGAAAATAATTGCTGCTGCCCATGACAGATGAAAAAACAGCATACTGGGCAATGTACTACAATTGTCAACCACACGTCTACTCAACCCTCATTTATTTTATTTTCTTCATACAATTATCCACATAATTGTCAACTTATGCCACTCTAACCATTAAACTTTCTGGTCCTAACCTTCAAAAGTTCAACAAAAAATACTTTATTTCTAGCTTAAAAGTCAGAGTTTGCATAAGTCACACAAATCCTCTACACAGATGTTAGAAAATAAATTGTATTTCCAAATATCACAGACATGCCCAGGTTGTCCTGTTTTCTACTGCTGTGCTGTGAAACACACACTTTCACCTCTCTTCAACTCTTTGTCCTTGTTTTGTTTTTTGGGTGACAAAGCATCTGTGGAGTGTTTGGGCTCCTCTGATCATGGCTGCGTTGACACCAGCAGAAGGTGAAGTGTGGCAGTGTGGGACCTGTGTCTTACAAAAGCCTTGGCTGGTCTGCCTACATACGGCCCGATGCCTGCTTCACCCTTCATGTTCTTATTTGCTACTGTTCAGAAATTGTGTGTGTGTGTGTGTGTTTGTGAGAGAAAGAGATAGAGAGAGAGAGAGGGAAGCAAAATTCGTATGCATAGCAACTTTCTTTTTAATGAGGAGGAAATGTTACCAGCCCACTGGGCTGTGAAGGACTGAACTCACCTTGAGCATTATGACTGAGACAAAGCCAGACAGACAGAGAGACAGCAACGTTTGGCCCAGATCAGACCAAAAACAGACCAACAAACCAAAAACAAAATAACAACCAGTTCAGCAGCACAATTAAAACACTGTATAAACTGTTTATAATAAAACTGAAATTTGTGATTTGGAAAGAACATGAATGAGCGATTGCATCAAACAGAGACATAGAAAACGACTTTCACTGTAATATCACTGACCAACGTGATTCATATTTCTTTACATAAATCAATTAGTACTAACACAGCATTCTGCCAGTCTCTGCAGTGATGGTTCAAACCTCACCAGTCAATAACTGAACAACATATGGAGACAAACAATTGTTCGCACTGATATTTACACCTACGGTTATTTTAGAGGGTCCAATTAACCTATTTTCTCAGGATTTAGGAGAACACACAAACTAAATTTAGAAAGATTGCAAGAAACAGTGAAAAAACCAAAAGCAAGCTTGTTATCTACACGCTGTAAGGCAAGAACACCAGCCACTGTGTGGCTTTGTTAAAGTTTTGTTTGGTCATTATTTGCTTTTGTTTCATTCTTCTCTTTGTACTCTTTGCTGTACTTTTTCTATTGATAAAAATTTGTGGTTTGGTCTTCCATTTTACATTAATCACAATTTAAATACTCATTGAGAAACCTGGGTCGGTTTAGTTGAATAAAACACTAATATACTTGCAGGAATTAAAGAAAGAGAAACACAAAGATCTTCCACAGCTATGAATCTCCCTTTTTTAGTTTGAGTAACCATCTGCTTGTTCTTTGAGACTGACGTTTGCCGACTAATGAAAATGGATTATTTCCTGAAAAAATATATAATAGTATTCAGACCAATTAAGCAAAAATTTCCATTGCCCCTGATGATCACTCATAGCATCGCTCATGGGTTGGAAATCATTGCTCTACGTGATTACAGTTGCTAGCTTTTGTCACTGCTTGTGGAAACCTTTCTCTTCTCCATGACAAGCAAGAATAGCACAGCAACTGTCCTCGGAGCTTCTGGGAGACGGCAACATAACCACAAAACTGTAGGTCAAAGACTTCGTAAACTGAGGACCTACTGTAGGAGACACCATACAAGTATCTCGAAGTCTGAAACACTAGAACCAGATATTTATTTGCACAGTCTTTATTTGCATTCCAACCTTTCAATCACACAGGGAAACTCTCCACCCACTTTCACCTGGACAACCAACTTTGTGAATTATTGACTTTTTAAACTCAAGGACACAAAGAGTACTGACCAACAAACAGCTTATTCTGACCTCCCCACTACCTCCACTGGCTCCCAGCAAAGCTGTATCCTGTACACAGATGATTAAGGTCCACCCACCCAGACTGTAAGCTAGTACACATCAAGTACACAGACGACACAGTAGTCTAGTCTTTGCTGCCCGAGTTTGTGCAAAAGTGTGATAATACTTTGAAGGAGCTGAATGTGGAGACATCCAAGCATGTGGGGATGACCTTCTTCAACAGGTAGAGGAAACTGGCAGCACAATCTGTGAGCAGACTGCGGAAGTATTGAAGTACAAATACATGTGAATGATCTTTGACTGTACCATAATGTTTGCCTCCAACATTGAGGACACTCTGAATAGATGTCAACACAGACACTACCTCTTAAGAAAGCTCAATAGCTAACTCAGGTACGAGGTACATTCTTAAGACTCCATAATACTATTTCATTGTGAGTGTCCTCAGGTTTTCCACTGGCCTCCAAGTATCAGGCCATCAACCTATAGCGCACACATGTGGCAAAACACGTTCAAAGTCTAGGCTAATATCTTCCTGTTAGAGCAAGTTTTTGTGAGAGGAAAGCATACATCATTATTCCGTTATTCCTCAGGACCCCTCCACTGCTCTGTTTTCACAGTTTGAGTGTCTGCCTTCAGGTACCCTTGGGGAGACACTCAGACTGGACTCTTGAAGTCCTGGCAGCAGAACACAGAGAAGTAGAGCGACCTTTGTTCCAAAGGCCTTTCAACTCTTTAATTCACTCAACATGATCACATGTTTACAAAATGCTTACTAGCCCCATGTTCCTGCCACTCATCGGACCTCTCCACAGTCACACACAAATACACACTCACTTTCCCTTAGACACACACACACCTGCACCAAAGGACAGGCCTAAACCAACCCATGTCCATATAAGGACTGTCATCTGCTTTACCCACTATGTTACAATCTCATAAAGTCCCTTTGTGAAAAATGTTGGTTATTCATTGCACATCAGTTGCACAGTTGTTTATATTTGTGTAACCTTTGTTTCCATTTTCCAGAGCACTGCAGTTGTTTACATTGAAATTTGCACAGTTGCTAACATTTTCATGTAAGTAAATTTCATTTTTCATCTCATTATATTGCAAAATGTTTTTGTTTTTCTGTTTGTTTTTCAATGGTGCACCTGATGTTCTTATTTCAATTTGCACATAGTGATCAGCCACAAACTATTGACTGAACATTGGTTACTGCTACCTTCTCATCATCTCCCTATCTTAGGCCCCTTTAGAGTAAAAAAAAAAAAAAACAACTTATATGTCTCACAGTGCCTCTGCAGTATAACCTTTCCGATGTGTTTCAGAAGTAATTTCTAAAACTTGTCCAGTCCTTATTGTTTGAGCAGTAGGTCCAAGTAAATAGGTATCATTTAGATTTTACTTTATATGTTAGTATGTTTTAGAAAATGTACATGAACAGTTCTAAAGATGGGAATGGTCCTAATGTCCAATTTCTACAAAGGCATTACATTTATCCTCCATCTTAAATGGATGTATAGGGTTATAAAATGTAATGATGGTCACAATCTGCCAGCATTGACTAATCAATAACTGTATTGGTAGTTTAAGAGGGAAATCAGATAAGAGTCCTCCTATTTTTTCTACCATATAGCAGCCATTTCTGTTCTCCTGTTTTTCCTGCTGTAGAGAAGTAGTGGGAAGGCAATGAGGTTTGATAGGAGAATGAAAAAACAAAAGAAACTGCTTTGGCAAAGTGAATGCACACACTCACACAAACACAAATAGTTTCAAAAGGCCCCAAATCGACTTCCTGACTTCTGCTAATTACTCTTACAATTTTACATTTCTGCTTACCCAAGCGCTGCTTTAGGGAACAGCCGATATTGGTTTTCATTGTGTGTGTGTGTGTGTGTGTATGTGTGTGTGTATGGTCTTGTGGTGCACTATATTCCTGGCAGCAGCACATTATTTTGCCTGAAAGAATTTGAAGGACACGTGGCAACAGTGCTTGGTTTAAACCAAGCAGAAAGGTAATATTTTCACATCAGAGCTGTTGCTATTGTTTTCCTTCACCCAACAGAAAATTTTGGTTGAGCTCAGTTTTTACATTGGCAAAAAATCACAACTGAATGAGCCGTGAAGAGAGATGTCGATACAGCTTGGGTTGAGTGCATCGTACCAAGCTGAATCCTTCGAAAATTGATTTTTGCACCTTGTAATATTTGTATGCAAAGGCTGTTTTGTTTGTTGTACAAGCTAAAGGGCATTTAGCATCAAAATAAACCCCACTGACAGACAATGACAACAAAGAAATGTCAAAAAATAAAAATGTATAGTATGCAAAGAAGTGAGTAAGATCATGTTGGAATTATAAAATCCTAAAAAGAAGGTCTTAAAACATTAAATCCATTACCATCGCCGTCATGCACTATTATTCATATAACTTATTAAGTCTAGATTGCAACCTGCCTGAACTCAAAGCAAAGTCTTTGCTAGAAGCTAGATGTTAAAAAACAACATAAAAATGTAATAAATAAATACATTTGCCAGCAAACAGTGAGGTAAAAAGATGTTAAAAAACAACATAAAAATGTATGGTATGGTTAATGGTATGGTTAATGTTTTGCCTCACAGCAAAAAGTTTCCCGGCTCAGTCCATGGTTAGTCTTTCTCTGTGGAGTTTCCATGTTTTTCCCATTTGTGCTTAGCCCTAAAAAACTATTACTAAGGTCAAGAGTCTGAATGTTTTTTTTTCAGCTCTCTTCACAACAACAACAACAACACCTGCAATTCAGGCATTTAGCATTAGCATTAGCTTGAAGGTGTTTCTTTTCATCAACATGGGCAACATCCACGTGTCATGACCTGAACACCATTAACACGTTTTAATGACTTTGACACAATCAACGCCGTGAGAACTCTACATATGGATAAAAAACACCATCAATCCATCCATTTTCATCCGCTTATCTGTTACCAGGTCGCGGCGGCAGCACTCGCCCCCCAAATCACATTGCACCGTACCAACCCCCCTGAACCTTCCTGCGGGGGGTGAGTGCCACTCATAAAAAACACATAATGCAAAATACAAATAACAACAACAAATACAAATATCAGTGTATATTATTGTTATGGTTTTATAATTGGTAACAATTGATAATAACTATTATTTTTCAATATCTGTTTATCAAGAGTTTTTAACTAAGTTTAAATGTTGTTGTTTAAATGCAAATCTACTAAATGACATTTTTTTGATTAATCTAATAACTTTAACACTGTAGACTGGTAAACTGCTGGGATTGGCTGAAGACTTCCCATTTATAGGGTTAAGCAATCAAGGATAAATGAAAGGATGTTCAATTTTTTTCAAAGGGGTATAAACAGATCATTTATGTCTTTTTCTGAGCAAAACATGATTATTAATTATCTATTTACATGCATGTAACTGTGGCATGTGACAAGGCCACAAACACCTTTGACCCTGTGAATGCACCGCAGCACTGACCCCTGATGTGTTTCATGCTGGTTTACCCACTTTGCTGGCTGTTTGGTAGCTATAGATGTTCACTCATCGAAACTTGTTGTTTCACAGAGGTTTACTTTGTCCTCATGGTTTTTAAATGGTATTATTGTGTCACAGAGGGGAGCATTTTAGAAACCTTAATGATAACGTTTAGCTCAGCACACGCTCCATTTTCTCTTTGTCTGAGCACTTTACTGCCAAGCAGTGGACAAGGTTCAATTGTGATTTAATTGCTTGTTCTTGCACAGTTCTTGCACAGTAGTTTCAAAACACAAAGAAAGATTATTGATCCCTAAAAAGTGCTTTCTTTAAAAAAAAAACAAAGACCTGGAAGAGTTTAAGGGAGTCGTGTATTTGTATATATGGACAAAATAAAGAAAGAAAATAGCAATAATATCTTTGAAAGACAGTTCTGTTTTTCATAATTATCTATATCTAAATTACTATACTTATCAGTATCTCATTCCTGACCCTGTCCATTATTGTCACTCCCAAGATTCTCCCAAGGAGTAACAAGAATGGACAGGATCAGGATCATCAATGATTCGCTGTGGCAACCCCTGAAAAAAGGGACAAAGCCGGAAGAAAAAGAAGAAGAAAAGAAGATCAGTGTGTGTCATTAATAAGGTTGTTTTTAGTCAAAAATAAATCAGGTGATATTATTACCACTGCAACTGAAACTGACCACAATTTAAACTCAAAGACTATTTCTGCAGAGTGGTAGTCAGACATGTAGAAATACTGGTAATCCAGCTATAATCCAACATTTTATAAATGGAAAGGTATTAAAGTGATATAAAACGATTGCAAAGAAGATAGCGTCCATTTCTGTTGTACATCACAGTAACAATATATTGTCAGGTTGCCAAAAACAAAACAAAACAAAACAAACCTAGACCCTTCTGTGGCCTCATCATGATAACAACAAATCACATTTTTACCTGTCAAATCCTAGAACACTGGCTTGGAGATAAACACATCTCCTGCTTTTTTTTACCTTGCTCTCCATCCCTGCAGCAAATGTATCTTTAAAAAAACAGCCGGGCTCCCCATGTGATTGTACTGTGCATTCAGAGTACTGTACAGTATGTTTGTTGGGCCTTGATGCCAGATGACATCGTCTGGAGTTAACATGCAGTGAAGCTTCATAGACATTGTGTATTTCACAAGTGGGGGAGATTTAAGCCCCCATGGTGTCTTCCCTATTCAGTGTAGAGCAGGCGATGTATTATGCAGTAGTGGCATAGATGGGTCATGCTGCGGAGAGAAGCGGTATGTGGCCATGACAGGTTATGTGGCACAACCCCGAGGTGGTTTGAAGATAGCGACGGTCGCCTAAATCCCATCCTATGAACCCATTCATGCTGGAGTGACTGCTCTACAGTGAGCCTGTATCTGTCTGCTGAGCTTCTGAATAACTTCATAGACACAGGGACAGCAACAGGGAAGCTAGCTATGAAAATGTGGAGATATTTTAAATCTATTTCCAACAAATTGCTTAATGTGGTAGAAATTATTATTTGACACTGCATTTTAAACACTATTAAGACGAAAGTGCAAAGAAAGGTCCTCATGTTGCTAATTTTGAAGATAGTACTTGATATAGATAGAATGTTGCCAACTGTCTAATGGTCTATCGTCTGGTTCTCAGCTATAGCTGCATATTTTAATCAAGCCAGAAAAGTAGATGCATGTGTACTCTTCTAAACTATATTTTTATACTGTACTTTTTCTCAGAGAGAAAAGCCTTGTTAGTCCATAAAGTCCTTGAAATATCTTAAAGATTCTTTGATAAGCTTTTGCTTTCCTGTAACCTACATATAAGTAGTGTTCAGATCCTTTTATGACATGATGTTGAAAATAAATTGAAATGTGCATTAAAACAATGTTTATTTATCTCAATTAATAATGAATAATCATCGTTAATAATTTGGTTAATTAATCTGATTAAAACTTCAATTATTTGGTTGACAGCCCGAGTTTTCTTCAATTAATTGACAGGGAACACAATTTACACATAAAGATTGTGACACACATTTTTTACAGTAGAGTGTACAAAAGAAAATCACACTTGATTTACCAAAATCACAGACCCACAGTGGCATGGTATTAGCTTTAATGGAGTTAATTAATGCCCCATTTTTTTCTGACCAAAAATTCAGCAGCAGAACATCAGTGGAAAAACTTCAAGAATGGAACGAGTGGCAAAAATCAATGCCTCCAGTATATGATATTTGTAATAGAAAATTACTTGACTTGAAACTTTAACAGCCCTTTATCAAAAACCTTGCACCCTACAACAACATCTACTACAACCCTACACTGTGGCACTTGTCTTATTAATTCCCACCTTTTTTCTTTTCTTTAAAAATATACTGAAATATTCTGGCTTTGGAGCACTTATGCATGTACAAAAAACTGTTTTTATGCCTGAAAGAAAAAAACAAATCACTGAACTGTGGCTACTGCATTTTTGCAAGGCCAGTTTTCTGCATTTCTACAAATAATTTTGGTTGTGTAGGTGAGGAGAGTGGGAAGAAAACTGTAAAAAGTGGTTTAGCACTCACTCATATGCAGTGTTTGGAAGTTCTTACTGTCGGATGCTCAGAGCTTTAGCTACATATGTACTTCCTCTCACCTTATGTTATTTTAACTCTTTACTATATTGCATCATTGATCTCAAGGTATTCAAGCGCCACCTAGCCTCAATGACCTTTAAACATGCCTTTGAAATTGACCAATTACCTAAAAACAACTACAGCAGGCAATCAGGTTTCAGCTCTCACGACCAGGGTCTTTTCAGGTATTGGAATTCAAAGTCTATAGGTTGCTTTTGTGCCTTTATATATCCCCATGGTAACATATTCGTCAGTGGTTTGGCTTTTGTGTCACGTCATTAAACATTTATACCCAAACTGTCACAGACGTCCAATCAAAAACTGCAGAAACATCAGGAGAACTTTAACTCCTGAGATAAACACTCACAAGGACATTGCAAAAACACGGGTAATAAAATAGACAAACTGGCAAAATTATCGTTCGAATCATAACATTTTTTTAAATTGTAGTTAATACTGTAGAGATCTACAAACATGTCAATATCAAAAGTCACAGAAAAAAAATATAGGTTCAGTTTTAAATTAATTCAAAGACTGAAGACTAAAATTTATATTTTTATATCTTACAGTTTCTATCTATAAGCAAGATTTTTTTTTTTTTTTTTTTTTTTGCTTGCACCCATGTAGCCCTCTGTGAAGAAGGGCATTCTGGCTGGGAACAACAGACATTAGCACAAGCCTGGTTTATTGTGGTGATGTTTTTGTCAGATTGGAGAAAACATTGATACAAGGTGAGCACCGGTGAACTAGTTCAGGGATATTTTTTGTAAAAATTATTTGGGGAGGTGAGGCAGCACCTTACAGCAAGAAGATAAACAGTTCAAACCCCATTGTTGTTAATGGTCTTTATGTATTAATGTCCACCTCCTTAGTCTGTGAGGCAATATATATGAGGGGCTTATATTTAGTGAAATATGAATAAACATGTTTCTTAATTTGCAATTTTTTTGCATGTTTGTCACGACAACAATAATCACTCGAAAGATGGTAATTAAAGCCAAACCATCAGCCGCACACAGAACATGGCTACAATTCCACATGGTACCAGCACAGCACCTTGCCTCCTTTACACACCTGTGATGTTTTAGTGTCAGTCGTAGAGTGATCAACTCTTTCCTTAGCTGCAGCTGCTGCATCTGATGTGGGAAACAGCTGGTGATACAGATGTCTTAAATGTGAAATGCCTTTAATTAAAATATACACCATAAGTGGAGTGCACTCTCTCATCATCATCATCATGATCATCTTGACTTACAACCCAATACACTTAGGAACATTTGGATTATTACGTATGCCTAGGTCTTTCTACCTCCTCCACATTTACTTTTTATGTTAAAAACTGTGAAAAAGGAAAAAGGCAGCATACGAGGCCTACATGACTTACTTCAAGAACTAGATTTTCTGTGTACCAGGACATACTGACTGGCATTGATAAAGCTTCAGAAATTGACAGTTAAATCCATGTGAAGAAATTAAAAAGAAAGTACAAAATATATATAAGTATTGATAGCACAAGAGACGTTTCCAACAATGTGGTTAGAAACTACCTTCGACCGATAATGGGTTTCTGCATTCTGTGTAGCAGCTGAAGATTCCTAACGACCAAGTCAACATGTATGAACAGCATGTCCCAGGCCACCATTTAAAGAATGAACAATGTCCCAACACAGGAACTCTGTGAGGTGTCAGGAGTGGCAGCGGAGTATGTGAGGGTGGTGAATAAGTTGTGAGAACAGCTATGGTATTGGTTGAAGAGTTCTGTTAGGCAACTGGACATGAAATTTTTTCAAAGAAGCCGTTTCACCTCTCATCTAAGAGGCTTCTGGTGGTGGGGAGAATAGCAAATATATATTCTGGGTGTAACAAAGAAAAAATACTCAAAAATCCCAAACAAACAAAAGATTATTTTCAGTTTCACACAACAAAGAGACCAAATATGACCGAAACCATTCTGATGAGGATGGCAACGACCCATCAGACTCCTAACAACTATTTACACTTCCCCAATTGACCCCAATGCTCCTTCCAACAGGGGGAGCTGAAGTAGCTTTATTCTTTGTCACACCCAGAGTACATGTATATTTGCTGTACTCCCCACCACCAGTTAGAACTGAAGAAGCCTCTTGGATGAGGGATGAAACGGCTTCTTTGAGATACTTTTACATCCAGTTGCCTAACAGAATTCTTCAACCTTGACCATGACCTGGTTGACTGAGATTCTTCATAGACAAGCTATGGTATTGTTTGGAGAGTGAGGATGCTTTGGTTTTTATAATTAAAAGAAACCTAAATAGACATTAGATTAGAAACGAGGAAAGGTTGTGGAATGATTATGCAAGGCAGTTTGGCGTATAAATGTAAAGAGACATAATGAGAAGGAATCTGCAAGGCGGAAGGGATTCGGAAAGACACGCAGATGGTTGATATAACAGTGAAGAAGGCGATTAATGAAATGAGAGGGAGTCGGATGAGCTGTTGTGACGATCCCTGAAGGTGGGGTCTAACAAAGACAAGGAGGAAGAATTGAGCATCACTTTCCTTTGACCTTTTCTACACTTTGCTCTGTTTTGTGTAGTCGTTGTGTTGTTTTCATTAATAACAATTCTGACGTGGAAAATCTGCAAATCTGTACAGAGCTCCAACTCCAACAACAGATTAGTGATGCAGCGGACTGTGTGGATGCACGGACATGGCACAGCCTCTGGGTACGGCTCATGCTTCCTCGCCCAGTGATCGACTGAAAAGCTTCTGAAATGAAGGAAAACTTGACATAATGTCTAAGAAAAATGCCTGATTGATAATAAAGTGGTCTTTCTGGTGTCAGTCATGATGAATGGACGGCCATTTGGTCAATTTCAAATGTTGTATTTCACAGATTGTTGTATTTCCTTATTTACCCCTGGCTTTACTTTTACTGTCATTGTTGTATCTCAGCATACAGATAATTGGTTGCATGGTGCGTCAGTTTTTATGAGTTCAGTTTTAGATTTTACACAATTTCATTTACAGCAACTGAAGCTTCAAATTAGATTAGAAGTGTTTGTTCAAACAGGCTTAGAAAGAGCTCTGCGCATAATTCACCAAGACAAGTGAGGACGACTCAGAGGAACTTCATATTGGTATTCCTGATTATGTGAAATTGTTCACTATCACACTTTTAGTTGCACAAATTACTTATTAGATTACTTATTAGACATTGTGTAAAAATAAATTAAAAATAACAAAAATGTATAATGCAGTGCTTGCTCCCTTGAAGCTCTGTGGGATCACAGATGGAGCCAGAAACAAAACCAAGAAACAAACAAACAAAAGAATACAATAAATAGTGTCTGTTTTATTAAATAATGAGTCAGACAGCAGTTGGTGGGAGACCCCAGGCTAGACATGAGGAGAGAGAGACAATTCAGGTTGGACAGTTCAATCTGTTTACCCACAATTCTCACTCAGTAACACTAACGTTGAAATCTTCTACTGTCTGACATTTCATCAGTCAGTTTGGCTTTAAGTACAGAGCGACCTGGAGGGGAAAAAAAAGAAAAGGATGTGGAGTNTTTATAGCTGTGATTGTGACACATTTCATGTCCTCTACTATTTTTTGCCTTTTTAATTTCTCCTTTTTCTCACTTGCTTCTTTCACTTGTTATGCTTCATCTACCGCAATTGATTCATGTCTTCTCCTTCTATTATTTTTTTCTTTCAATTTTTCTCCTTCATGTTCTTATTTTTTGTTGTTCGTTCCTTTCTTCCTTCTTGTCCTACTTCTTTATATTTGTCCTCTAGTCTTCTTGTCATCTTTCTCCTGCTCCTCCTTCTTTCCCTCCTCTCGCTCACCCCTCTCCATCTCCTTGTTCTTTTACTGCACCGTCTTATCCTTGTGTCTCCTCCACCCTCTCCCCCTCTTTTACCTCCTATTTGCATTAGCTTGTTGTCAATTGTCAGATGTAGATCACTCTACGCTACTGTCAAAACATGACACTCATCTCCACTGTCTCTGTGTTTTACCTCATGTCTGCCTGTTTCTCGTATTTATTACATATTTTCAAAACACCTGTATATACTGGTAGAATTTACAGACCTGTACTGTTTACTGTCTGCTGATTTTTATGAGCTGTGTAGGTATAAAAAACTGCTGCATCCATTTTATGTTTATTTTATTGCTTGTAAAGAAAGACGCAGTACCTCAAAGCATTGCAACCACACTGTCTGCCTGCTCATGTCCACGTCATGTGAATGTGGCTCTGCTCCATGAAACTGAAATGCAACGATGCAGACCCCACTTGACATCAAACAATAAGGAAAAACAATCATTTGCCAGGATTATTGTTAGGCCGGAACCTTGTAACACACAACACCAAGCACGTAATATGTTAACCATAGATAGTGAGAAAATTAAATTTTAATCCAGAGGTAATTACATGCATGAAATGTGCTGTGCAGCTATTGTCTGCAGCGTAGCAGCAAGCCTGGAACATGCATTTTTTACAAAACTGAAAGCAATGAAAAGCTCCAGTGGAGCAAAAACACATCCACGTCAGCCTTTCTTGTGCTCACAAAGCATACGACAACGCTGTATTCCCATGATTATGCCATCATGTTTTAATTGTTTTCTCTCAGAGAAAGAAATGCACACCTGTTAAGAATCTATAGCATAAATATATTTAAATATTTCTTTTTGCACCGTATTTCACAAAAACAGGGATCTCCAATCACCTTCGATACCAGTCTGTGGCTACCAAGCCACAAAGAACAAATAAATCAATTTTCAATCAAAGAGAATCCGGTCGGTTCCAATTTTCAGATCTTTTAGATTCTGATACTCACTGAATAAAGTCTAAAAATGTTGTATTAAGAAAATGTACTGATCCTTAACAGTTTTTTAATGATCCTTTAACGATCGATGGACTAGTCCTTAGTAAAAAGAGACTAAAATTTAATTAAAATATTAAGCCAACCAAGTGAGTCATTACTATACTAGTGTAAAACACTGCTCATATACTTCTCTGCCACTCCAGGTCCACAGCAGCTAGTGATGATGATGATGATGATGTAGGTACTGATTGATTGAAAATATCGACTTGGTCATATTTGCGTTCAAATTTCCTTTCATTGGTTTTGTGTATGAACCTGTACACGAAATACTGTTGAATTGTTTGAATGAGCAATCATCCGGGGTCCACGAACGGATTAATTCACTTTAAATTGATTCCCATGTTTTAGTTTTTCAAAGTTTTGGGTTCACAAACGGTCTTCGGGAACAAATTCAGTTTGAAAACCAAGGTTCCAGTGTATTTATTTTATTCTATCACAAAGATAAAAAAACCTTACTTGTATTTGACAATAAAGTAAGAATTTCTCTTGCATTACTATTTATATTTGGCAGAAGAGAAATAAATATCAGACAATAACAGCAAACTCCCAAATGTCCAAAAACCTTGGGGTGTAAATAAACCTTAGCATGACAGCTGACAAAACAGTGCCTATGGAGTTTACGGACTCTTAAGCTGTGCACATAACCCCCAGGACATGACTTCTTCTCCGTCACCCAGGGACCAACTATGCAGCGACAGTAACACAGTGGAAACTTGGAGAACTTATCTGTGCGCTTGTCAAGAGGCTGACAGAGAGTGTGGTTCTACTATAATCTTTTTTTTTGTTTGTTTGTTTTGTTCTAACCGTTGGTGAAAACATATATTTTTCTCATTCATTTAAAAGGAAAAAGCAGCAGTTAAGGCTTTTAAGGGAAATGAAGGTGTATACGGTGTCAGACTCTGACAAAATCAGTTCTATAATACTACAGTATATAGCCCATAATTACACACCGAGATCCAGGAACCTATCATTGACACTTACTGTAGGGATCTGGTTTACGCTAACCTGCTTAGCCCTCAGGAATGCTAATTATCTGATAACGTTCTTATTAACAGCACAGAGCTTTTATGGACAGATGTGATGAGATGTTTAAGGACCTAAGAACTGGCACTCTCTGTACTGTACCTCATCCACAAGAAAAGTAAAGACATATTTAATGACTTTTGCAGGTTTTTTCACCCCCTAGATACTTCCATAGCTGTGAGCAAATTAACCATCCGTTCTTTTTGTTTATTCATATCAGGTTGAATGAGGTGAACCTTTTTTTCTTTTACGGATCACCATATTCACAGTACAGTTGATCTAAGAAGTCCTGCCGTAGCTCTGAGACATCTGAATCATTCAAACCGAGTCTTCAGCTGCATTTCTTTGATATGGCACATTTTCCTGTTGCTTGTCTCCATTCATTACAGTCTGCACCTGCATTGCGGTACAGCTGGTATTATCAATAAAAGGAGTGCAGCACAAGATTTTACACGTTGTTTTCTGTCATATTTTC
Source organism: Cynoglossus semilaevis (assembly GCF_000523025.1). NCBI lineage: Eukaryota > Metazoa > Chordata > Actinopteri > Pleuronectiformes > Cynoglossidae > Cynoglossus > Cynoglossus semilaevis. The sequence continues at coordinate 13,507,615 of NC_024320.1, forward strand.
TCTCCTTTCACTGAGATATATTCATATTGGCTGTGGGGTACACTTAGTTAGGCTCAGGGTAATAAGCAGGATTTAAAGAGTTGTAGAAGAAATAGGTTGAACATCTTTACATTAAAGACATTGTGTATTCTAACACAAGTCATGATGACTAACATTATAAAGGCTTTATCATGGAGCAGGTTACAACCAAACAGGTGCGAGCATCATGACTGCGTTCATCAATAGGCACTGTATGAGAAGTTGTTTTCAAGATTTATAAAAACAGTGTAGATCTATTTCTTCCTCTACAGTATATGTATATGCAAATGTATCTATACATGGAAAGGAAAATCAGACAGTCAGGAACAGAAGTTGGTGAGAAACTTCAGGGGGTATTACAGCCTGAAACAATTATTATTATTATGTTTTGGCAAATATGTGAAGCGTAATTAAAGTAAAATTTGAATGTGCCCTACTGGGAAATTTGCTTCTGTCCTAATTTTTGCAATGTGTTTAATGGATTCAATTCAAATGTAGGTAATGTTTAACCAAAATATCAAACAACACAGATTGGTTTTTCTCTAGTATTTTGTACTTTAACAATAACAACTCGATCTTGTTTTTAGCTGTAGATGTTTTAACAGTTCGGTTCGACGGCTCGATCACTTTTTTTCTGATTCTACATTATATATTTTATTTGATCAATAATCCTTTGTTCTTTGTCAGCCTCAATACCCACCCTGACCGTATTTAGTTATTTACTGACCCGCTGAGTCACAAAGGTTGGTCAAAGTTATAAAGTTGTTACTGTGTGTAAGATAAGGAAAGTCTTACACAGATAATAGCAGAGTTCCTCCCTTAAACACTTTATGAATCCCCGGACTAGGAGAAGTGTTTTTGAAGACCCTGCAGCTCCACAGCTTTGCACCGCTCAGAAGAATAATAAGTTCTGGTAAAAACTTGACTGAGTTGGCAGGAGCAGGAGACAAGGGAATCATCCAGAGAGCCCAGGGGTATTGAGGAGAAAGAGGAGAGCGAATACGTTTCCTCTGCAAAACCAATTAGCAAATGACTCTCCGCTCCCACTGAAGAAAAAAAGCGGATGGAGCAAAAGGAAACACAGTGAGCTGTGTGTGCCTGTCTCCGCATGTGGGTGGTGATGGACAGTTGTTAAGTGCACTGAACGCTGCTGTCTGCTTGGTGTGCATTCCTTTCTGTGCTTTGCAGAGCCTCCATCACCTAAAAGACACTGAAACACGTCCGTAACTTTTAAAATGAACCTGCATCTGTCTGATAAAAAGAAAGCTGAACATGATATTTCTTTGACACATGAGCTTACCACAGAACAAACGCATCAGTCTGTTCCATTTTTTGTACCATACTTGCTGTCGTCTGACCGTCTACAATTTCAATGTTATTGCTGGTAAACAATGGAAAATCAATAATGATACAGTGGCCAATTTATAGCCTTCACAAGACTAATTGTGTTATTTTTTTGGTGACACCTATTAAAAGAAACTTCAGTTTGTAGAACGCCAACACGAACAGAATTGTTAAGTTGTCGTATTGTTTATTGTAAATTAAAAATCTTTGTTTCCCCAGAGTAAAGTGAGGTAAACAAGAGCCTTATGTGACAATAGGACAAGATAAAATACTGGTTGACAAACACAACAGCCTTGGATGAAACTGGATGAAACACTTTTCACAAAACAAAAAAATTACAGGTTTTCCAAAAACACGTTCTAGATTTTAAGTGAGTGTAATCGAACTTGTTGGGTCTTTTTATCTGATTTTATTCTTATTTTGAGCCAATCCCACTGTTTCTGTTTCGGCTCCTGCCGACTTTCACAGCAAATATGCTGGGTTTAACTGTCTCCAGCATGGATAATGTGTCTGCGATGGGTTTCAATCCAAGCCCCCTGACTGACAGGCACAGCGGCATTAAAAAATAATGGAAAGGGGCTCTAATAATGTACCTGAGAAAAAATAGCCACTGTGCTCTGAGTCCAGGTTTTGTTATGCGACAAGGAAAGCAGAGACACAGGTTTATGATTACTGAAATAAATGGAGCATTCCACAAAAATCCACAGTGTCATTTAAATGCACAGGATCATGATTAACCATATTGTGTACAAATAGCAGCAACCCCAACCCTGCCAAAATAAAAAAAAAAACAACCTGTCACTATCTCAAAGTCAGTGGCACTGTTCAAAGTCCATAAGCAAAGCCGCTCTTGATGTGCTTAACCTTGGAGCCATTTATCACACACACAAGCTGGAATGGTTTGAAATAAATTCAGTCAATTGCCTGCCCTTAGTTATTTTAATCTTTTCCAGCAGATTTCCACCAAAAAGTGAAACTTTTTTTCTTCTCCAAGCTTCACCATTGACAAGTTCAAAAGCAATCACAAATCAATGGAAGCTAGCTTCAAGTCTGTACCTTGAGGAAATAAAAACAGCCACTGGAGACAGTGAGACTGTGCAACTTTTGATATTCAGTTCAGGAGTTTCTCTTCACATTCACAACATCCATCCATCTAACATATGGAGGCGGACTCAGACGTCCCCTGGCGTGTAGATAATTTACACAACAGGTACTCTCTTCCGAGTTGTGTGATTGGTCAAAGACATACTGATGATTCCCAGAACAGAGCTGTGCGTGCTTTATTGATTGCATCAACTGTTGCAGTAACAAGGGAGCTAGTTAGCCAGCAGTCATGCTCTCTCCTTTTTCTCTGAAGCGATACGAGAGTAAACACCATGTCTCGTTTTCTGATCATATTTGCTTCAAATGTGAGTGCTGTTGTCTGGATACGTATATGTTGGTAGACACCGGTTTGGTGAAAGTGCATTTTGATGTGTTTACCTGAGATAAGATCAGTATTATAGTGATGCTTTTGATGCCCATCCCAAGTGATTCCATCATCTCAGGTTGCAGAAAAAGTAACCTGCAGGCAAAAAGAGAATTTTATATTTAGTTTAGTTTTAAAGAAGACTGTGTGAAGCAGGCTGGGAAGCAGATTTGATAAATAATGAAAAGAAAAATCAGACTTTTCATTAGGACAAGGCAAAACAAGGCAAAATCAAAAAAAAAAAAAAAAAAGAGTCAGTTTCAACAGATTTAATTCACAGCACAGTTCAACCTTGACACAGCAGCAGAATCGACTCTGATGAAGTTAAACTTTATCATCATTTCTAAAGGTCCGGGTTTTCTGCTCGTTAGGAAAAAAAAAATTCAACCTTGAGCTTTCAAGCAAAACAGATTTAGCAGTGCTCTCAAGTATTGCAGTTTCAGAGGCTTAAAAAAGTGTGGCGTTGTATTCCATTCACGGCTGTAGTTCATTCTCAATCACAATACTTATGTACAGTGAAAAGTTACAGCACAGCCTCTGCAAAATATAATTCATAACCACTGACCAGACAGGATGCAGATGATTCAGATGTGTCAGAATACGAGCGTGGCCTACTAAAAACACATGCCCCACCAGTGCAGCAATTACCAGGATAATGATAATACTAAGCCCACCAAGGATGGAATTAAAACTCAGGAGCTGTGTGTGGTGGGTTACCTTCTCTGATCTGTAATTTTAATCCACCCACATAATGCCTGGATAGAGCCTGGAAAAACATCAACTCTAGTTGTGCTGCAAATGTGGTGAGACATTGTGATGTGTGGACAGAATGGAACTGTCACAGAGATGAGGGTTTACCTCCTGAAGTGAAGAAGTTTAGCAACGCTGTCACTCACTCACTCACTCACTCACTTACTTACTTACTCACTCACTCACAACAATTCACTCGGTCAATGGTGGAGGCAGCCGAGCAGTCGACAAGTTGCCGACTTTTCTCTGAATCGCTATTGCTGCAAATAAATATTTCTCACTTACATGACTATTTCCCACTTATGTGACCTTATGTGACCTTATGCTGATCATACCTAGTCACAAAAACCAGTGTGTGAACCAGTGCGAGTCTGTGCTTATTCCTGCCTTAACCCTTTATTTTTTGTGTCTGTATGTCTGTTTTGACCAATAAGAATTGGTTGCGGTGGACTCTTTATCCAGCAAAACAACACACACGTAGAAACACATTACAATTAAAAATAAAACAGATGACATACAACTGCGTATTCTACTTTAGTAAAAGGTTTCCTTGTACAATTACAGACAATAATAGATTTAAAAAAAGTAGCATAAACCACAAAAGAAGTCCAGCTGTCAATCTAAAACCAATCTGAGACACAATTTCTAATCAATGTGAGGTTCGTTTCCTCAGGTTTCAGCATTAATACACAGACAATGCAAAAGTCACGCAAATGCATTCAACACCAGTGGAATAATGTGGGGTCATATTTCTATACATTACATTGTCGCTGCATAGTTCACAGTGTCTCCATGTGGTGTTCACATGCACATCTGTGTGAAATTACCACTGATTTACAGTGACAGCAGTTCTCTAATCACACACTCAGCTACCAGGGCTGCACACTAATCATTTTTTCAAGGATAGTCTAATGCACACCATATGATTTCCTCACTGTAAATCTTTGCAAATGAGAAAAAATTCAGAGGAAGGACAAAAAAATTGAGCATACTTAAAGAAGTTTTTTTTTTTTCATGAATTTATGCCGAGGCAAAAATCAAATTTGATGAAAAGGGAAAGGAGAAAGTAAACTTACTACAGAGCAAATCTCTTGTGGCGATAGTTTGAAAGAATTCTCCTGAAATTTAAAATTAAAGAACTTCTGCTGCACAGTTGGCTTCCAAAAAAGCTACTCGCTTCCATGTTTAAAGTACTTCAGTAGAATTTTGCTGAGTTTTGTTGTCCTCTGTCCATCCGACTGGTTTCAAATGTCACATTAATTATATTCTGAATCATCTGTTGGTTGATGTCATTTCCTTAGTGACCTTTAACTGACAGAAAATCAGCTGTGACAAACCAAGGTGTGTCAAAGGATAGCTCATGTACCACCTGACTCATCAGTATATTCCACAGATGCAATAGTATCAATATACAATAAGCTTATCTGAATCAATAGAAGTAGTTATATAGCCAAGTAAAATGTTAAATTACATAAAAAAACATCAAACGAGCTCAAATGAGACATCTAAGCAGTTCTGGTATTTTGAGAAGATAGCAAGAGTGATATAGCAGTATTACAACTAAATATATTCTAATTTTCAACTAGTAACAATATTTAGCAATTAAATGTTTTTTTCTGTGGATGGTGTGTTCAGTTTTAATTTTAACAGCTAGTGTTCAACACACTTAAATGAGATGGTTATTTAAAACGTTAGTTTATTTTTTCGATATCTTTGATGCAGTACCCAGTTAGAGAAATTATATTTAATAGGACTATTAAAATGTTGTATTAATGCTTGTCAAAATTAGGTCATGTTTGCACTTTTATAAACTGGGAAAAATAATTCATATCATTTTCTCTAGTCTGATTAAGCTTTGATAACATCGTCTGGCAACGACCTACATTTTTGAGTTCCTCTCTCTCCTCACTTCCTCCGTTCATTTCCTTGGAGGTTATGGATGATTCATACTCTAATTCACCATTTTGGGTTTTTTTTGAGTGCAAAATGGGAAGCAATAGGACAGTGTGAACTGATGAAGAATAGACACAGACCCAGAGACAGAGAAACAGGGGTGAGGAGAGGGAGAGGGAGAGGGAGAGATTGTGAGGCAAAGAGGGAGGAATTATGATCTATTTTTAGTCTCCAGCTGTGTTAGTCATTCTGAAACAGTGCTCGATAGACAGACCGCAGGATGACGGCAAAACAAGGCCTGCAACACATGACACGCATGATGCTTTGTGGACGCTTGCCTCCACGAGATCAAAACGCGCATGACACTATGTATCTACGAACGTCTCTCTCCTAACATGACGCTGGATTAGCATAAATCCCTGTAGAATAATATTCCTAATTGAGCGAGGCTTGCTCTTGTGTACCCCGAGTGTGTGGTGTTTGCAGCTTTCCCCTCCCTGCTGTTCATTTATTACACTCTTAGCCAAGTATCTGCTACATAAGAGGCGAGCGAAGTAACTCCATATGTTGGTTTTAATCCCATAAGCAGACTTCATAAATAAGTTGTTATTATGTGTGCCATTCTTTGGCACTGAGCTGCAGCATAATACCTTAAATGAAATCAGGGCAGGATGTGTAAAGGAAAGTGGGTTAAGGAGCCGCTGTGTTTGGAAGTCACCAACAAAACTGGGTGAAGGTCTCTTGGCAGGTAAAAACTGTACTTCGAAAGAAAACTTTACTGTCTTACAATACACAGAAGGTATCAGTTCTTACCCAGGTTCTTAGGCGAGACTGACATTAGATTCATCTTTGTCTGACTGCAGGCTGCCACAGGCTTCTCTTACGCTATGTACACACTTCATCTGTCACAGGGCACGGAGAGTGAGCTCAAGTCGATTAAGGAAGCACAAACGTGCATCAGGTAGATCTCTCTATCTGTGTTCTCTATCAAACTACAGACAGTACACTACATTCCTGTTGGCAAACATGGCTTAGAAGAACCTCTGATTAGTGGCCCTTAAATGCTCAAGCTGAAACATGGGGATTTGAAATTGCAGCCCAAAGCTCAGGATAATTCTCTAGAGCTTTCAATGAATTGTGCAGGTACATGTGACTAAATGTCTTTTTTCTTGTGAAAACTAATTTCTCTACACTTTCCAGCAGGACACGTCAGAAACACTGCAGGAACATATTTCTTGGATAATCTGAAGTATGTAATGAAAATGTTGGAGATGGAATGCGCTGGAAAATGAAATGAAAGGCTTATATGGAAAAAAAGACAACGTAAAAACTATTAGTAGAAAATAGTATTGAGGGGAAATGCAACTTTTTTGCAATTTCTGCCTAAAAAGACAGGAAAAAAAAGTATTTAACTTTTATTGTAGAACACAGGATTAAGGATATGATGAATGTGTCAGTTTTGTTCTGAAGCATCATTATTTTTTGTTGTGTTCCAGAAAATTATTTTCTTTTGTCATGATCAATAAGTAACAACTTTAAAAGTAATACCAACAGGTTCACACCAGTCAATAAGTAACAACTTTAAAAGTAATATTTTTTTAAGACCAACAGGTTCACATCACATTCTCAGCAATTATCAACAAATGAAAATCTCCAAAGTTAAAAGTAACAATGTGTTTATAGAAATTCCACTAGCACAAGCTTTTAGTAGTTTACTGACTAACCAAATACCACATCTGTCTTTGACCTTATGTTTCGCAACTGAAAAAGGTGTTATTGCTGAAGTGCCAGTAACTGTATTTGTTTTTCCTACAACAAAATAACAGGGGTTCCCAACCCCTGGTCTGAGGACCGGTGCCGGTCTGTGGGTCATTTGGTACCAGGTACCGTAATTGATTTCACTCAAAAAGGATCCAGTCATATCCAGTCAAACGGATAATCTGGCAATGTTCCAAAACAACAGGTCACTCAGACTCAGATACTAACAATTAAGTCTAAAATATGTTTTATTTAAAAAATGTAATGATCCTTCAATGTGCGATATTACCAGTCCACAGTAATGGCTGATACCGGCTGACCGGTCCTTGGTATAAAATAGGTTGGGGGCCGCTGCCTTATAAAACTTTAATCTTTTCAATGATAGCTCAGATCTCGGGGACAATTCAGGTAGAGCATTTTAGAGTTAGAGTTAGAGAGGTGAGGTTGAGATGTTTCCGGCATTGGACAAAAGATATAAGAGACAGATTTGGTTGGTGTGAAAGCAGAGAGTTAGTATAGGGTGAGAGAGAATAGGGTGAGATGGATGAGTCATGAGTCACTGACCCCTGGAGAGAACAGCTGAAAGAAGAAGTAGAAGGTGACAAGTCAAAAGGTTCATCTCTTCTGCTCAGAAACCTTGGTGTCTAACAATCCTCAAACGTAAATTAGAGAACCATAAGTCATCATATTTTGCAAACAACGCTCCTTATTGGATGCTTATTTTAAACCAAACTCCATACCTGTTACCATTAATAGATTGTGCACCCATCTCTGCAACAATAACTCCCGCAGTAATAAAATCTGCAGTAAAGACTCCTTCTTGCTTTTATGCAGAATCTGCGTTTTTTCCCTCCTGCAGAGGGTTGGTGAAGTTGAAATGATTAAGGCTGTGTTTGAAAGCCCGGTCCGTTCTTACTTGGTTTCCGCCGTCTCTTTTCTGACTCATCATCTTATGTTCACTGCTAACCTCCCTTATCTCTCTTACACCTGCTCTACTCCACCACCGCCTCCTTCATCCTGCTCTGTGGGGCTCTTTTTTCTTTTTTTTTTTTGACGACCCCTGATTATATTTCATAGAAAGATAAGGGAGTTCTGTTTCTAAACCAAGTGGCAAAAGAGAAAAGACTTTTCTCAAAAAACGTGACCCACGGTGTAGCAGAAGTGAAAGACATCAAATTAAATTATCATGTCGAGGCATGTCTTGTATCTGTGTAGCTGATTTGTTATTTTCATCCTTCATTCTGCAAACGGAATTCATAACAAAGAAGGTCTTCATTTTTCCTAAGAAATACCAGAAGGACCCAGCACCTCCCACGTGTGGACTTGAAATGACAGAAGCAGAACAAGAACCTTCTCGAAACCTTCTCACTTGCTTAAGCCACACTCGGAACAAAAGCACTTTAAAATGAAATAGTAAAACGGCTAGTGAGCTTGAACTTTATTCAAAAGGCAGAATGTTGGTGGTGCCGCACAGCGTGGGCCTGCATCTCATCTACGGCCAAAGCTGCCTGCAGTCAGAACACTAAAGCTGGGAGAACGTGATGTGTGTGTTTGTGTATGAAACTCTGGAAGAAAAAAAGTCCAAAGAAGTAACATTTTCTTATTTTTAACAGATAGAACTTAATGTTTAAATTTAAATATGACAGTTGTGGCTTTGTGGTTATGAAAGCAGACTTGTGTTTGGAAGGTCATGGGTTTGAATGCAACAGCCACCACATGCCACTGAGGTGCACTGAGCATGGCACCGACCCTACACACTGCCCCCTGTTCAATTTGGTGATGGGTTAAACACAGAGGTTAAACACACATTTCATTATGTGCTGTGTCACTATGAAAATTCACTTTTATTTCAATAAAAGCCAGTGAAGACACTAACAGGTGCAGCTCTTGCAGCATCGGTGGCATCGATGAGTTGAAAATACAATACTGTCCCGAAGAAGCAGATTTTACATGATAGTGTTGCTGCTTTGACATTTGCACTGTCAAATCCTGCTCAGGTGGAAGTGAAAGAATTATATAATATGCTGCTGTTAATTCCACTCCTTTTGTTCCTTTTTTTTGGATCAGTGCATTTTCCATTTATAAACAGATATCCATCACAACACTTTGGCTTTGTTTCAGAGGTTTGCAGATGACAAAAAAAGGGAAATGGGTATATCCTATACATTTAACGGAGCAAGCGTTTAGAAATGTGAGTATTTTATTCAAAGCCTAAAGCAAAAGAATAACTCAATATGAAGATACTGTAGTCAGTCAGAGACAGAGAGAGAGCTGACTGTGTGCGATTCAGAATGCCTTCACCGGTTGGGAAGCTTCTGTTGTTTCAAGTGCCTTCACATTCTTTCATTCAAGTACATAATTCTGGAAATGAATTGAAAGCAAGGAAATCCTATTAAAAGGTTTTTAATTGTAAGACAAAAGATTAAATAGTTGGCTTTAAGCTCATTAGTCTAGACATACTGTGGCTGAATGTGGTGTAGATTACCAAAAGTGCAGCGAAACCACATTGATTACCAACCCCAGCTGACTGCTATAGCTCATTAAGCCAGCCTTTGCCGAGTGTAGCAAATCATACAGTCACACATATTAGGAGGTCAGGTTTCCTGTTTTTAATTTTTTTTTAATGAGTTCCCTGTTCGGTGGAAAAACCTAAACTAATTGTTGTTATTTTCTAATTTTATTGTTGTTCAAAGCAACTGATATACTGTCGTCAGCTGTAGGATTACCCTCTTCGTAATATGACAGGTATTTTCAGATAAAAAGTCAAGCTTGTGTATATTATTGTTTAAAAGCCAGTATTTTGTGTAGATCAGTGGGGTCCACATCTTTATGGCTTAATAATTATTGTTTCTCCACTTTGACCTTGACTTGTCTTTTCTCTCAAAGCCAACTCTTTCAATTTCAGTTTTCTTGATATGAAATATAACACAATTTAAATCGCCTCATACCGCTTGGAGGCATATGCAATTATACAAATTATACTTGACATTTTTCGTCAAAAGTTTTGTCATCAAAATGCCAAAAAGCCCCTGAGAAAATGCTACATCCTCAGGGGAGTAGATGTTATTAAAAACATAAGCGAACGGTATGAATGTTTCATGAATGTGAATAATCATGGTTGCTGGGCTGCCCTCGTCCGTGATAGACGGTAAGCACACGATATGAATGGATGTTGTCTAACTCTGCAGGCAGACATGGGGAAACAATACATCATCAAGTGCCTTAAACAGATGCTAATACACAGTAGGTCTAACGTTACAGTTTGTCTAATATTGTTACATTTATGGGCACATTTTCAGATTCATTATAATTGTCATGTATGCCTTTGAGTTTAGTTGTTTATACAGTATGTGTAATTGGGTTATGATTAATATTTCTCTTTGTAAACACAGACAGAAAGATGGGAAAACAGTTATAGAGTAATTCTACTTTGTGTCGTTAGGAGGCGAAGCAGCTGCTATGAATTTCCTGAAGTTCAAATGCCTTGACTGTTAAGTTCATCCACTTGTTTTACAAACATAATCCTGTTACTATATGTGAATAGAAAAGTACTAGGTTTAGTTATTTGCATTTCAGCTTCAGATGGATGACTATTACCTACTGCGTCTTTTATCTTTTTATCCTGTTAATGACCTCTCTGCCACTTCATAGAGAAAGGAAAATTAGATATTACAGATACAGGGCAGCATCCTTACAGAAGAACAACAGCATAACCTCTATTGTATTTTGGATGTCTTACTAAATATGGCATTTGTGACACTCACTGATATTTTTCAAACATTTAGATTTTTCTTTTTTTTTAAGTTGTTTTTTTATGATCGATGGCTTCATACTTTTTTGGCAAGGTATTGAAATGACATTGCCTATTTGTTTGTCAGATTGTTTTGTCAGCTCTAAAACTGACTTGATTCCAGAATTGAAAATGAAGTTCTATTTATCATTCCAGTAGTGTAAACTTTGGAGAAGTTAAAGTTATATTAAACAGACTGGAGTCAGAGGCAGAGAGCAAACAGATGAGACTTTTTGTATATGTAATACTGGTATCATCAGTGTGCTTTTACCTGCAGATGCACACACACACACACACACACACACACACTCCTGCCTATGTAGATGGCTATGAAGATTGCTATACCCCAACAAAGAATACTGAGCTACTCTGAGCTGGATGTCATTTTCAAGAAAACAGTGAATAACGCCTTTTTGGTCTCGGACGTCTAGTGTGTAATGGAAAAGAAATGAAAAAAAGATTCAAATCTTACACAAACTTTGTTGTTATCTGTGTTAATTGCAAAATGCAGATAAAACCAGGGAAGGACATTAGGAGATGATTCTAATACCAGGCTAGTGTCAAACACATTACTCTGCAGAGTGAAGGTCACATTTTTAACACTGGCTGATTTTAATTATCATGGGGTCATTTTTCCTTTTCAGACTGTGATTTAGGCTCTGCCTCAAGTTTTAAGGTAACATTTGAGTTGGTAAAACTGTCACACTCTCTCGAACTCTCTCTTCCTCATAGATACATGCGCTTGCACGCCTCCTCACTCTCCCTCCCATACCAGTAACTGTTAACTCCTTCATAACACATAAACACAAGATATAAACAAACCTTTAGTCACTAGATGGAAGCATTGCCGCTCATTTTATTGATCTATATCGGCAACAATATAAATGTATCGGATATTGACAAAAAGTTAATATCGGACGTCTCAAGATTTAAGTGAAAACATTTATGCTGTAAGTTGGTAGCAGTTATCACGCCTCCCCTACACATCTGCCTTACATGCCATACATTTATGACATGAAAACACTGTGGGAGGCTTGTTGTTATTCTAATGTTGAGATTAGCTTGCTGTGAATGACAGTAAACACAGTGTACATGTGGAAACACGGATACATTGTGCAAATATATACATCTTTATATATAACATGCAAATGTTGTTTATAATTTAAATGTTAAGCTTCTGGTTGTCAGGCAAAGGTGAAAAATAAACAGATTTAAAGAATTGTTGCATTAGCTTTGACAATACATTGTTCAGAGCTTTATTTAATTGTCTCACGTGTTCTGCAAGTAAATTACAAATGTCTCTTGTACACTGCCTCCAGAGACTGCATTAAAATAAACGGCGGACTCATTTGCGCCTGGATCAATTATTTGTAGAAAACAAATAATTCAATCATTACTTCATGGAAGGTGTCCTCTGAGTGCCACAGAGCTCAGGACTGCTGGATAAACACTGAAGAGGTGAGAGTCATGTGATGTTAGAGCGTGTTGTTAGAGAACCTGAAACCTCTTGGCTCTGGAATCAGTGGCTTCGAAAACTAGTACTTTGTAGGAACAGTGTACACAAAAGGGTTATTTGCCAACTCAAGCGAAATTACAGAGCACAGCTGCACCCAAGGGCAGCCCCTTAACAAGCATGATAGTGGAGCCCCCCAGACAAAATAATAGTCTGCAACTTCACTCTGCCATTTTCTGACAACTGACAACACAGCAGTGGAGCAGAAAGATGGTGATAAAAACAAACAAACAAAAAAAACAAAACATAAAATATATCAGTGACGATTGATGAGGCCAGCTGTGGCAAAAGGTATGAAAAAGTTTTCAAAAAAAAAAAAAAGGAACACAAGCAACCCTCCTACCCCCTATTTTTGAGTAGGAACAATCCTGACTTCATCAAATACAATTTTTTGTAAGTGGATTTGATTTATTAATGGATCTAAATCCAACTATGAATGAGGTCAATTAAACCTATACAGTGAAAATATTTAATGACCCCTGGGCCACTTTGTACTATAAAAACTGGGCCTCAAGGTCAATAAGGTTAAGAAGCACTGCTCTAAGCAATGAACTCCGAGCAACAAGTCGGCGGATCATCGGATTCTGTAGAAATCTTTCCCCTGAGTATCGCCTCTCAGGCTACAAATATATATTTTTTTACAACATAATGGCCTATAACCCCCAGGTAAGCTCTTTGTGGTTTTTCACCCAAAAGAGATCAACGTCCGCTCTATGTTTCCCACTGACATCCTCCAGTCATTCCATCATAAGCATTATATTCTATCCTTCCTAAAAGCCAATCCCTCTTGTTGTGACCAGTCACCATTTTCTTTAGTTTTACATTTCTTTATTTTTCAAAAGCTTTTTTATTTTGAATAGTAATTGTCATGATTTGTTTTTCTTCCTGCTTGTTCAACATCAGAACCCACAAACATAGTAGAGAACTCGGTTCCAATCTCTTCTAATCTGCGGCTTGAACCAAATTGAGCCTCTCCAATATCAAAGGCTGTGCAGTTCAACAAGCTCAAGAGATGCAAATTATCCCTTTGAGTACTGTATGCAGACAGTTGTTACACAGTATTAACTATCATCATTCCGTCTTTTTGGTTTAAAAGGGAGATTTCTAAAGAGTTGGCCCACTTTCAGGATTTTTGCAGCATTAGCTGAAGTGGCAGATACTTAACCAATGCAAACATCACTTCCTGCACTTCATTTGTTGAAACATAGAGCACATTAACAAGGATCACTAAAACTTTATTTTCATCTACGCTACATAATGTTTCTCAAATGCAAGGATGCATGTGCTATTCACCGGACCACAGCCACTGTTTCATTGTGTGTCAACAAATATCCCATAATTATATAAAAAAATACACACAATTATAAAAGGTTAAACAAAAGAGGACGCAGATCTGGGGTGCAGCTCAGCGTGACGGCTTACACTGGTAATCTACGGGCACAATGGTGACTGCAACTCAAAAGCTGCAACAACACAACAATAAATGAATGAAAAGAGGAAATCTGGGACGGTACAATGCTGCTACTGGCACTGGTCTCAGAGGAACGAGGCCAAGAGACATTTGCATGAGAACACAACCGGTAATCAATCTGAATCAACATCTCTTCACCTTTTATCTTCTTTCTCCTTCACTGAAGCCCCAGGATCTTGGCCAAGACTGCATTTGGTCTCATAAGAAAAGATAAAATCTCTTGTATTAAATCATGTCTGAGCATTTTTTGTGTGCAAAAAGGCCATTGTGGTAATAAAATATCATCACTTTCCAAGACACAGCAAGGTTTTCTGGACAGATCACAAAGGGAGGGGGGAGGCAAAATATGCAACAACTGTGAATTCCCACCTAATGAAATGAGAATTTGACATTTTGCAATTTCCTGCAAGTGTACACTTTTTTCAGTTCCTTCTGCAGAAGTAGCAGCAAGAGCCAGAGCCAGGCTTAAAGCAGCTTTTACTGCAGCTCTGATTTTCAGCTCTGCTGGTCAACTGGAGTTCACTGCACTCAGCCTATACTAAGACTTGAGATATATCTGAGTTTCTAAGGAACACTTGCCCTGACATTCTCTGTGACCAACTTTGACAGATCGTGAAACACTTGTGAAACAGTTGCATTAAGAGTGTCAAGTGAAAAACATCACCGTGTATTTACGAGGACTTTAACTGCGGCAATAGCTTCAATAAATACTGAAAAAAGACAAATATCCCTGTGGTTTGTAGTAACAGCTCTTAAGAGAATGTGAGCGTGGTCCTGGGCATCATCATAATAATCTGCCAATGTAGAACAGTCTCACTGTACTCTCTGGTAAATTACTGTAGTGCCTACCGCTGTTGCTACCTCTGTGGTATTGTGGTACAAAACAGTACTTCTACACTGAAAAACTTAAGTCTTACTTAAATTGAATATATTATTTAAAATTAATGGGTGTACCGAGAGGTTTTTCAATGCCAAAAGGTACAATTTTTTTTATTTTTTTTTTAATTTCTCTTTCATTTTAGTTTAGTGCGGAAGGAAGAAAAAATGAGCCAGAGTTGTGCTGGATGTTGTGTTGATAAAATTGTTTTAAAAAAGTTTCAGAAGTTATGAACTGAAGCAGAGTTGTGAATTTTTCAATTGGGAGAGGAATGACGAGAAAAAATCCAGACCACAAAGTATTTTGGTGAGAAGTAGGACGTACAGCTTTTGGTTGCCTGATTTCAGCTATGGTTGTTGTTTTGAACAGAACTCTGTGACACATTTCTTTTTTGCTTTCACTTCACAAATAACATTACAATTAAGACTACATCCTCACAAATGCTTTCGTTCAGATGAGATTTACATTGTCTCCCATCATCCTAAACTATCTGTCAGGTTTTAAATAGTGTGTTTTAGCATCATATTAACCCTCCTTGTCCTTTGGGTCTATTTGACCCAGTGGCTCATAATGCCTTTGTGTGTGCGTGTGTGCCTGCGTGTGTGTGCTCCTGTATTGTGCCACCTGTGCCAACTTCTCTGATTCTAGGACAAGATGTAAACCCTGTGCCAGGACACTTGGTGAGGTTGTTTTGTTAGAAACAACAAAAGTCAAACATTTAAATAAGTCTGAAATTCATGTGATGAAAGCTGTAAAACGCAATAATGTTGAGAGTTCAGTGGACAAGATTTGGTGAAGAGATGAGAGAAGAGTGCCTTGGGTTCAAGAGGAGAAAGATGGATCATCTTATCAAGTTGATAAGGAGATAATTTATCTCTTCAATATAATAAAAAATATTATTAGTAATTTTGTCCCTTTTTAGTCCAACAACAAGGAAATTGAGTAACTTTGTAACTGACACATGCTGCCACAGGAGGCGCCATTAAGTATGTGCATCTAATTTACTATAAAATTGTTGAAAATACAGTAACTCATTATAAAAATAACTGATAATTACTAATATTGTGTATTTAGAAAAAACGTTATCACAATTTATCAACAACAAAAGATACAAGACAAAAAAAATTTGCATATCCACCAGTCTTGTCTTTACATGGACACTATTCAGAGCCGAGTCATGTCACATAAATAAATCCAATGTAGGGTTAAAAAAGGTGACTTTCTCATGTTGATTGTATATCAGTGTAGACTTCAGACATATTCGCCTGGGCCATTTTTTATAGTTTCCTTACTGCAGCATTTTTCTGTAACCTTCTAATAACAAAGCCCTGTAGTGTCTTGTCTTTCCAAGCAAAAGGTGTTGCACAGAAGGGGGTATTAAGAATTATAGCATGGTATTTGCAATGACAATGTGTTCTTCATATTGTAAGAAAAAAGCTCATGACTCGGGGCTCACTAATCAAAAATCTAGTGTTATCACTGATGCCAGCAGAATATATTTCATCTATTTCCTTCCAAAGCACTAATTATGAAAACATTGTGCGTAAACAACATCTGTTCAATGTGGCATGTTCTGAGGATGACAAACACATGTCATCTCTGATCAAATCCTGTCACCATGCCATATCGGCATCATGACATTTTTTCCTCCTGATACAATGGATGGATTCTCATTTGCCAGGATTGTAGACTGGAAGAAAAATATTGTCGACTGCTTGTCTGAGATCAAAAGAAGATACTATAAGACAAAGCCTGCTGCATGTTGCTCTATTTTTAGAGCTGAAATCACTGCCCTGTTCTGAATTCCCACAGTGGCTTTTATTCCGCCGTATAAAAGCCAGAAATAAGCGTGTTGGTGAATACACAACATTCAGCAACACATTAATTCAGACAGTGGTTTAGGATAAAGAATGGCTCGGCAGTCCCTCGGGACACAGCTCAGACATTTAAAACCATCAATCTGAGTTCAAATGTAAGAAAGCCCCTTAGTGTAAACGAGTCATCACTGATCCCACACAGTTGACTCTGTGCCGAAGAAACTGTTCCAATCCCAAAACAACAGTCCCTGGAGGAAGACTCTTTACCATCTCTCCTACCCAACCAACTCCATCCTCCTGTCTTCACTGTATCTGTTTCCCCCCTTTCCCTTCCCTCCCTCCCCTCTTCCCTTTTCTTTTCTCCTTCCCTCCCTTCTCTTCTATTGTGCCTCTCCAATACCACTGTTGACACTTGGTTGTCATGTTAAGTAATTTGAAATGTGGGCTTGAAAAATATGAAGCTGCAGAGGACTCACACTCAGAATTTGTTTTTTTTTCACCATCTGTCTTTTTAGAGGAGCGCTTTACCCTGAGTGATCAAGTTATTTCAAGAGGCATAGATCAAGGTTAGACTCCCGGAGTTTCTATGAGTTGTGTGTAGAGCTGGAGGTGTAAATGGATCAAGAGTGACAGTCCTGACACCGCACGTCTTGACAGCCCACTCTGCAGCGCACGCGTATATTTTTTCTTGACTCCTCTTTCTTTACTAAGGTTTTTGTTTTTTGGACTTGCTGCTGTCACACAGACACTGAAGGGATTATAACCACAACTTATAAACAATCCATTCTGCACTTTACGCAATTTGAAACCCCCAGTTAATGATTTCAAATGCCGGCATGTTTATGAAGATTGTTGTATCTTGCATCTTGTATCCTGCATTGAGGCCCTGTTGGAAATAAAAGCAATTATTTTTGCTGAAATCCTACCTCAACATCAAATATATTTAAATATTTAAGTAAGATGTGTTTGGTTGCTGTGTAACTGTGCTCCACAGATGACGTACATGTGTATTTCATTATGGGTTAATTTATAAATGGATGCTTTTTCATGTGCTAACTCACAGAGGGGCAGCACCAAACAAGAAAAGCTCCAAAAATAAGTACAAGTGAAAAGTAAATTTAGTTCAGTCGATTCATGCTCTCAGACTCTGTTAGCCAAAAAGGACCTCTGCTTTTCTTGCTCCCTTTTAGACAAGTTTAGTTTCACCTCGGTTTCTGAAATGTAATAAACATTGTTTCTTTGCTGTAAAGTGAAGAATGTTTTAAAGATGTAGCCAAACTTTACTAAGTCCCACAGCAGTTTCAGAGCAAATGGGAGAGCAGCTCTGTAAGTAACTTTGTGACAGGTGATATTAAGAGAACCCACAATTGGTTGCAATTGCAAATAGCTTCAATTTGTAGGTAACATTGCTCGTTGCTAGTTGTTGGCTGTCAGTTAATGATAGCCAGGGTACTCGCTGGCTGTTCATTCACACTATTTGTGCAAGGAACTCAGATTATAATTTCCATTTACAAGCACTACATCAGTTTCCAAAGAAAGAGAAACTAAAGGAAAATGCCATTCATAAGAAATACACTTCATATCTCTATACAAAACATTTTACTTTTGGCTGGAAATACTGCATATGTCATTGCGAGCTCTAAGCAACACTTGCTAATGGGTGACTTCAAGATCTACTCAGATTAATGTTGATACTCATAGAAAAGCACTTTATCTAAGACTGAATCCACATACTGTACAAAGTACCTTTCGGTGTTTTTCCCAAAACTCAAATTTAGGATGTATACGAAAAAGCATCTGGTGTAAAACTCAAAACTACTATGCTGACTACTGCTGTGGAAATCTAATGGTGAAAAGGATGGGACCTTTAACTGGAGAATGGCAGGTTGCACCCTACACTGTGCTGCTATTAGAACACAGGGTTGGGTTGAATGTTAAAAGGATGTTTTCTTGTGTGTGTGTATGAATATATGTATGTTAGGTGTTTCCAAACTGAGAAACAGAGGAAGGTACAACTTTCCACATGACAAGTTCCAGTGTGGGTTGGAGGACACTAACAGTAAGACAACATGCTAATGTGGCGCACACTGCAGATTCTCAATCACTCCCACACTCTGATCCTGACCCAATGTCAACATGGTGGTGGGTTTATGTTTATGTGTCACTGTTGGGAGTTGGGGAGCATCATTCAAAACAGATGCTGTAACCAACAAATTCATCTTATTTGGGAGCTACAGAGTTTTACTTAAGGTGAAATGAGGTAAGACCTCTGCTGAATTCAGTCCTGAACAAATTTTAATAAGTGGATGTGACAGGAATTTATTCCAGTGACATTCAGTTCAGTTTGACTCCCAAGAGCCAAAACTGTGTTGATTTTTCTGTCCTACCACCTAATTAATTACAGTTAATCTGGAGAAAGATTAAATCCAACTGAACAGTAGTATCTGGAGAAAGATTAAATCCAACTGAACTTTGGACGACACACACACGGGGACTCGCTGCATTACTGAAAAGAGATGTACTGGAAATGAATGCAGTAAGGAAGAAATTTTAAAAAAGCTGCAGTTGTTTAAAAAACGTTGGGGTTAACAGTATCTGGAGCCTGTTCTGAAAACCAACAGTGAAAATAAGGACATTTGGCAGAAATTCTCTTTGAAAGGAATATAAAATGCTACTTTTATGTAAATGAAAATGGTTCCTTGATGTCTCGATATTACACAAGAGAATGAACGTAAATTGTTACGAACATACTTCGAGGCACATTTGAGACACAATTCCTGATTTTGGCAGATTATAAAAAAAACTACTTGAAACTTCCACCTAAGGAGGAGGCAGACACTCCAGAGATGTTAGTGTGTGAATCAAAAACCTTGACAAAGTCACGTTGATCCGTCTGTCCATCCATTATCTAACTATTAATCCTTTGCAGAGTGGCAAGGGGTGCTGGAGCCAATCCAGTACATCAACCTTTCACACTCACATTTATACCGATCTTCCTGATTACCTAAGTAGAATGTCTTTGTGCTGTGGGGAAAAAAAACAAAAAACTGAAGATGCCAATCATTGATCTTTTGGCTTGTCTGACAAATTCAATTTTGCGTATGCCCTCTTTAAATAAGCAAATAACTAGAGAAAGAAAGAAATCCAGGAAAAAGTACAATATATATACACATAATGTCAATATTTAGCCTAAGTGCTTATTTTGTCACTTCATCTGTCACTTCAGACTCTATTAGAAATCCTCTAACATGACATTAAATCTTAAAACATTGTGCTGTCAAAACAAAATTTGATGACCGTATCCTTCCGACTTCTGTCGTTTTTTTTTACACTTCAAATTCTCGTGTCTTAGATGTTTAAAATCCACTTAATGTGCTTGAATGAGTCACTGATGTTGCTGTCTGCACCAACATGTTGATGGATGTACAAACCAGCCCCATGTCAAAATCCTGATTGGAGTAGAAGTCAGTTTAAGAAAAGCTGAAATAAAACACATCTTGACCTTCTCTGTGCACGTGGATGTGAAAGCTGTTTAAAATTAAGTATATTGATTATTTAAGATGAGAGCAAGTAACAGTTCAAAAAGCACTGTTAGCTCCAAAAGCGGTGTTGATGTGTGATCTGCCAGTCATAAAACAGCAAGAGTGAATGCTGGGAAATCGATTGACGAGGACCTTCTCATGAGTGAATCCCCGCTGTGACACAGCAGGCAAGCCAAAGCTGATTTATTTGATGGAACTGGGATGAAATGAAGACCCAGATGAAGAAGATTATGAAGAAAAGAAAAAACTGAGAAGAACATTAATCCTTAGTTACTTTTAGCAGTTCAAAGAGGAGAGGCTTTGCAAAACTTTTAGCTTTCATTTCACAGTTTGAAGTTTTCTTTAGGTCGTAAATTGAAAGCACCTTGCCCTGTGCTGTGATTTTCGTTGCGGACATTAAAAAATAGCTGTATTCTTCAAAAACAACAATATACAATTAAAGTGAGGAAGATGAAGAAGAGACAAAAACGATGCAATAAAGGCCTGGTGTCATCATTTGAACATTTATCCAAGAGCAGTAGATTGATAAATTGATGTCTGCAACTTATACTTATACTGCAACAAAAAAGTCCTTACAGTAAAGTATCATTCTGAGAGTTTGGTTATTTAGTGACAGCAAGGACACGACTGGAGCATTCACCACAGGCTTGGTCTTATTGAGCCAGGTCATTGCACATTGTGTTAAATTATTTATAACAAATGTTTCTCTGTGCAGGAGAACAAGGGATAATGGTCTGTTATAATTTATATGTGAAAAAGTTCAGGTTGTCACACATTTTCTGAATGTACTGATGATGTTCCTCCATTCTTCATACCCTCCTGAGAACCACGGGGGAGAGCAACTCTCAATTTAACTGTGTTTTGATTTCCTGCCTTTGTGGAGCTGATTGTTATAAAAACAAATATGTATTTTAGATTTTACAGCGTGTCCACTGTAGTGAACAACAGAACAATTTCACTGAGGAATGAAGAACATACATATAAAAAATAAAATGGACTGGCACGAAAACTAGTCCCATATTATAGGCTCATAATAGGTTTTAGTTTCCAACTTAAAAAATAATAAGAAATATATGTGTTTTTACATCTTGAAATTACTAGGCAACATCATCTGCCCCCGCCCCTACCACCACCACCATCACCCGCCCCGAATCAAAAGAATGCAAATGTGGAATTCATTACAAAGGTACTGTGCACGGCTGGAGTTTGGTGAGATGAACACAGCTGGTGGCGCTCTGACTTTACTGTACATGTTGTGCACATCTTAATTGAGACACAAAAGCCTTTTGGTTTAGACTGACACCAGCTCTGAACACCAAACACAGCTGACAGTCACTGCGATAATTGCACCAATGATCCAGTTGTGCGGCTACATTGATGAGATAAGTGCTGATAGGCTTGTGTATACAGCTAATTTGCTTTAATGCCCCCCGCCCCATGGATTCCCCACCTATTTAACACTGTGCAGACCTGTGACAGTGGGAACCATATTACACACTCTGCATGTTTGCGTGATTGCAGTGGTAGTTTCTTTGATCAGCTCCTACCTTTAGTACTGGTAGTTTTTATTTTAATGCACTGGCAAGAATTTTATTGGGGACTATTCCATGTGCAGTATATATCTTACCAGCAATGCAGCACGGATTTAAGGATGTCAGGAAATAAAGTTAAGGGCCTTGGTGGGGGTGAGACATAAGAAAGATGTACAGCCCTGAAGCTCCAAGAGTGGAGCAGCTCAGCGGTTGTTCTCCCAGAGGGAAGTTTGTCAACTGCATGCCAAAGCTGTCAGAGCAGATATATGTAACTGTGGTCATGTGTCCTGGGTCAGATTACATCCATCTAATAAGGCTTGAGATGTTGCAGTGACCCAAATGTGGAGGTCATCCTGGATTTTTAGCGCATACAATACATGAAATGCACAACACTTACTTTACTAATCCATGTCTTATCGACCACTAGTAAATGTAAGGAATGTTGGCTTTTGGGCAGTACGCAATATTAAGAATTAGCTTGAGACAGAGCCTGACCCACTTGACATATTTCAAACCTACATAACAACATACTCAAAGCCACATGTATGTCAAGAAGCCCAGCTGACGGTGGCGCCTGCAGGTTAAATGCTTTACATAAATTGCACATCTACCCACAGCATCTACTCCAAGCCTCCAGGCCCTGGTGCTCCAGCTGAGAGCCTCTTATTGGTGTTTATATATCTAACCACTGACCTTTTCAGCCTGATTCCACAGACAGGGCCATGATTTCACCTGATTTGTTCCTGTCAATAACTGTTAGTCTCCACAATGATTTTCCTTCTTGTCAAGACTATAATATAAATGTGTGTGAACAGCAGTTACAGTTTATTATCAGTCATTTTTTTGTCTCTGACATTATTCTCTATGACCACATTAGGCAGTTCTTTTGTGGTGCATTTTTATATCTAGGGATGGACACTAGAAATGCTGACCACAAAATTTGAAGCACGCCTCATAACATATTGTATCTGTCTGAGCAAGCAGTGCATTAACTCAAAATGTCTAAATATATATTTATACAGAGCAGAGCAATGGTGTTTTCTGGTGCTGCCCACCACCAAAATCTCCAAATTCCAAATATTAAATTACAGCCCATTCAAAACATAAACCACCTGTTTGGGAATTGTAACTACTTTACATGCTACATCAAATTAAATTAAATCACTAACACTAAAAGTGTATTTTGAGAGTTTTTACCTAACATTCCTATTCCTTCCTATTCTAGCTATGTTAGAATTCATACCTAAGCCTTTGTGTTCATAGAGTAAATTGCAGTGAAAGTTTGGAGATCTGATACACTCAACATGCCTTTTTTTTTAAATATTTAACTTGTACCACTGAATAACTACCTTTTATTCAAGTACATTTAACAAATTACCAGTTTGTGGGAACAAAATTAAAAAAAAAGTCAAAACTTCTTTTGAAATCCCAGCCCTTTTCGCTTTAGACATATATCTCTCATACAATTGATTTGAACATACACTAATGGAGGGGAACCATTGACCTAAAGTCCTTCACACATTTATCACCGTTTTGTGGCCACAAATTGGTACTTCATGCTCACACTACACATTTTACGTGGCCATTAGCTCCTCATGGTAGATGAGTAAAATAATTTATTCCCAATGTCAAGTCTGGAGCTGTGAAGACCCAGCCCTGTTACCATGTATGATTGATGATGCGACTCTCCGTTGTGTGTGAGTGATAAACATGAACTGAATGCCCTGATTACTCATCTCAGTGCACAGGTGAAAACATTTAGTTTGCATCTTTATCTATTAAACAAGGCCTTTAAAAGTTGAGCTTGCCAAATCAAAAAAAGATAGGGTTCTTCTAGGGTTCTTGGGGTTTAGATTAATCTAAAAAGTCCAGCAACATCTTTTAAACTAAAAATCTCACACATTTGAGTAGAAATGTAAATTATCACATCCTGGACATGCAATCCTTCTGTTAACTGTATTGTCTGAGTAGGGACAGAAAAAAACATTTCTTTGTTCCCTAATTTGTATCCACAAAAAAAGTCTGTTTTTATTTTTCTGGACAAAGCAAAAAAAAAAAAAAAAAAAAAACAAAAAAAAAAAAACACTGCAGCTGGCCGCATTTTTAAATCTCTAAGCTGCTTTTGTCATGGAATATTACATGCTCCCTCTGCAGCAGGCTGTCACCTTGTGACATTGCAAACACATGACCTGCTTTCTCTCCCTGTGCTTTGTTGTAGCGACACAGTGCTGTCTGCTTTGAGCTTGTAGGTGTAGGAAGAGAAGGGAATAGCTGCTCAGGATCATGTCAACTAGCATGGAGTGATTGTCCGAGGTGGTCATGTATCAAATTCACAATAATAATGTGATGGTGGCTATCAGAATAATGGACTTTTGTGTTTATTAAACATTTAAGAATTTTTGCTTTGGGGCTAACTTTCTTCAGTTTCACCCTGTGCATTTTTTGCATCCATTTATTTGCAGAGAAAATAAGATGTGATTTTTTTTTATTATGTCCACTGTGGCCACATTTACTATTTGAAGCCTAACTCACTGAAACTCACTGCACTTCATGTAATTTTTCTGTTCATCGTTGCATCAATTAGACAGTGATTGATTCAAGCTACATTTAATAAACCTCAAAATCTCTTTGGATTCTTATCATAAACAACCCCTCCTGTCTCTATTATTCTCTATTTATTTGAAATTTACACTCTTGGAATGATTTTTCCTTTTCTTAATGGACACCATGTTTTTCTCAGAGAGGGAGAATTTACAGGCTGTTATTTATTGTTTCCTGGAGGAAGAAGAAATGAGAAGGGAAGGTTGGATGTGTGGGAGAGAAGGGCATCGTGATTAGACAGAATGAGAATGGAAAAAAAAGAGAGGCCAATTCTGTCAGCCCCCATTCAGAATACAGACAACAAAATAGGGCAATTATAAATTAGCAAACTCAGGTATTAATCCAGCAGACAGCACTTTGGGATTGGCCATTTGGCAGAGGAATCATTTTGGCCCCGAATCGGGACTTGTGCAGAAACAGCTGACGTGGGAGCTGAGGGATATAAATGGCAGGAGACATGGTGCAGAAGAAGAATGTACGGAAGGAATGTAATTGTCCCATTGGCATCAGATCAGAGTCTGAGTATAAATGGTTCAGTGATGGAATTTTCTCCTAATGAGACTCCCGGTTGGCCTGTCAAACATGTGGAACCTGTGACACCGTGCAAACAATCAGACAAACACTCAAAGGAGATAAACCATTTTTGTTTTTTACTCACTGGGTCAGTTACTAATAACGAGAAATATTAGTGATTATACAATGATAATTTTGAAGGCCAACATAAGACAAATGGTGAAAGTGAACTAAATGTACATTGTATTTAGCTGTAAGTTGTAGTCAGTATAAACTGTTTGAACCTAATGTTATGTACAAGACACAATGCCTGTACTTTAGTCTCTCAGTGCACAGAAAACACAGCAGACCTGACTGTGAAGCACAAAGCTGTTGATTTGGAAAGAAAAGAAAGGATACATTCTTTTTAAGTTGACTAAAATCAGCCAAACCTGGCAACCAGACCAGTTCTCCTTCAGCCAAAAATAACAAACAGCAGTGCATCCACTCCCCCATTTCATTCAATGGCACAGCTGTGCATCTCCGCCAGGTTTAAGCCGACTCATCCAGGTTCACAAGGATTTCAGTTCTGCAGCACGTTCCCCACATGAAAGGGAAATTTTGCCAGCCAGGCTCCATGAATTATGCAATTTCAGATTGGATTTTCAGGTCCAAATATGTTGCTAAATAAAGAAATGAGATGAGACCCGTCTTTTAATGCAGGAGTGGAGGTGGATCTGAAAGGAGGGGGTCGGGGGGATTTGGATTTAAGAAAAGCAATCATTGCATAAACTACATGTGCAGAGTCTGATGAAAAGCAACTGAAGAAAATTATAGTGTGGAACATTTCTCCTGCTATACACAAGAACATTTAAAGTTTAATTCTGGCCTCTAGGTATGTTTGGGAAAATGTATCACATTTGTAATTGTCCTTTACAGTTAAAAGAAAAAATATGCCACATTTGTAACATGCTAACTTGTCTTTAATAACAGCGTTATCACAGATCATCAACACAGAACCAGACCAAGAACCTTGGATTTGTTTGGTCACTGTTGAGCCCAGGCATTTAATTTGGCAGCCTCTAACTTCTAAATAATAAATAAATGTCTGTTCCTTTCAAACCTGTTTCAAATGAGCTCAGCTCCTCCAGGGGACTTTCTTTGAATTTTTCATTTGTATCAAGACTGGCCAAAGAAAAAAAAAAGCAGATAAACTGCAAAAAAATGCAGCAAGATGGCTGCACAGAGGCTGGAGAATACCTGAGGACGTAGAGCAGCGGGACAGGCTCACGACTGATGTGAGGCTGGTCATGGGTTTCTAAACCGCCTGTTTTTGGTGTTATTATGTGCTCACTGTTAGTGAGCACAATGCACCAGAGTCCTATTAAATCACAGGACAGTGTATGACTACTAACGCTAGTCGTATGAATTATCTGCTCTGTCAAAATGATTCATGTGGAAAATGACAACACACCAACCTGAGGTGATTTGATAATAGGTGTAGAACTGGGAACCTGCTGATTAAAAGTGCAGTTTATCTAATTGACAGTCGATGACTCACTCTCTCTGGCAATTACCGAGTCTGAGCTCCCAGGCAAAGAGCACAGAAAAGGATGAACTGGAGGTTTAAGTTTGAAGCCTTGACTTCTTTTTTTTTTTTTTTAAGCCCTAAACAAATGTCCTGTAAGTGGATTTTCTACAGTGCATTTCCCTTTTTTCACCAATTTTAAGGGAGAAACATTAGTCAAAATAAGGTTTCTCAACAGCTCTTACTCCTAATGTGACTTTGGGCAAGTACTGACTGATTATTGCCCTGAGAAAGACTGAGTCAGACGTGAGTGCTTCCCTTTTATTCTTCCTTTCTTGCTGTTAGAAAAACACCCTGAAATGGAAAGAGTATTTTAACATGACAGAGAGGAAGAGAGAGGGAGAGAGAGAGAGAGAGAGAGAGAGAGAGAGAGGAAACACAACCCAACCAGTTTTCTTCATTTTACTTTTTCATTTCAACCCAACCAGTTTTCTTCATTTTACTTATAAACTTTCTAAATCTGGCAGGTCAAACATCGGTACAAAGTCCAGTGGTTAGGGTGATGTTTTCCTGCAGTGTTTCCACTTTCAGTTAATACAGACACATTTTACCTTTGCTATGGGGTGCACTACCACTGCTTTAGGTTCAGAGCTACCAAACCATTCAGGCCACACAGAAAGAGCTCAGAGCTTATCACCATTGGATCCTGACCTGGTCTACTGGTCCTGCCCAATCGAAAACACTAGAACCAAAACACTGTTAGCAAATGCAAACACCATAGGATGATTTAAAACAATACACCAAAATCCCTGAAAATGTATTCTGTTTCTTCAGTAAAGCTGTAACTGTGTAAGGTTTTTGAAGAATCTGCCAAAGTCTTCGTCATTGTTAGCCTGCAGAGTTTGGCTATGGAATCTTTAGCCTTAAGGTTGAAGCTCACAAGGAAAGGACCTGTTAAACAACGCAGACATGATTTGGACAGTTAAAGAGAAGTTTTATTTGGAAATTCCATCTTGACTGACAAAAAGGATTTCTACAGCTAAATTAACTAGGCCAACATACACATATAATAACTGCAACCTGTACAAATAAAACATGTAATCAAGTGGTGTGTTCAAGTTAAAGACAGGTTACAAGACACGATTGTCTCTACCACCAATGAATACATATATATATATTGTCTCTCTGCATTAATGATTTAAAAAAATCAGTAGAAACTGTATTGACATTCTAAATAACATAGCTGTGTCCTCATTCTGCTCCAGCAGCACAGACTTCTCATTTCTCCGGGATGCCTTGTTGGACGTGAGCCCGGGCAACGGTCACCGGCCCGCTGGTTTGGCATGAAGCTCCCGCAGGCAGTGGCGCAGTTCAAAATGTGAGTCCATGGATCAGAGTCAAAAATTGAACAAGACTGGCCTTCACAGCCCGCAGGGAATGTCGGAGTGCAGCATGGAATAGCAGATGTAATATAGAGCACAGATGATCAGAGTGGAACACGATCCTTCAGTCTGATTGCTGTGGATCACTGACCCACAGACTACTTCACAAATCCTTCTAGTTTGGCGTCACCCTGCCCATGAATTTCCGCCTTTTGGGAATCAATCGAGTGTTGATCCCCATTTTTCCCGATGAGATCAGATGTGTTCTATGCTTAATGATAAGAATTCCAATAGATTGGCAGCAGGTGGAAGTGACATGAAATCTTGCAGCTTGATGAATGTTATGAGCTGAAAGGCACTGCTAAATGCCAGGAGTTAATTCTCTGAGCACTCATCGCCATGACTCATTAGACCCATTAAAGGTGGAGTCTGTAACATTTCAGAAGAAATACTGCCATTTTTTTCTTTCCATCTTTTATTTCTAAATATAATCACTTGGAGGAGGAGGTGGTGGTGGTGGTGGTGGTGGGGTTCCAATATTACTAAGGCTGTCACATGGCATTGTCAACTTTCAACAAAAGCAGTAATAAATAACCTGACCTAAATGGGCTTTGCACATTGAAATATCCCAGCTTAGGAGAAAAGAAATACATTTAAGCGTCTTGGTTATGACAATGACAGGAACAGGAAGCAGAAGTGTGAGCAGATATGTTTATTATGGCCTCAAATAAATACATTCTATTGGCACAATACACAATTGTGCTATGAGCTACTGGCCTCCATTTTGTGTTTTTAACCACATAATCATGTCTATATTCCAAAGCTAAAACAAGTAAACCAGTTTCTTTAATGATTATTCAATTTTTATGCTTTGTCAGTCTTCAGAGATTTTATTTGCCAGCAGAGAAAGCTGCTTGTAAATGCTTTATCTAGATGAAGTTTTACAGTATGTCGGAATTTGGATGGTTATTTTCCAAGAGAACCAAATTGCTAATGTGAAAAAAAGTAAAATGTGACGGACAGTGGAATTATTAGATATATGTTAGATATATAAGTGGATTTTCTACAGTGCATTTCCCATTTCCCATTTCCATTAGATATATGAGAACTAATCTACACTGCCTACAAAATGTATTCTTTACAAATGAGATACAAATCGGAATATCCCATTTAATTTTAGTTTACACACACAAATATATGTGTATATATGTACATATTTTCCTCAAAAAAAAAATAGATGAATTGGGTTATTCGTCTGAAGTTTCAAGTGTGTTTTTATTGCAGATTCTGCAGCAGTTTTCTTTTTCTGCTTTCATTGTCTTGATTTTAAGTGCATAATTGAAGCAGGTTTTCACTTGTATCGTAGATTTTAAAACCCTTAAAGAGCTACTCATGCTGGATGAGTTTCACCTAATGGATTACAAAGAGTTTTGTTGTCCTAAAATGTTCAAGTGGCCTTTAAGGATTTTTCTCAGTGTACTTAAACAACTAAATGTAAGAGGAGAAACTATTATACAGGGGGGGCAGGGATTTAATTTTTAATTAGAACAAAAGGAGGCTCAGTAGGTGGGGGGTCTACAGAGTAAATTAATCTTATAAGAGGGAGGAAAAAAATGTAGTGATTGCTATGGGGATAAAATACAGTTTGGGGGCTGCTTATATCTCCGCTGCTCTGACATACAGGACATTTCACAGCATTGGTGCTTTACTGATTATGCTAAATGTTGCAAAGTTTAAAATCAGAACACTTGGTTCCCTTTGAACAAAACTGCCCCTAGTGTGCTGCAAACTAAAGCTTAATTAAACCATTTAGCATGACTGACCCTTATCTGAGCAAACCCAGACTTGGTAGCTCCGAGTGTTTGGCAGGAAACATAGGTGACATGCACATGTTTGGTTTGTCTTGGTGTTAAAAAGCTGAGGATTAAAATACAATCTTACCTTTCCCTTTCCTTATAGTTAATGCCCTTATCCATAAGTACATCATAGAGAAAATTCTGTGTGTAATTTATTTAGGGACTGTGTATAGTGAGGCCAAGGGAGCAGATTCTCCTTAAGGGTAAACAGACAGACTGATGGGAAGGGGAGGGGGGGGGCTACAATTGGAAATTCAATTACTGTCCTCCGTCAGTTCAGCATTACTGTGATGGTGCATCTGTGTGGAGCCGAGTTTACAAGGCACGTCTCGGGAATTATCTCGCTCAGCAGGAGTCTCATACATGCAGCTTGAATACATTTCTAGCAAACAGATAAAAACTTAACCAAGCTCTACCAAGCACAAGGTTCACAAAGCAATGAGATAAATATACGCAGTAGCAGAATTTCTCCTTCCATTCTTGTCCACATACTTTATCTGCTGGCCCTACAAGAAA
This sequence comes from Cynoglossus semilaevis, assembly GCF_000523025.1. NCBI lineage: Eukaryota > Metazoa > Chordata > Actinopteri > Pleuronectiformes > Cynoglossidae > Cynoglossus > Cynoglossus semilaevis. The sequence continues at coordinate 13,537,763 of NC_024320.1, forward strand.
GGCTATACGATTTTGGCAGACAGGATAACTTTTTATTTTTGGTATAATCAAAATCACACGGCGGACCTATACAATTTCCTGCAAACGTTTTATCGGGTTCTACAATCCTCGTCTCTGCTTTTGACATTTGCCTTAGCCAAAGCCGGTGATGCAGAGGAACTGCATTGTTTTCTCAACAGTGTGTACAAACACAGATTCAATCGCAAACACAAACAAATGCAAGCGTCTCTTTTACACTACAAGAGCAAACGCACAGGTTTACCACACTCCTCTGCGCTTTATGAACATTATGTCCCACAGCGTTCTCATGATACATTGCATAATGCATGCACACTCAACAGCCCACGCAGGAAAATTACCTGGGAAGGCAATGAACTGTGTTGCCCTCATGGCACCACTGATTACAGTAAGTAAAGGTGGTTCTGCAGGTTAACCCCTGGTGTTATTGTTGACTAAGGTAAAAAAAATGACAAAGTTAAGAGACCTGTATGTGTTTGTCTTTGCACAGTGTGCAGTCAATTGTGCATGTGTTCAGGCCAACCAGGCAGCCTTTCTACTCTGATGAGATGCCTGCAGTCATTCAAAACCAACATTCCAAACATAGCTCCTTGGACACATGCTCATGTTTATTTTTCTATCTTTTATTACGTATATAAAATTGTGTCTGTTCAAGGATTAAACATTTCAATCTAATTAATCACAGAGAAGCAGTAGATTAATTATGATTAATTATAATGTTCTAATGATCTAATGATCTAATATCTGTATTATAACATTCCTATAAATATAAATTATATGAATAACAGCTTGTAGGTGGATGTGTTTCACACATAATTGTATTTGTTTGTAATGCTGACTATAAATATGGGATTTGAAAAAAAAAGAAACATATGCAAAAGTACTAATTCAAAATTAGCTTAAGTTGGTGGATTCTATTCATTTTGTGCATCCACAGTGTTGAGACTGTATTTTAATCTTGAGGTGCTTTGGTGAAATGAAAACTCTTTTTCACTCAGTGTGTTTAAATGACGTGTATCAGCCATGTACCAAGTGAATGGACATTCAATCAGACATTTCACAGATAGATTAGAACTGTTTATGCATGGATTCTGATGGCCGGAGTAAGAACCTATGCTCTACAGTTGAGCATTATTTCACACTACCTACCAAATAAACACATAATAAGAATGTAAGCATCTCCCTGACTTAGTGGTGGCCTGGTTACCTGTTTGCTCCCAGTGTTTTTGTTTGTCTCTGTGTGTTTTACTCTGCTTGTGCTTGTGTGTGTTCCACCTCTCCTGTGTCCCCGGTGTTTGATTATCTGCTTTGATTTAGTTTGGTCCAGTATGTCCTGCATGACCTGTCTGTTCTGACTGGCTGAGTTTTGGCTCTCTCCTTTTGGTACTTTTTGATTAAAAAACTAAACCAAACTTTATTATTCTGTTTTGTCCTGACCTGAGTACTATTGTCACCACAGTTGTTTTAATCCAAATTAAAGGATTTACTTACTCTAGTCTGTGGTTTCACGTCTGAAATTATTTGTTACACATTTCTGTAAAAGAAAAACATACCAAATGAAATTCATTAAAAAGGACACAGGGCCCAGTTTTCAGGAACATTTTAGGAATTTTATAAAAAACATGTAATTACATTCATAATTCCACCCACACAGCCTTTCAAAATGGTCTAGAAATTTAAATTTAAAAACACAGACTGTTTACTCCAAGTGGCTGTGTTGAGGAGGATGCATTGAATAATCAATGAAAAGCTCTTTTCATTTTGTTGTACTCTAGTTTTTCTGGAGAAATGCTTTACTTTACAGTAGATCTTCTCAAAGATAATTATCATTTTTTGTTTTTACCTACAAAGAAGCACATGATAAATCTGAGTGTGCATGTTTGTGTGGATGCACTTCAATCTGAATAGCTACCTCACATTAAATACCTTTTCTATTTGTTTTACCATTGTAATACAGAAAAAAAAACATTCATTTAATTCATTTATTTGTAGTTAATCAGAGTGACATAATAGTGCAGAAGTAAACTGAATCTGAGGTCTATGGCCAATGCTGTCATCCTTTATTATATCTTTTACACTTATTTCAGACATCTAAAAATGGTTTCATCCATAACCACACATGAAAAACAACTCATATTTTTTTCATTCTGGTTGCCGATGTCATGTCACATGAAAAACAACTCATATTTTTTTCAATTAATTACCTTATTTCCAAACTGTTTGGTGATTGAAGCAAGAACAATGTAGAAACAGCAAAAACGTGCAAAAACACCATCAACTAAGCCAGGCCGTGAAAAGTTGACCTTCTTGCTATGAGATACTGGCCTCCACCACTACACAACAATGCAGCCAATATATGGAATAATTACTCATGAAATCTGCCTAGAGCTACTGTAAATTGAGTAGGAACTGAAGTTGGAACACACTTAGTGAAAACACTAATTGACATTACAAAGCAGTGACAACAAGACTTATTGACGTATAGACTTCCGTTCATATGGATTTTTTTTCTGAAACCCTTAATCATTTCACCATTAAACATAAGCTGGAATAAATGGCTAACAATAAACACCGGGCTGTTTGAGCTCAGCACTGAAGCCCTCTGCATGTAGGAGTGTTTGGAGCAGGCAGCAGCCATTGTGATTTGAATAATGCAGCTGTCAAACGGACTGGCTCACAGCCATTACGTTGCTTCCTCCGTTACACCTTTCTCTTTCATAATTTCTATTCCCCGTTGCTCTGCTTTTTTTTAGCCATTTTTTTAGCCACCTGACTGCAAACACGCCACAGAGATAATTCACTTGACAACACATTGGCTTCATAACAATGGGTGCCAGGATAGATCGAGAAACAAACATATATTATAATGAATCCACGATATATCTTCTTTACCAATCTGGGCTTGTGATGTGAATATTTGATTTTTTTTCACCAGCACCAAGAGGTTGTGGCCTTTTGATTGACATCTCTAACAAGACCGAAAGTACAGGACTAGTTTCATTCAGCACTGTCTCTGTTTTTCACAAGCCTGCAGCAGATTGGAGGCTCTATAAATTACATGTGCAATTATAAGATATTGATGCTGCTAGTCTAACAGATTCAGCCAATGATGTCTCAGAGAGTGATGTTTAACAGTTTCAACATGTGCCAGTACAAAACTTCAGTTGATCAGTCATATAATGGTATGGAGAAGAGTGGCTGAAGTAAGACTAAGGAGAATGGTTCGGATCAGTAAACAGTTTAGTTTTCTGTCCAGAGAGTACAGCACTTGTAACTTCAGCTTTGAGAGTGAGAGTGTGAAAAAGAGGTCAGGGAAGGGGTGTTAGGTTACTTTACACATCTGGGGAAAAGGTATGATAGAGAGAAAGAGTGGCAGAAAAGCATGTGGATGTGGTTGAAGACATGCATGTGCTTGTAAATGTATGAGTAGTGAAATGGGAGTGCCATTAGGTCCAGGTTTTGAATGGGCAGAAATAGACTGACAGAATATGACAGAATAAACTCATTTAAGTAATAGAAGCTGTGATTTATGGATACTTTTCTGCTGGGACTGTTTCCAGTCCTGTGACCTTCAAAAATAAAGTGATACAGCTAATGGGATGTATAAACATTATTTAAGATTCAGAAAACGCTTTTTTTCATTTGGGAATATGCAATAAAACATCCAAACTAAATGTTGGCGCCTGTGTCCAGCAACAACCCCAAGGAAGTTAAGTTCCTTTCATTTATTAATTCTAAAACATGACGAGTTATTTTCTTGCACTCTTTTCCAACTTTAACCAATTTCACGCTCTTTCATACCAAATGTTCTGAATACTGTCCATCTGGCAGTAAACCACAATTAGTAGTGTCCTAGGTTCAAATCTGCTGTTTGTTTCTAATCAGAATTGATTCTAGGATTAGTATGCAAATACATATTTAGTCCAGTTAAGGACCATTTTATTCACATTCAAGAAGAGAAATATGTAAATTGTCTTCACAAAATTAAATAACCATTTTTTGACCTGCAGCATGTGAATGTGTGATCACCAGTGTCCAAATAAGGGCATGGAAGCATACTGGAGTAAAGAGATGGATGTATGAAGATGGATTATGATGGTGCGGAGCTCGGCTGAGAGTGCAAGACCTCCCCTGGAATCCCCTCACTATCTGATGACACGAAGAGTAACACTGTGTAATGACAGTCTCAAAGGTTAATGAGGTGCCTCCTTCAGCAGTGAACTCTCTGAAAGACTTTAAACTAAATAATGGTGGGGAAAAATGATGACAAATCCTGACTGAATCTCCTCCAACATTTATATTAATTGAAAATGTCTTTAATTAAACAAAGGGAATAATTTGACTTTAAAAAGGATTTTAATTTAACTGATAGGGCTTCAGAAGGAAAAGCAAAATATAAAAAAAGTAAAGTGGGAGAAAAAAAGTCTCTTTGTAAGACTTCAACTCAGCTATGACTCACCCACT
>NC_024320.1:13542309-13549204 GCF_000523025.1 Cynoglossus semilaevis
GAATTTTCCACCACATACAGAATGTAATGGATTGAAATTTAGCGCATAGGGCATTACAAAGCTAGAGAATGTACTGACTCCACAGTTTGAACCTTTCTTTTCTTTTGCCTGAAAGGCTCTGATGACACATATGACCTTTAGAAACCTGATTTGTATGTTTTTAGACCCATTTCTCCAACACTGGCTGAGGACTGCATTGTTGGTTCATGGATTTGCAGACCTCTTTTCTAAAACCTTACTTCTAGTATTGTGAAAACTGAATAAATTTGATGTCACATGAGTGCATGTAACTTGTAACTCAATTGTCATGCAAGTATATAATTAAAAATAATTGTGATTTAACAAAAGACACTAAAAAAGTACACATGGTGGGAAACTTTCAGTTTAACTGCACTTTACATATTAAATAAATTAAAGGTATGGCTACAACCTTGAGTTAGCTTCAAATCCTGACCACATTGTTCTCTAGTCAATAACCATGGTTTAACATGAACCTAAACTTTATTTCAAACAGATATTCCCAAACCTGTTTTTTGACTGATTTGAGTGGATTTACATAGTATGGGTCAAAAGGACCCGCAACATAAACAATGGATGTACTGTATGTTTTCAACATAATACGAGGGTAAATCAATGGAGTTTTCCCATTTTTAAACCAATAAAGAAATGACTGAAATTAAACCAGTTTAGCTTGCTCTGCTCCCCTGCTGTAGCTCTACCACCTGTGGAGTGCACCTCTCTTAGGGAACCACTGACCAACACACTGTTCATGTTTCCTGCATATTTCCTGCTTTAGCATCCATTTGGCCTAACTGCTAAATAGCAATGTGTGATGATCCATATATATTGCTATTCCAATTGATGGCTGGCTTATTATATTCTCATAGATGTATAAAAAAACAAAACAGTGGAGTATCTAATTAACGGTGATTAAAGATACAATTAAAGTACAAGTTACAGACGCCTTAAAAGTACCTTTAATCTCTACAATTTCTTGTGAAATATTTTTAATTTTTTTTCTTTCAATTGCAAAAAAAAAAAAAAAAGAGAGAGCTGGACGTCCCCAGGAGTTGTCCTTTAGGAGCCGTATCCTTATGAGACCTTTTCCTGCTGTGACTTATCCCACTGTGTTCATTGTAAACACTACTGAAGACATACAAATATATTGTTGAAATTAATATTTAACGGCTCAGCTGGGTTTTCACACAGTCTCCACCTTCCTGTGCTTATAGACAGTATATGAGGGCGTTTGTACAAAAGTGTGTTTTCGTTCAACCGTATACACTCCAATCTCCAAGAAATCTCTCAGTGAGGAAGGAAATTGCCTGGCGGAGAAAAAGTTTCTTCCAAACACATTTCATTCAGTATGATCCTAACAGTAACTGTATCTCAGAGGAGCAGGTGTGTTTGGAGACAACTGCTGTGATTGTCATCTATTATAGAGGAGCCAAAAAGTTTGTAAGAACCTCTTCAGGATGGAAGAAACTGAATGCAGGATGCACACAGGTAGGATAAAACAAACACACGCAAACACCTAATACTCAAAGCAGAACTAATTCACCTTCATATGCATGCTTCCCATTTGGTTTTGCATGCATTTTTTACAGCACAATCTGGTGATATGTCTACAGGGTCTTATCTTTAAATAATAGATGCATTAGAAATAGAGCGCTTCTACCACTATAAAAAATAAATAAATAAATCAGGAGCTAGTAATTGTGTGTGTGTGCGCGTGTGTGTGTGTTTTAAACGCACACACAGAATTCTGTGAAATCCCTATTAAATGATCCTTTGCTTTTCAAAGGCTGCATGTTGTCAACAGACTTGACTTCTCTACACAGCCATTGATTTTTAAACAACCCATCTATTCTATTAAAAGTCTGGTGAAGTTAGTTACTTTAAAAATAAAATCTTTTACAGGCAATTAGAGCCAAAGTCCCTGGAGATGAACAGACGATTGCCAGAATCAATGCAGCGAAATTCACAAAATGAATCCACATGTCATTCCGTTGATGTATGAAGGAGGAAAAAGGAGAATTATTGCCACATCAAAACATGGAGTTATATGGAGTAATATTCTGTAGAAATTAAATATCAACACCAGCTGCCACACTTTTATAGAAAACGTATCATTTTGATCTCTATCTATCAGGGAGTACAAAGGAAACCATTCTTTCTATTCACCTACATCATTTGTTTTGTTAAGCCTTTAACAACTTGTCAATGTCTAAATTATTTGACATCTTTTTAAACTTCCAGAATTGTCATGTCGTGAACACCCCCCCCCCCAAAAAAAAAAAAAAAAAAATAATAATAATCTCATTCATTCAGGAACTTTTATGCCACTGTGTACTCCCTGACTTAGAAGGTTGTTTTTTAGGCGCAATTTAAAAAAATAAAAATAAAGTTAACCAACACAAACTGCTGATTATAGTTATAAATGCTGCTCTCCTTTTTGCTATTAATAAAAAAAGTCATAATCTTATGAGGTTGAAGTCTTCGGATGATATGTTTTGAAGGAGATGAGAGAAAAGCACACATAGTTTACATAGTTATATGTGTCAGAATGTGAGACATGGAGAATCTTGTAAAGTTATACTCTAGTATCGGGTTCACAAACAAGGAAATATTTTATCTTCTGGCTCATCAGCCTCACGTGTAAATAAGCATCAGGACATTGAAGAAAGAACCACACAGACCTGGAGGAAGTGGATGACTACACAAGATCACAGCATTTACTAGGCATTTGACAATACGTGGTTATAACAGAACACGGAACAGTTCAGCACTCATTGCAGTGTCATCTCATCTACCTATTTATGACTTCTCCTACCACACACTGGTGACGGCGTCTCCCATACTGATTGACAGGTAACCTGTAACATGTCTGCTTTCACACTTCAGTGGCGGCCTCAAGGTGAACCCAACAACACATGGCATTGATTTATTTTGAGGATGCACATGGCTCAAAGTCAAGCACACAGTCAATACTCTGACAGGTGTCAAATCCCAGGGCTCACGTCATATCCCTGCTGTTTTCTTTCTCTTCCTCTCAGCATCAAAACTCCACGGCCTCTGAGTATTAATTATCTGCTTACACTCTGACCTTCAGTGTCCTCCAGGACATGCAAAGAAGGAAAGGAAGCATGTCTGATCCTTTTCCAAAGAAAAAATATCGTTTTTTTTACATAGTCAAGAACAATAATAAAAAGGTAATGGCTGATTTTGTGGTGTGGTGCTTGGTCTCAGAGAAAGGATTCATATCAGTTTGTTTTTGTTACAGTTTGAGAGGGACAATGAAAGAGACAGAACACAATGATTAACTGATGAACTTTCATTGTGAACAAACTCAGGGGGCAGTGACAGAACACAAACCTAATGTAATGCCTCAATTAGACAAGGATTTAAATTAAATTAAAAGTAATGAGATCCCAAGGTCAGTGCACTGTTTTGGACAGAGGCATTTAAAGAACCACTTTATCTGTCAATCTTTGCGTTCTGTCATCTGAAGCTGATTAGACAGTGGCTGGAAAATTGGATCCTAATTACATGCTCCTTGACTAGAGATGACTTTTTAACACAACCAAGTGTGAAAATCGTACATTTTATATGATGGTTTTGGTGCGTCCTTGCTGTGTCCTGCTTTCACTGACTGCAGACACTGACAATGATCAGGATCTTAACACGTTCCTGAAACACTTTTGTGTCTGTACTCTGACTGTTTTTTAAACACAGAACTGCAGCATGTGGCAAGATATCAGTAAGAACTGCTTCCAAAGTAAGTGTTTGTGTCTCTAAATTCCCCATAATCCTGCTCCGGTGATGTTTCCTACAGAGTGTACTTTCATTTCATGAGGTGGTTATAGTGTCTCTCTGTCTTGGAACACCTAATACTGCTGCACTTAGGAGGCCTGTGTCTGGATGTTCCTTACTGAGTTCTTCAAATTTTTCAAACTGCACAACCTCTCCTTTCAAGACATCATTTCAAAACAAAAATGAATTTGTCAATAACTAACTTCAATCTGCCTGTTTCTGATTCTCCATGAACCTGCAGTAAAAAAGTGTCTTCTTATACATTTTGAATTTTTCTCTTACTTCCAGTCTCCAACTAATAAAAGCTTGTGATTAATTGCACAACAAGTCTCTCAGAACCTCTCACTCTTCCACTGCAGAAGCTTTGATTTAATTCATAAATTTGCACAGAAGAGAGTCAGAGCATGGATCGAGCCTGCAACAATTGATAGAAGGAGCTTTATCACTAAATAAACACTGTCATCTATTATCCATGTGTCTGCACTGAGGCTTGTCTGTGCATGGATTGAACCCAGAGTTTTAATCAAAATGTGTTAATAAGTGTGATTTAAGATAACAACAACTCGTGAGTCAAGTTTGCTAAATGTGAAGAATAATCCGCCAAATGTACCATGGAAGGACAAACATGGGGACATGGTGTAAACTCCACACTGTAAGACCCCCAACAGAAAGACCGGGGATGAACATGACCAAATGCAGGGTTTCTTTTTTTCCACTGTGTGGCCTGAACTTCACTCAGTATATCTGCATTTATAAAGGTAATCTGCTATTCAGCACTGTGTTGCAGCATTTTTGAGTTTCACCTTTTGACCCAATCATTCTAGTGTATTCATTTATTCTGCCAATTACTGCAGTGTAGCCGCAGGTGCTGTCTAGAATGACAATACTCCTTCTTATAACTTTGCTCCTAATCTTATCCATTAAATATCTGCCTCACCAGGGGGCATCAAAATGTCCTAGGATGATATTAGATGAAATATTGTATTTAATGTCTGTGTTGGGTTGTCCAGTTTGATCTTGTGGAAGAAACTGCATCTAGAAAGTTAGGGCTATGGTTAATATACACACATGTTGATATGACATTTGACTGACTGTGATACACATATAGCATTATCTTAACCAACATGTGCAATTTAAAGTGTCTTACTTTGATTACCGTGAAATTGCTTTAATATTATTTTCCTCTATGTTTTTACTCAATTTTTGTGAAAAATAAATGAACACATATAACAGAAAAAGCTTTTCTAAATTTCTAATTTGTCAAGGTGATGTAAACAATATTAATATTAACTGAAACAGTATTAAAAAAACAAACCAACCAAAAAAAAAAAAAAAAAGCCTAGTTTTATTATAAACTGGGTTTATTTAAAAACCTTACCCCACTCCAAAAGAGGTGGAGCAGAGAGACTTTTGTAACAGAGAAGATTGTACAAACCCCAACCCCTGTAAAATCCCCTATTCCCTGTCGCTCTAAAATTAAGTATGGTAATTTCCGGACTATAAGTCGCGCATCCTTTGGCTGGGTTTGCGACTTAAACTCAGGTGAGACTTATATATTGAAATATATTATTTCACATTTGTGATTTTCATGCTCACAGCCGCTAGAGGGCACTGGTGTGAATCATACTCTGGAAAGACTTATAGTCCAGAAAAACCTTTTCTCTTTTGCACTTCCTCTCGTACTTTCCCACTGCATTCCAATAAATAACCACTTATGGACGACAGAATGCAAGGCTGTTGTGCCAGCACAACACAGTTCACATGAAAGATCAAAGAGAGATGTGCCCACGTGTGCCAGCTTGAGCAGTGATGGACTGAGTGTACAGAAAAATGTGGATTAAAAACCTTGGACAAAACCCCAAGAACAATTGGAGCGGAGGGGGTGGGGGGTCGAGGGTCATCCATACGATGATCAAGAAGAACTGACTGCACATCATCTAAAGGGATGTTTTGTGATGTATTGCCCACCAGGAAGCAAACACTATGAACAGCGAGGAAATTTTACCACTTAATAATTCAGTGTTTGAACCCTAGTTCTGGACTTTAATGCCTGCTTTACTGATGCACTTGCCTGGTAATTAAACTCCCAGAGCATTTCTTCTATATGTACTGTACGTATGTTTTATCCAATTCAGTGCATTTCATTTTGCAGAGGCACGCGTGCCAACATGTTCCCAGTGTTGGACAACAATGAGGTTGTCGCAGTAATGCGGCTCATCTCACAAAGCAGCGCTCGGCGGCTCAGAAGCTGCTCCTGACAGAGGCCTGCAGATGCCACTTCCTTGGTTTGTGACTTACATCTCCATTCAGGAGCTGCGGGCTCCAAACTGGTCTCATAAAACGCCAGCATGAAAGAGACAGAGCAGCTCGTGGCCACGCACTGCAGAGACCGTTAAACTGTCTGAGTGATCCACAGTGGACGTTCAACAGGCTGCATACATGTGTTTGCATGCAGTGTTTGATGGTGTGAATATCGCAACATAGCAATAAAATCCTGACCAGTGCACATGGACCTCAGCTTATATTATTTATTCACAAGGTATTTTATTGCAACTTTATATTTATGTTGAAGCTGACAACTTTAGAGATTATTGATTTTTTGACCACTGATGATGTTTGATGAGGTTTAATGTTTAGACAAAGCTCCAATTACTCACACATTGCTGCGCAAGGAGCAAATGAAGAGACTGGAAAGTTAGTTGTTGTTGTTTTTTAAATCACACAGATTGAAAAAAATATATATATGGCTCATTAAGCTGTTTCTAAAACCTTGTGTTTGGCTCTCTTGCAAAATGATTTCTAAAGGACGGGGACTTTTTTCAGGTGTTCACATATTTATCAAACAGAGACTCTACCTCCTTTAGAACAGTGCTTCTCAAAGTGTGGGGCGGGGAATGGAGACATGACAGGTGTGGTGTGCAATACAAATGGTAGCTCTCCATAGGGTAAGAGATTGTAAAATACAAAAAAGCTTGGATTGAAAAGATCAGAAATCAGGACTGAGTTTGATCTGACCTCCTTCAAATCACTAGAAGCAATTAGAGGAAGTCTGGAGATTTAGTTTCTATTATTGGGAAAACGT
>NC_024320.1:13549246-13552142 GCF_000523025.1 Cynoglossus semilaevis
AGAATTCTGAGGCTGAAATAATGAAGCATGAAGTGTAGGCCTTTTGTATAACTTGGTAAATCTGGGTTTAAATGTCACTGTAAATAAAACTATAATCTATAAATTCAACTGCAATTAAGACAGAACTGGGGTTCTCCAGGACATGAACCTCTTTCGCGAGATCCAGTTTTCAAAGTAAACCAAAATTGTTTTGACCCACATTCAAACGGCCACTTAAACATGAAAACAGATTGTCTGTGGGAGCACAATTTGTCACAGTATATGCAATTGTGACAAATGGTGTCTTACAAATGCACCCATGGCTGCAGAGGGATCTTTGAGAGATCAGATAAACGGCCTCACTGCATCACTGTCACAGTGGTCTGAGGATGACAGAGTCGGCTAACAATTACACAGGAGTGAATTTAGGACACCTCTGTGGCAACAGGACAGAAATACTGTGACAGTCCTTTCTGAAACTCTGCATGTGTACCTCTAACCAGGATCTCCAACTGCTGAATAGAAAGTATGGTTAGAAAAATAGGAATGCCAGCTGATGTGTAACTGGAATAAAGAAAAAAGAATAGATTTGTGCAAAATTATCTGCTACTCTCCTGCAAGAATACAAGTAGTACAGTAAGATAGATGTCTGGCAATAAATTCCAACGTACATTTGATTGACATTGTGGGATGTCATATGGTAACAGCCAACCGATATTAGAAAATTAGCAGAACCAATAATGAACCTGATAACACAATACCAGGACAATATTGGCATATCTGATATCGGCCAAAAAAAAAAATATTTTCTGTAGTTTTGTTAGGTAGATAAAGAGAAGGCAGATACAATATATATATATATATACTATATATATATATATATATATATATGCACATATACTGCAGTATCTGCCAATGTACATTGAACTGCAAAGCTTTGCGATCATAGTTCACTCGTGCTTCTTCTGATCTGTCTTCTACTAATAGTGTCTGGAGCACCAGGAATAAATAATAATAAACTAAATTATGTATAAATTTTGAAAAATTGTGAAATCAATAGAGTTAACTCAGACCCTTTTCCTGTTTTTGACTTCCTCCAGCCAATTATTTGCCTCCTTCTGGCTCCCATTTATCATAACTTCAACAAAGGAGCCGCTCCTTTCACACGGCTTCCTGTCAGTGACTCCGGGTGTAGAGCTTTTCATCGATTCTGGCTGAATATTCATTTTGGGTGAAGAAAGGAAGGGAGAGTAAGAGAGGGTGAGAAAGAGAAAAGGAGAGAGAGAGAGAGAGAGAGAGAGAGAGAGAGAGATATGAGACACTGATTCAGCTGAGATGAACTGGCTGCCATGGTAACTAGCTTCGGTGGCATTAATTGTGGCATCTTAAAAACAGGACTACAGCTGTGTCATTTAGAATAACAGTCATTCGTGGCAACTTAACAGCGTCAAAAATGTGATCCGATGTCATTGAATACTTGTTTTCACTCACTCAGGTATATATTAAAGTGTTTAAAGTCTAATCCGGTAAAACCATGAGGGGAGAGCACACACACACACACGGACACACACACACAGACACACACTGAGGGGATATTTTTGAGGTTTACCAGAAGCTTTTAAGCTTAAAAATCCACTTGCTGTATATCAGAAAGAGCAATGTCCCTTTAACACTATTCAAGCTTTTACATGTAAACACTATGTGTACAGTAGCTGACTGACTGCTGAAGACAAGGAATAAGCTGAAAAGTCGGTAACATAATATTCCTTATCTCTACCATTTAACATGATAATTAAACAAAAAAAATCCAGGCTGGCTAACAGAAAGTCGTCTGTGGACGGTACCAAGTCTCCAGAGTCTGGAGACAATCTGAGATGTCTCCAGACTCTGTCAATTTGGCAGTTTCCAGTTCATTAAATAATACAAAATTAAGTCATCACTCACTTATTTAACAGTTATCTGCAACTTCACTCAACTTCATAAAATAAACACGTCTTCCTTTGTGAGTGAAACGCCTGCAACCGAGACAGTCATTTGAAAAATAAAATGGAAGGTTTGTACCCCGGAGAGTTAGAGAGTTGACAATCTAATAACCTTGTTCGTTTCACAAAACAAACAATCTGGTGCTGTTAAAACAAGAGTTTGTGACAAGGGTTGAGATTTTCTGCTTTCATACCACCAGGATCGTTTGTTTTATTTTACTGATTTTAATTAGTTTCTAAATGTAGCTGCCTTTTAGTCCCTGAACTCCCATCAGCTCTGGCAATGCCTCACGCGAGCCTCGGTCTATGACAGACCGGTGTATACTGAGCTCATAACAGGAGAATCTGACTCAAACACAGACTGGAACTTTTAGGATGTGGAAACAGCTTCTGTACATTCTTTTTTTTTTTTAAGCAACTCCTCACAGCTCATTTCCCTGCGAGTGGTTTAGACAGCAATGTCAGAAGGCTTTGTTTTAATGTTTGAAAGTTATAATGGGATTATTCTCCATAAGAGTAGTGCTTGTGTCAGCATAAATGTTTGCTATTTTAAGGAATAAAAAAAAAAAAAAGACTGTCCTGTCATCCCGTTCCCACCGGGCCCTCCTTTGCTCTCAACAGGTCCACAAAGAGTGGGGCAGAGAAGCAGGTGAAGGAGAAGGAGAAGTGGGTGGAGGAGGAGGGCAGGCTGGGGTTGAATGGAGTTTGGGGATAGATGTGTATGGATTTACAGTCAAACATTCTGCTGAATCCCTGTGCAGCACCGCAGATCAATACATCGGGAGCGGTGCTGTAGCCTTTAGCCAATAGCTGTATTGACTTACAGTCTGCACTTGACCCATCTTTTTATATACATGACACATCTGCCAGGGTTTTGCTGCATAATTAAAAAAGACAGGTAATACAAAAGGGAATTCGCAGGAAGGAAAAAAAAA
>NC_024320.1:13552194-13553957 GCF_000523025.1 Cynoglossus semilaevis
GGCAGTTTTTAATGGATTTGAATGCCACACTTAATAATAATAATTCTGCCACTTTGGTATTTACCTAAATCTGTAGTGGAGGCGTGTCTCATGCTGGTTCAAAACAAAAACAAAAAATGTAAATGTAAAACCTACTTTCAAATTGCAAATATATCAAATCTGTGTGCAGACAATCACCTCAGGCCATGAATAGCTTTTCCTGTTTGTGATTGCTGTCAGTGCAAACTGATGAAAAACAAGCATAGCTGGGCTCCTGACCTTTCTATAATTACCATGGAATATGTCAGACTCTCAAAAACATTCCATTTTTTAAAATCTCCTAGATGAGGCCTAATATCGCCAGTAAAATCCCAGCAGAGCTTCTGTGGCAAGTGTTTGCTCTCCCCTCTCACCCTAACACAGGAATTAATAATCACAGCCAGATATCTGAATTCCCAAAGCAAAGATCTTTTTTCTTTTCTGTGATTTGATGATTTGGTAGAAAATGCTGTTTAGAATATCTGGGATTATCAGGTTTCCCTTTTCATTGCTTTTTCGCCCACTAAATATATCTTAATAATTAAAAAGAAAGAAAATAAAAGCCCTCCAAGTCAGGGGCAAAAAGCTTTACCTAACAAACACAGGCTACCTGCCTAGAAAGTGACAGGATGTTTGGCTCTTAAGAAAATAACCAGGAGCAGGTGCCCAGAATTCTATTAAATTTAAACATAACATTTCTTCTGAGACTTACATTTGCTTTAGATGACATGAAATAAATTACATTTGTGAGCAGCAGCCACCTGTTAATCTGTACCACAAACAAGTCCCAATAATAATGACTTAGAAATATCTGAAGGACTTGATCAACAATGCAGGAGACAGAAAAATTGCAAGCTCCTCAAAGCACAGCCTGAATAGATGATATTGATTGTCTTCACTGTTGGTATTTCTCTATGGTGTGTGCTACAAACAGTGCAACTAACCTGCAGCATACTGAGGGGTTTCATGAGCCTGTGTAAATGAGTCAGGAAAGAAGGATAAAATAGATTTCTAGTTGTCAAACACAAAAGCAAAGGCAGAAACATTTAGTACCGTTTTTTGAAACGAAACAATTTTGAGAACACATGGGCTGGCTCATGGCTCCAGTCCGAGCCATTAGGCTATTATTGTGCCACCCACTCATTTATTTCTGTTCCACATTTATTTTGAGTATGAGTGTGTTGAAAATGCACCATGACATCATATATAGAAAAATCGTTCCGTCAGTGCAGCGGCTCAACCAGTTGCTGACCTGTTGCTGACATGAGATATCCACACAACAACAGAAATTTATCCAATCAGCGTCGTCAAATCTGATGGCTTAAGGGGCGATTCATTTGTCGCCCCAGTCGAGTCTCTATTGGCTAAATATGGCGTAGGCCCACCTGGATTATTTTTCACCAGCTGCCACTAGTAAAGCAATTTATTAATGTTGATTTTAGTTATTTGCTAATCCCAATGAAATCCATCTATAAAAATATATATAGCCCCTAACTGCACAGGTCTTGTTGATCCTCTGTCACCTGTAATAGTGACTCAAAGTTTCTTGTTTTGTAAGATGGTGTTTGTTATTGTCTGGCCACTTGGGGAGCATGTTCACTATCCTCCTTGCGCCAGTCGCCAGATAAATTGGGTGAGGGTTGCATCAGACAGGGCATACGATAAAAATCATGAGCCAAAACAAACATTCAAATCAGCAATCACCCTTGTTAGGAGGAAGGGAGAGAAGAGGAAAGGCCGGAGTG
>NC_024320.1:13553990-13559154 GCF_000523025.1 Cynoglossus semilaevis
TCGACGTGGAGATTGTTGACAGTTGAGGAATAGAGGTGTCTGTAATTATTTGTTTTAATTTAGTGATACAAAGTGGTCACACAGAGCAGCTCTTGTGAACCTGCATGTAAAAAACACACAGACTTTCAATCACTGTACAAAAAAACCCAGAAGAATAAATAGATAAAACAAAGCAGAACCTTTCCTCTGTCTACATAAAAGGCTTAAACTCACCAAGCACATTTTTTACCAGGTCTGTTTACATAAAAGTACTGTTCCTCTGGTGTCGACACACAATAATGTGACCCGACAGTATCTGCATCACATCGTGATTCTAAGCCCCATGGATTTATTCCTTGGGATACATTCATTTTTATAATCCAATTAGTTTTGACTCCAAGATAAGTGTTTTTTCCCTAATACAAATATGATTTATCCTGTTTGTGGGGATTATATCAGACTCCAAATATTTGTCCTACAAAGACCATGCCAAGCTAAAACAGAGTCAGAATATTTTATCAGTTAATTTTCTTTCAGGGAAAACAAAACGCTGAAGCGTGACTAAGCTGCGTTTGTAATACCACTCCTCCATATGCTATAGATAAGGGCTAGTGATCATAGTACATATTCTGCAAGCATGCATACTGGACTAAATCCCCGGGATTCTCCACCACCACCCACATGCACCCACACACATTTCCAGAATCCAATTAATTAGCGTGGATGAGTGATGTGTCCTTGGCACGGCTCTACGACCGTCCACCTCTTAGCCTCTGTTTCCCTCTCTCTCATGGGTTGACTATCGGGTTGCTTAGTTTAGCTCAAACATGTCAGTGCGCATTCTGACCTGTCTGCACTGCGGGGCGCCATGACAGAATGAATGATTTTCTTTAAAGTAGCAGCATGCAGTGGTTTCTAATGAATGCATAATACTCGCTTTTGTTTTCATTTTACCCAGTCCTGCAAGTAACTGGGACATTTACCAGGAGACAGTAGAACAAACTGGTAGAAGTTACACAAGTTACTGGATGCAGACCCTGTTTGTCATCATTATTTAAAATTGTACTTCCTCACACAAAGAGAAATTAGAGAGAAAATGGAAAATGAAAATGTGCCCATTTATAACTCACTGCTCGCATTTGTTAATGAACAGTAACCAAAAGATGGTGATTTTATTCCTTGGAGTTGTTCAATCACATTAGTTATGAGAAGGCAACTTTCACACAAACAGAAAATGATTTAAAAATGACAAGGTGTACCTATGGTTTAATCAGACAAGCAACAGACTGGGATGTAAACCAAACAGGCAGGTCCAGTAGGTCTGACAGGTGGACAGAGGAAATCATAACTGGAGGGTTTTACAGCCACATGTAGATCTGGTGATGTTTGGCTCATTTCAACAGCTAGTAATGCTCCATGGGAATCTCTTGATTGTTCAGGATGGTGTGAGTGTGTGGGTGTGTGCGTCAGTGTTTGTGTTTGAGTGTGACCTGCCTCTCATTCTAACTGCTGAACACTGCAGATGAAGGAAAAGAGGAGTGGAGGAGGGCTTAAGGGATATGTGGTGTGTGTGTGTGTGCGTGTGTGTGTTTGCCCCACCATGCATTGACTTACCCCTTTTAGCTGATCCATAAGGTGCAGTGTGTTCAAGCCACTTTATTTTCAGCCTGTTTTACTCCTTCTCTCTCTCTCTGTTTAATTGTTTTTCGTCTTAAAGGAAAGCGTTTTCATCTTGGAGGGAAAAAAAATCAAACGTCACGCACACATGCGCATATAGAGTGCCACAATGACGCATCGTTTGTTTTATATGGATTTTTTTGAGAGCGAGAAAAAAAAGGAGAGAAAGAGAGCGAGGGGGAGAGAGAGTGGGGTGAGAGAGAAGGGGAGAGAGAGACTTTCCTATAGAGGATAATTATTTTTACCGCATTCAACAGTGTTTTCAGTCCAGGGACGAGAGTGGGACAGAAAATGCTGAAACTACTGCCGTCTACTCTACACATAACATTCAAGTTTTTCTACGGGAACTATTGAGGATATTCATCTTCCCAAAGATGCCCACTTTGAGACTTTTTCTCTAACGATGCCAGACTGAAAGCAAGACTTTAGGAGATGACTCGATTTCCCCCCCGCTAAAAAAAAGGAATATACCCTGTGGTGAGGGAGCCATAAAGTTTGATTAAAGAAAGAAAGAAAGAAAGAAAGAAAAAAAATCGGCCCATATATGTGAATTGATTTTTCCTCCGCTCTCTCTCTCTTTTTAACATTCCCTCGGTCAGTCGACGGATTTTTGCCATTACAGCTCAGTAGAGGGTGTCAGATCTTCCTCGGAGCACGGAGCAAGGATGAACACAATCTCTGTGTTCCTTTTCTTGTGATTCCCAAATCGTCACCTTAAAAAGAAAAGAGGTGTCGGTGCGTGGTGGTTTTTGTGCCAAGGGGCTAGAAAGAGAGAAGCGGCGCAAAGGAAAGACACGCGAACCCTGAAGAATGTGGGAAGGGGGATGCGGGTGATTTTGCAGCGGTGGGATCGCCGCCGTAGCTCCAGCGCAGGGTGTGCATTCAGCACCACGGGAGAGGGAACAGCTCCCTGCGCCGCAGCACCACTGGAGTGGAGAGAGAGAGAGGCAGAAAAGAGAGACAGACAGGGCGAAGAAAAGACAAGGTTTTGTTCGTTTTCATCCTGCCAAGGTCAGTCTGAAAGCAACTGAAAAAGTCTAAACATGTGCCGGACTCCGCAGACGCTCGCTGGTATTGATTTTCATTATAAACACTCGAAAGATCTGAAGAATCGGTCGATGTGAAAGAGACGTTTATGTTTTCAAACTGGAAGTCTGGACACGATCGCGTTAGACGCAGCATGGATCTGTAATGATATTTGTCGGGGGAAAAAAGACTGCATCATCTCCTCCCGAAATGTCTACATCTTTGTCCTTTTTTCTCTCTCACTCCGTTGATGTAGACTAAAATCACAGCTCGTATGTCTTGAAATTGGGAATGACTTGCTCACGTTGAAAAGAAAATGCTGCTTTGGATTATTCTGCTGAATGCGGGTCTTTGTGTCGCCAGTGGAAATGTTACAAGGGACGTTTGTAAGGAGCAGATATGCTCCTGCAACGAGATAGAGGGAGATGTGCACATAGACTGCGAAAAAAGGAGCTTCACCACTCTGCAGCATTTAACTGGCCCCAGCTCACATTTCTACCACTTGCTGCTGCATGGGAATTCTCTGTCCAGGTTATTTCCCAACGAGTTTGCCAACTTTTACAACGCTGTGAGCCTGCATTTAGAAAACAACGGCTTGCACGACATCGTCCCCGGCGCATTTTTGGGGCTGCAGCTGGTGAAGAGACTGCACATCAACAACAATAAGATTAGATCGTTCAGAAAGAGTACATTTCTGGGCTTAGACGACTTGGAATATCTCCAAGCTGATTTTAATCTACTGAGAGATATTGACCCCGCCGTTTTCAGGGACCTTAATAAACTTGAAGTGTTAATACTTAACGACAACCTCATTAGTGCGATACCACTGAACGTGTTTCAACATGTGCCCATCACACATCTCGACCTGCGGGGAAACCGAATTAAAACGTTGCCTTATGAGGGGATTCTCGAACAGATACCGGGCATTGCGGAGGTTTTATTGGAGGACAACCCGTGGGACTGCAACTGTGACTTGATTTCTCTAAAAGAATGGCTAGAGAACATACCGCATAATGCACTTATTGGGAGGGTAATATGCGAGGCTCCCACCAGGCTGCAAGGGAGCGACTTAAACGAGACGTCAGAGGAAGATCTGTGTCCTTCACAAAGTGGTGGAGTGGACATCAGCCTGGTAGCCCCTCCCACACAGGAGGAGACCTCAGCTCCTGTGGCCCGCGGCTCACGTCCCACGCCAGACAAGCCCAGCGGAGACAGCGGAGCCCCAACACCTGGCGGCCACGGATCCAAGAGCCGCTCCAAATCTCGGGAGAACTGGCAACTGAAAACTAAGCCCACTCCAGTGTCGACAGGTGAGAACGGGGAGAGGGAGCAGCTTCACAACATGACGTGCCCTCAGCCATGCAACTGCAAGCTGGTGGGCTCAAGAAGAGGGCTGGGGGTCAACTGTGAGGGGAAGAAAATTGAGAGTCTGTCCAACCTAAAGCCCAAACCCCTGTCTGCCCACGAGCTGAACATGAGAGATAATAACATACACGCAGTGAAGAAGAACCAGCTGCTTGGCTACTCCAGCCTCAATTTACTTGATCTGGGGGGGAACAACATCAAAGTGATAGACAATGGCACCTTCCAGAACCAGAGTGAGCTGAGATGGCTGTACATGGATAAGAACTATTTGGATACACTGGTTGCAGAGATGTTTGTGGGCCTTGTAAATCTGGAATATCTCAGTTTGGAATATAACGACATTCAGCTCATAGTGGCCGGCGTGTTCAGCCCCATGCCAAATCTGAGGGTGCTGTTCCTCAACAATAACTTGCTCAAATCTTTACCCGTGGACGCTTTTCTTGGGATTTCTTTGTCCAAAATCAGCCTACACAACAACTACTTCCCCTATCTCCCTGTGGCTGGCGTACTGGACCAGCTCAATTCAATCATACAGATCGATTTGCACGGGAATCCTTGGGATTGCTCATGCAACATTGTGCCCTTCAAACAGTGGACAGAGAAGTTAGGGGCCGACGTCATTGTGAGCGACCTAAAGTGTGAATCCCCCGAAGCATTCTGGAAACGAGACTTCCGCTACGTGCGGAATGACCTCATGTGTCCCAAACTTTATGACAGAACCCCTCCTACTTCCTTGTCCAAAAACAGCACCTATGCCCAGGACTCTGGGACTCGCCCGAATTCTTATTTGGAGCCCAACAGGGTCTCTATCTCAGTGCTGGTCCCCGGGCTACTGCTGGTGTTCGTCACGTCCGCTTTTACCGTGGTGGGAATGCTTGTCTTTATTTTGAGAAACCGAAAGAGGTCAAAGCGGAGGGATGGGAACTCCTCGGCCTCAGAGATCAATTCTCTGCAAACTGTTTGTGATTCGTCTTACTGGCACAGCGGGCCCTACCACACAGACGCAGGCGCTCAACGGGGCTTCGACTGCAGCACGCACCTCTCCTCAGCAAATGATGCGTAAAAGTGTGTGTGTGTGTGGAGGGGGGGGGGGGGTTTGGGTTACAAACAGCGCGAC
>NC_024320.1:13559373-13596813 GCF_000523025.1 Cynoglossus semilaevis
CGCCCCCCCCCCCCCCCCTCAGAAAATGAGGGGTAAAAGTGGGTGTGTGTGTGGAGGGGGGGGGGGGCTTTGGATTACAAACAGTCACAGTGGACAGACGCGCTGACAAATGACTAACAGCAAGAATCACACGCTTTTATTCATCACAGACATTGTGTCTTATTTTTTTCTCAAGCTGTAGCGTGTATGTCAGCCTGCTGCTGCACAAGTCCGACTCTGTAAAATAAGGATAAGCCAAGATTTCCCTTGGCCTAGACCCCTCCCTCCCTCTACACCTCCTCCTCCCAGTTCTGCTATTTGCCGCAATCGGACTAAGTGAGACAGAAAAGAGGGAGGGAGAGGGCGTGCGTGTGCGAGAACGAGGGAGGGTGAGACAGAGGACCCCGGCGAATGGTGCACGAACGCATGAATGTAAATGTAAATACTGGGACCGATGATGTAACATAATCTGCATGAAGATATTTCGCATGGTTTAGACACACATGCCCAGACACACACACGCATACACACAAACAAACACAACGACGACCAGGAGGAATCATAATCACCATTAACTACTAAGACGCAAAACTCGACCTTCTCATGTAATACCAATATGACGACTGTGTATATAGATATTAAGAAATTATGTATGACTATTACAAAGTGCCATTTCTCTATTTTTTGTGAACCTCCAGTTAGGATTTGTATTTGTTGTTTTCAACTTGTATGGAGACAAGAAGAAAAAAAAACACATCGGATAATGAGGACATTATTGGAAAGAAGCAATGGAAGTGACGCTGTCAGCCAGTGCATGTTACTTTCTGTTTATCATTTGATTGTTGATAAATATTGGGATTATTTATACCGTACTAGATGGTGCAGATTAAAGCCTACGTCTGCGCAGTCCTCATCTCCTTAATGAATGTAACTGTGTTATTTTATGGTGTGCCAATTGTTGACTTTCAGATAATAAGACATGCAGATGAGCATGACCAATTAACGTCACTCAGATGCTTATGCTGCAGAGTTAATGTAGCTAAAATAACAGTTCTGTGGTTTTGTGTGTCAATGACTATAGCCTGCTACGGGTGAGAGGGAATTAAAAAAAAAAACACAAGTAATTTAAAATGGGGGGTTTATACCATCATATTTTTTCAACAACTGAGTAAAAAGGTGTTTTCAATTGAGCTATGTAGGTATAATTCGTTCTATGTAAGCAGTGCAGGTAGGCCAGTGTAGACTAGAATCCTTTTTTATGTCAGAAAAAAAAGTGTTCCTCCACATACAAACAAAGCTTATGGCTACGAGTCACTTTCATCATATTGTGAGCTTTTGTAAAGCCATCTTACTGTGTCCAAATAAGACAAACTACACTCACTGTATTTACAGAACATGCTTGAAATAGGCTGTCACGGACAGAAGGGAGAGGTTGGAACACGTAGACGATCGAGGTGAGGCACAGAACACACACATGTTAAGACACACACAGAAACTTAGAAGGATGTAAATTTTAATAATAGAGGCCTTTTATAAATTTAACATCAGAAGTTGGAGAGGCTATGTTTCAGATGGAGGGTGGGGATGTGGGTCACCTGGCTATGGGGGGAGGTTATAAAAAGCATTTGATACATTGAAGTATTGTTTTTAAACTGCTGCTTTAGCCTAAACCTAGAGTAACAAAATAATAATAAAAATAACTGCAAACATACTCATAGAATCTAAAAAAAAAACAGTACAGAAGGGGATGTGAGTAATGTGCAATCTGCATTTTCTTTTCACATTGTAGTGTAAAACCCCAGTGCTTTTAGCATTTATGGACAAATATTATTTCTTTCCATTGCTAAAATTCTAACTATGCCTTATTTTACCTTCATTTAGCCAACATAAATCTTATCTTCTCGACAATATGTAGATTAGTGCTGTCCGTGGTGCTGAATCACCCCAACTGTTGCTTTCTCTTTCTACTAGTCCTGTGACCCCTGACTTTGTTGGACGTGCTTAAAATGTGTCGACCTTTGAACCCCACCAAGTGAGAGAAGACAGACAGATTCAGGGCGAGAGGTTGCATGACTGTGTGCATGTTTGTGCACAATCCCTCCTTACTTTCCTTGCCGCTCCTCCCTCCCTCAAGGTATTTAACAGTATCAGAAATTGACTTTTGGGACTAACATCTAAGCATATCAGTGGAAAGGATAAAAATAGAAAACAACAGCGATCTGTGCATTTCTGTCCTGTCTGCTCGGCCGCCCTAACCCCCCCTCCAATCCTCTCTACCCCTGCCCACCTCTACCTTACCCTCCTCTCCTGTCACGAGGGGGACGAGGGGAAAACTGTGTCTCTACTATGAAGTATAACTGTGCCACAGCCCACTGATGATTTGTCATAGAAATGCTGTGTTTCAAAAAATACATTTATATGCTTTGCAATATTTGACCTGCTTCTATTTTGTTAAATAAAGTGTGGTTGAGGTTGAGTAAAGTTTGGATTTTAGGAATTCTTCATTCAGATTTGAATCAGTTGTGATTTGGGACGGTGACAGACTTTTCCAATCGTCTGCTTATTTTTCTTTCATTATTTATTTCCAGAGTGGTTTTGACATTCATGAGAGAGAAAATACTTTAAAGAACTGCAGTTTTGTTGGTTACAGTGCAGATATTTAGAGTTCATAAAAACCACGGTGTAATCTTACATTACTTGACTAAGGAGATGAAGGGCCAGTTCTCTCCTGCTGCAGCACTGGCTCTATTATTAAGGCTAACGAAACACTGCAACATCAACACAAATTCATTTATTTAACTTCAACTGTTCCTCTGACCATTTCATCATTTGTGTATCAAAGAGCAAGCAAATATAATAAGTACATATTTGGCTTTGTATTATTGGAATTCTAAAGCCAACAGGATTGTCTTCCACTGCACCGCTTTGCTTACATTTGATGTAACCAAGAAGATGTTCATGTTGATGCACATGTTAAAAGAAGAAATTCCAAGTGACCATGTTGATGCACATGTTAAAAGAAGAAAGTGACAAGCTGCATTTAAAGATGTTTTCTTCAGAAAAGAAAGCAAAAAACGAGTTAATCTTTGAACAGTTTTTACCTTTAACATCAGATAACAGCTGCTAACAGAAAATTGATGGGGTTGTGCCGCACCGTTCCAACTACTGTTATCGTTATATACCCAAGAGTTTCATAGGTAAAATGCAAATGCAGCACAGTATATTAAACTGAATAACACAGTATCCTGCATTTATTTTCAAAACAGTGCCTGTCAGCTGTGTGAATCCATTAGAGGTTGTTTTTTTCGTCGTTTGTCCCTATGTGCTGCACCACTGTGCTCTGTGAACAACACTGAGACCCATTCATTAATGCGACGGATAATAGCTGTTGGAGAACACAGTGAAGTGGGAGAGGGTCCTTTACATGCTGGGCACACAGCACTCCGACACTGTCGTGGCCCAGCAGGCTTGCCATAGCTTGTGTGATAGTTCCCTGAGGTGCTGGCAGTTGATGCAACACTTCCAGCAGGGATAACATCATCTGCACACCTCATAACACTGCGCCTCAGTGGAGACATCGATGGTCTCACTTTGGTTTAAGTCCATTTAATCCTCAGGGTACAAGAAATGGTTTCTGCCTTTGTCCTGTAGTTTTGAATTCTATTCTATTTCAGGAATGTGTGATGGAGAAAAAAAGATGACCTTTGGCTGTTCAGTTATCACTTGGCTGCAACAAATATCGTTTCATATTCTTCATGTTTTAGTGGGTTTCACTGAGAGAAGAAGTTTAGGCTAAAGAGAGAAGTAATACTTCGGAAACTCCAAGGTCACTCTTTGACTTGAGCAAAAGCTTTAATCCCACAGTGGTCAGATTTGGATTTACTCTACAGCTCTTGTTTGAGCTTTGTTTAAATCCCCAAAAGATTAAGCCTGGGATTTTATCCTTTGATATTAGCTTTGATTAAGCACCAATGTTCTCTGCAGACCAAATAATGCTGCTGGATTTCCAAATATGGCCACAACATCAAAGCTTGATGCTAGCGTAGTGTTTGCACCCGGGTCATGTTGCTGCAGGAATTTGGATGTTTTTTATTTGCTCATGAGGTCTGTGTTATATTTGCTGTTGTCTGCTGATTTGTGGACATGACCAAACGGAGAGTGACAGCAATGTTACATCGCAGCTCCAGCAAACAATGCATCTGCGCTGAAGAGAGGATTTTTTCAATAGTTAATCCAGGTCATATGTAAATTATTTTATTGTTCGTGTCCCACTAACCCACTGACAGTAAACTTCTATCATGCTTCACCTGTGCATAAAAAAAGGCTGAAGGCTTCGTGATAGGGTTTTATTAGCGTTCACGTTTTCTACGTCATGTGAGTTATGGAGTGGACGCCTTCCCCTGATGTTGTGCTGTGGATTTAGAGCCAGTGATTTGCATTGAATGTAACAGAGTACAAGTGTTTACATGGAGTAAAACACAGCTGTGTGACAGGCAGACATAAGTTTGCGTAATCGCCGCATTTGTTACCATACCTTTCAATATGCAAAGCTATCCTTATTACAAATCTTTAATATAATTACACCAACCAAGTGAAACCCTCAGAGGGAGAAAATGCATTAGTGCTGAGTGGAAGTTGCCTGGAGCTGCAGTCACTGTGAGTTGGTTTCAAAGTGGCTGATCTCTTGTTTTATGGTTGCATTTTTGGCCTGGTGACAACTCATCTGAAGCTGAGGCAGCTCCAAGCTTTAGCTTGTAGCTAAGTAGCGAAAAATAAAACAAGTCACGTCTCACAGGGGAAGACAATGATATGCTGCTGAAGCTAAAAGGCGACAGGACAAAGCAAACCACAAGACAATCTAATATTTCCAAGCCTCGTGATATTCCCATGTCCGATAGACCCAGAATAGAGCAAACACTTCATGTTATTAAAAGGATCTGGACTCATAATTGACCTAGATATGGTATCAGCCCACTGCATGCTGGCCGACGTCAAACCACCAAGTGAGGCCTTTAATCAAGATGAGTGAATGGTCTGGGGAGTGTTTCCTCCAGCTCTAAGTAATCCTCTTCTTCCAGCCCCCGCTTATTGATTATTTCATTGATTTTATTTAGCCTCCACATTCCTCACTGAGTGTGCAGGCATTATGTGGCTCCACCTGATCTGATTACACTGCTAAAATGAAAACTACAATCTTTAAACTTAAAACCGGCTTTTGTTTACGTTGGTAAAACAAGAACGTGTCTGTGATTGGATGGGGTGTTTCAACAAACTGCTCCACAAAAGTGGTTCCATTTTTCCTTAAACTCAGACTCTTTTTTTTCAACATTTGCTGCTAAGCTGCGTGTCCGTGGCATGTAAAAACCTTTTGTTAATTATGGGCGATGGAGTTTATATTTGCTGTTAACTGAACATTTATCTGACTATGTGCATTTAAAGAACAAGTCTAATCCTTCGACTTTGGTCAGGATATAAAAGGATAAAATATTTTTGGCTGTGATTTCTTTCATCATTATTACAATTGAATTTTTTTAATTTGAAAAAGTCAATACATTTCACTACAACTGTCATACATTTTTTTCAGTTAATCATGATTCATTATATTTAATTAATTTCTTCTGTATATTGCTGAAAATGGCAGATAAATAGCATGGAGATCTATATGCCTAATGCCTGTTTTAATTTGGAAGTAGACCAAATAATGGAATTTGTTAATATGAAATAATAAATATATAACTAAAGTTGAAGACTCCACTCAAGTGGAGCTGCTCCATAAAACTAAAACATTTTTCACAGTTTATGTAAATTAAACAATGTTTATCAACTGTGTATTAGAGCAGGAATAATTGGAACGATGGTGGAGTTACTGGACGTACAGCGCTTGTCGTTCTGACCTTGGATTAAAATGTTTTATATGATTAAGCTTCACAAAATAATTAATATGATTAATTGTATTAGTTGTAATTATTATATAGCTAGAATAACTTAAACAGACTAATTTGCTTTTCAAAATATTTCTCAGAAATGTCTGGAATCAGGTCAAAAACCTTCTAAGACTCCTAAGACTTAAATGGTGTTCCATGGTTTAGGTGCATTTGTTTGGACCAGGATTTATAGTGTGGAAAACTCCACAAAATATACAATTATAATGTAATCATCTGTAGACAGATACTGCTACAGTAACTGGAACTGATATTACACACAGGTGTCGAGAACAAAGCCTATCCCAGCATTTTTTAAGAAGCAACAGAACTGTACGTACGAATGTGACATTTAAATTATTTTTTTTTATTCTTTCCAAATAGCCTTTAATATTTTGTATGCAATCCCTTCCAAGATGGCGGTCTGCTCCTTTGCTTCCATCACTAAAGAGCAACCTTGAACCACGCAATGTAGATTACCATTCACACAGAGGAACCCCAAGCAACAAACGTCATTCAGTGTTCACACATCAGTAAGCAGAAGCAGCACTGGTCGAACTATAGAGAATGATGAAATGAGTACACCGATCCAGAGCACAGACTGAACGTTTTAAACTGCAGTCTACACCTGGGATAATGGTTCAGTGAGAAGAAAAATACTGCAAAGATTTACAGCAGTGTCAAGTGAAGAAGGAAACATCAGCACATGAATGATGCAAATCCTAACAACAGGTTGTGTTTCTGTATTTCCTCCACTCCCTCTCCTTTTCATTTCCACTGTCACTGGTGTCAATGAGATGGATATGTTTTGATTTTTTTTTTTTTTACTGCAGTGTCACTATGTGGTGACTGACAAATTGATGGGCTCTTGAAGTAAGAGTTGGGGGAGGGCAGAGAGGGGAGTTGATTTCCATTAGTCTATTTTTAGCCTGCAGTCCCAGGCCACAACAAATACACATCGCAGTCATCTACAGTCGTCTACAGTCGTCCACAGTCGTCTACAGTCGTCCACAGTCATCTACAGTCGTCTACAGTCGTCTACAGTCGTCAGTTATCTGCTGATGAAAATGCAACAAAAGGTGAAAGGAAACTTTTTTAAGCTCCTCAGATAATCGAGGTGAGTCACAAGAAAGGTTTACTGCAGGTAGGAAGCCATTGAATGACTGATTCACGTGAATTAAAATGTTGTTGTATTTCACAATAAAGTGAAATGATTGCATTGTATCAACTGTCACCATTTGACACTGTGGAGAGATGATAAAAAACATTCAAAATAATTATTTTGGTTTTGGTTGACGACTAAATCACATGAACCCAAACAACTAAAATATGTATTTGTTTATATTTGTTTTTGTCTTCAGAGGTGATACTGTAGGCTGGAAGAGATGTGTTTGTTGAAAGAACATTTTAGACACAACTCTTTTGTTCAACTTCACAGTTCACCAAAATGACACGTTTGCTGACGTCACTTACTGGTCCATCTTATGGCAGACAAGGCAACTCTCTGGACCAGTGTATGTGCATCACTGTTACTGGTTTGCCACTGGTTGGAAAACCATTTTTTGAAATTCTTGAAGAAGTTGCATCAAATGTTTCATCATTTCTAACTTGACGCAGCAAAACCCTGGTGTTGCAGTAAAATAAAGCAGTTATCCACACTCCATGTCCAGCTCCCCTGGTTAAGATTATTCAAGGTAAAGTCTTTTGTTCTTTTTACCTTTCAATTATTCTCTGTTTTGGTTTCTTTTGCCTCATTCTAGTTCTCTTTCAGGTGCTCCACTCCCTACAACTGTGTCTCCACACCAACATCTGCTACCTGTCTCCACCTGCTGTTTCCCTCTACAGTGATCACCAAACCATCCGAGCTCCTCCCCTTCTTCATATATTTGACCCATTTTTGCTCCTTTGCTACCAGTTTGTAAGACTAGCTTAGTCTAAACTAGCCTTTCCTCTAGTCCAACGTTCTCTAACTCAAGAAGAGGGCAAAAGCTGCCTCATCAATGTTCAATAGAACCTATATATGTGTGTGTGTGTGGTTGTGGGCCAGATGTGGCCCCTGCACCAGATGTTTGGAACCCCCTCTCCTGCCTATTCCCAGTGACTTCCATGTGTTCGACCTTTTAAACCGTAGCCTAGCAACCACATACTCTGCTGTGTTCCATCTGGGTATCATTGAGCCTCCGACTTCGTAAACTTTGACTGTCTTATTCTTATTAAAGACTGTGTTATCCCAATACCATGTGCTGCCTTTGAGTCTCCCAGCCAGTCTTGTCGTTGGTATCTCCTAAGGTACACAGTGAATTTGTCCCTCTTGGTGTCTGTCTGTGTTGACTTAGCTGAAAGTGGTTTTCTAAGCCACTTCCTCTGATGATTGATGGTCTCTCCTCGTCAGTATGGATCTCTTCTATTACTCAACTCATCTGTGTTCTCTGGCGAAAAATGTGGTCCTTCGTGCTTAAGATGCAGATCGATGGGTAAGTTCCAGTCTGAAGGCTCGGCTCTGTGCTCGTTCTACACAACGTACAGATTGCGTCTGTCCTCTGTAACGTAACTCCTCTGTACGGCCCAACAAATGTTACTTTTTCTGTTGTGATGTTTGGTCCTCAGGATGAACTCTTCTTTGTCTGATAGTGTTGCTGAGTTGGAAATTAGTAGTGGTTGAAAGGTTTCCCAGACAACAACAACAGTAGGAGAACAGATGTTGTTCAGTTATTGCTGTTCTTTTCTCTGTCCTCTCAGTTGTTGAACTTCTAGTGGCAGTAGCCACACATCTCACTCTCTTGTTTCCCTGACGTGACTGGTCTTTTAACATTCCCTCCTCCTGCACTGGAATGTGCCTGGCCTAGTGTCTCAGTGTCCGGAAAACATCTAGTTTGTGTTGCAGTGGATGATAGGTGTCAAATCACAGACATTGGTCTGTAGGAGTTTCCCTGAAACATCAGTGCTGAGTCTGAGACTTTCAGATGTGTAACACACACAGCCCAGGAGAGCCGGCATGGAATGGAAGATTTTTCCACGTCAACTGAATGAAGTTCAATAATAACAAAATATGTAACATCAAAAATTATACTTTTAACTTCAAATAAGTTGAGACCTGCTCAAAAGTCTAAACGTATATGTTTATCCCACATCCTTAATAGATCTTATCAATCTTATCTCTTTATAACAGAGGTCACTGACTATATTTGTCAGAGGGCCAGCATTTTTCTGTATCGACACCTTGGAGGCAAAACACTAAAATATAATTAAACAAAAGTTCGGTGGGCTAGAATCAGCTTGTGAGCCACCAAGTTGATGATCCCTTATATAAAACATCAAATGTAATCTTTTCATTTCGAAGGTTTACATTTTTACATGGTTTAACCCGTCACTCAAACTACTCTTTAGCTTAACAACAGAGAAATTAAATTAGACGTTTTTTGATTTGAATAATTCTACTCTCTAAACTGAGCATCTTTTTTTATATGTCTATTGTTCCTGTCGCATCACCAGCGTTTGAACATGATTTCTACTGTTTGGATTTTCAGAAGAGCGTTTCAATTGTGAAAGGTCAAGATGGCCTTCAAAGTGATAACAACAACCTCACCAGGAGACACACAACACCGTCTGTGAGTCATCATTAACCGAGACAGCAGTGTAGGAGAAAATAGACCGCAGAAGATGAGAAGACGCACCTTTATTTGTGCAACAGCCGACGGGGCTTTGACTTTGAAGTTATATGACAACAATGTGACAAAAAATACACCAACTTTTTTTTTTCTTTTCATCAGTTCTTATTTAAGTTTTAACGCCCAGTCGTGTCAGCGCAACCCCCCCTGCTCCCCTTCGCTGTGTCGATAAAGTTGTGACAAAGAGCACAGTGGCGCAGCTGACAGCAGCTGTGGTTAGTGGCTTGGTGAGCTGAGCCAGCCAGTGATTGTGTTTAACAAACACGGGCAACAGGAGAAGGCCTGAGGGAACAGCTGTCACCAGTTCAGAGTGAGACACAGGAAGACCTGGAGGTGTGGGGGCAGCGGCAGCTGTAGGAGGAGAGCTGATTGCCTTCATTGATGGAAGCCACGGGAGTTGAGGAGATTAAGTGGATGACCGATAATGTGTCGTGTCCAGGTGGACATTTTGGTATTAGCACATAAATTATACATTTTAACAATCTCGCCAATGCTCGCCAATCTAATTAGAAAGGAAAGAAAATTAGCCTTGAATCTCTAGAGTACATTTAAATTTTATCTGATAAGTATGAATTATCAAAAAAAGCCACAGCCAGGCTCCAGTGAAACCACATGTCAAACTCAAGGCCTGCAGGCCGAATCTAGCCCACCACCTGATTTTATGTGGCCCACCCCAGCTTAACATGCATGTGGGTGTTTTAACCAAAACTCTCTTATATAGAGTCCAAACTAATGTTTACTGGGATGATGAAACCCAGTGGTCAAAATCTGCATGTGTATATGTGTGGCAGTCTTTCAATTTTTAAAAAAATATTGCAGAGAGAGAATTTTCAGCACTAGACTGTGTTTTAATTTTTGGTTGCTGAAGGACCCCTAGAATCTACAATCTAGACCAGGGGTCGCTGACCTTGAGACTGAGATCTTCTTCAAGGATACTAAGTAATATGAAGAGGCCCTTGTTTGATACACACATCCTGAATAATGTAATACTAATAAATAAATGAATGTTTCTCCTCCTGGGACATACAGTTGAAGACATTATTCTCACCATCTTAACTGCACCCAATTGAACATCATTGTAACAGATTAATTCAAAAAGAAAAGTGACACATTTGGTTACAGTGGTCTGACCCTCTTGTTGACTAGTTTGATTTTTAATCTACTCAATGGGTTCGTTAGGTAGACCATGAGGGCTACAGGTGCACCATGGTACTACAGTAATGATCCCAGTTCTAGATTATTGGTCTCAAACTCCTGGCCCATGGATCAAGCCCACATTAGATGATAATGATGTAGTTCTTTACTGAGATGCTGTTTCAGCAGCAGAAACATAATAAAATGAAATAAAACAACGTATGAGGTTAAATACAGCTAAATAGAGCTACTACAGGTTTTATTTGTTCAAATATGAGCAGATTGTTGTTTTGTTTTGTGTAGGACTGACAGCTCAATGTTAATGTGCATATCCAGGTCTGCATCTTGTAAATTAACAGCAAAAGAGCTGTCATGTCCCTGGCTACGGAGGAAGTGACAACTTGTTTTATTAGAACATTAAAATGCTTTTTATTGAAGTTGTAACTTACAGTCTTTCAAAGTAACAAACAAAAAAAAGAAAGTGCTTTTTTATTTGTAATATTCAATCACTGACGTGACCCTATGTAATGATGACGGAAGCTGTGGCCCCAACTTGGATGAGTTTGTGGCCCCTGTTCAAGACTGTGGTATTACAGCTAACATTTTACCAAGAAAAAAAAAACAGAACAACATATTATCTAGAGAAGATTAAAGGAAATTTGTATTTATCCTTTTGATTAAAAAAATGGTAAACTGTTCCATTTTCTCCACTCTTCTACCCTCCCACCTCCCTACATAAACACCACAGTAATTATTTTAACTCTTACATAATACGAGGTGTTCATCAGGGAAACTTCTTTTTTTGTTTTTTACTTTCTTTTACTACTCCATCTTCACACCTAGAGATCCATCAAACCTGGGCACAGCATATACAATTATTAAGGCCAGAGTCCAGAGAAGAACAGCGCAAATAAAAATTACTTAAGGTGTGAAATATTTTGAAGCAAGGGTGTGTAGAGAGATGTTAAATATACACATATTATAAGTATTACTTATAAAATAAACTGTATATATTGAATGCACGTTGGCATACTTTGTAAGCTTTATGAATCCCTATGGCACAATAAAAATCAATGCATTCATGGTGGTTGCTCTATCCACGCTTTGCCCCACACCAGTAGATTGCAGTCTACCAGTAGGTAGAGAACAGAGAAAACTTACTGTGCTGTACTGCTAGTGTACATGCATTTAACCACAGTGCACCAGCACATAATATATTTATATAGTACACTCAGTTCATAAAAGTAAATATATATTTCTCATTTTCAGTGTAGGAAGGTCATTTTCTCCTGAGACGACGTGCACTGACCGTTGCCCAGGAAACATAGTCCAGATAGTAACTTTCTGTAGCGTATTCTGTTGTGAAGACCTCACAGATCTCTCCGTTCAGGTGAAACAGTAAATCCATTATTGACGCAAGTGAATTAACCTCAACATTTTCCCTAAATGAATGAGACATTCATAGCAAGTGACTCCTAGTGTGGCAGTCTTAAAGTCTTAAAAGCTATCAGAATACGACAGACAATTTTCTGTCTGCTCTGTGAAGCGCACACTGTGGCGTTGCATACAAATCAGCAGCAGCGTCTCCAGACAGGAGGTTATGAAAGTTTCTCCGAATCATGGAACCAAAGCTTTATGGACAGACGTCACCGCTGTGTATGAAAAGACACTGGCGAATGCCACTGAAAAAATAGGTGGTAGGCATTTAAAAAATGGTCTTGGTGATTTACCGGTGAATTACATTGGAGTTATTACTTATTTTTGTTGGGGAGTTTAAAGCTGGTGCTTCTGCTGCACTCTCCCTCGTTTCTGGAGCCAGAGGTAATGTCCAACAAATATTCATCTGACATCTATGTATTTAACCCTCCACAATCCAGATATTTTGGTTGAAAAAATCCAGACCTTCCCCAGAAATGATTGAAGCGTCTTTACGTACAGTGTCCCACTTAAAAGCTGAGTCAACATTTTTCTTCGACAACAGGTTTTTTGCTGATTAAAATGGACCACATCTACTGTCCTGTGTTTTCTCTCTATTAGTAAGGAGTGAGAAAGAGTGAGAGAGAGAAAGAGAGAGAGAGAGAGAGAGAGAGAGAGAGAGAGAGGCAGCCAATCTATAACCTGCCATTGTCTCTCCCTTGATGGCTGGGTGATGGATGACTGCATCTTCTCTAACAATACCGAATCACTCCCTGTGTGGGAGGCCTTTGCACAGCAGTGAAGTAAGCACTATATGTGTTCAGGGAGACAATTAGTGCCTGAATTCTTTTATTTATCACTTTCATTGACAGCCAACATAGTGTCTGGACATATGGTATGATTTGACATTTGACCCAAAGGTCAAGTGCTGAGGTACAGGGCACCTCAACCACCCTGTGCCAAACTACTGTGCAGCTGTGCCACTCTTTGCGAACAAGCCTTCTCCGTCTGTGTGATCGCCACAATATCCACCTTCGCTGATGTAATGCTTCTTAAATCAGAAAAAAAAAACGCACAAAAAAATTCAGAGATGATGAAAGCCTCACAGATGGTGAAGAGGACTGAGGGAAGGGGGGAGGGCAGCAGGCTGCTGCCTCCCACTCTCTCTAGTCTTTGGGGCCTCGTCCCAGTCTCTGGGCTTCATCTACTTCTTTTCCTGTCTTCTTTTTTTCCGATTCTGTTCCTCGTTCCATTCCCCTTCCTCTTTCAACCTTTCTCTCTCACCCGCTTTTCATCCCTCCCACCCTACTGGTTCTCAGTCACTCCCAGGGGCTTAATTTATGGTTGTGAAGCTGCAGAAACAGTGGGAT
Organism: Cynoglossus semilaevis; assembly: GCF_000523025.1. NCBI lineage: Eukaryota > Metazoa > Chordata > Actinopteri > Pleuronectiformes > Cynoglossidae > Cynoglossus > Cynoglossus semilaevis. Next base: position 13,572,862 of record NC_024320.1, read on the forward strand.
GACAGCCCACGCATTTTTTTCTTCCTTTGTGAGCTAGCTAGCTCATTGGTGGGGATCACTGACTGCTGAAGTGTGGGTTCATGTGTGTGTGTGTTGCGTCTCTGATCAAATCAAAGGTTATTTTGCTTTTGTTGTTTTTCACTTCTGATTAGATTGATGTTGATGATGTTTTTACTAACAGACAGTTAGGGTGAGACGTTGGATTAAACAGCTGTCGAGTGCAGACTGTAGTTTAAATGTTGAGGTCTAATGACAGAGATAGGTTTGTCAGTTTACAGCAGAGACACACACACACAAACAACCTTTCACACATATGGTCAATTTAGATTATCCAGTCAACTGTGGAAGGACGCGAAAACGTATGCACATGTGAAGATCATACGGAAACCTCATACAAAACAAACCATGAGCCAAGACAGGATGTGAACCAGAAACATTTAACACCATTTCCAGAAAAGTCTCTCATAATAAATAGGACCTGTGAGTTGAAACCTTGTAACTTTTATCAGGCAAATATGTCAAAAGAAAAGAAATCCTCAGCCTTCAGGGAACAGCTTCATTCATTTTATCAAACAAAAACTATTTTATAAATTATTACATCAAACAACAGTCATAGAGGAAAGGAGACAGAGTCATTTCAGGACTAAAAAAATATTATGTACTTCTTCTATTGTATTATTTTAACCAAGTGTTCTGTGTAGACTGGTTATAACTGACTCCACTCATGATTCAGGGGACTATTTCATGACAGTCTGGACTGCAAGCACCGCAGCTACACTCACCTCTTTAATTTATATACAGTCATAGAAACATGGAATTGTTGTACAGCATTTCCATTATGGAAAAAATCATAATCCTCATTATTTTTAATTAATGTTAAAATATAAATTACCTAAAACAAAGACTCTGGAAAGTCCTATTTACTGCATACAATGAAAAGCAAATGTGATATTTCCTCTGATATCTTAATGTTGGACTGAAATAGTTGAATGTATAATGTAATGTTAAAGTAATTAAGAAGTTAACACGTAAATAAAATCAGCATGGGTTTTTTTTTCATGTTATTGAAGATTCTATACATGAAGTCCAAATTTTGGTAAACTATATTTAATACATTTCAGTATCTGATTGGCCAAAGAAAGAGATATTATATTTTTTATAACTGGTCAACAAGGCTGAACATAGAAGTGAAGCTAATATCGAGTTACAGAGATGAATCAATGGGAGGAGCATGTGTCAGCCACGCCAACCACCGTAAAAAACCTCTGGCTGATGAGAACAATACAGCCGAGACTGAAGTTAACTGAAACGAGTGCATGGCTCAGCAAAGCCTGAAGCCGAGAGACTAAGATGATCAAAGTGGACTCCCGGAGTGCGTCAAACCTACGCCGATGAGGGGTCTTTGATTTCTCACAGACAGTCAGTTGCATGGCTCACACCTAGATGTATTATACAAAAGGTGGTGGGTGTGCTGCAGGGTATGGGGGTATGAAACATCAGTATTTAGCATATGACCTGGGAGAAACTGAGTCATTCTACAGTCTCCCAGTCTCCAAACAATGAGGTACTGATTACGAGGCTGTAACATTAGGTTGTAATGTAGTCATTTTCAACACAAACATTTAATTTTGAAGTAACGAGTGTCGATGTCTTGGTAAAGATTTCATGCTTTCAAACATCACAGCCTGTTTTCTGAAAACGGAATCCTGATTCTCAAAGACGAAGACAAACCGAACATGACATTTTAACAACACTTCCTACACTGCAAGCCAAATTGAAGACATGGGGCTGAGACTGAACAGTATGAGATGAATTCAGAATTCAGGGTAAGTGTCAGGTCAATATTCTCCATGCTCTGTGCCATGACTGAAATCCATTCTGGAGTGGTGGTGCAGAAAAAGACGGAGACATGAAAGGTTTCTCCTTCCTGCTGCTCTGTTCTCATCACAAGCAGCACGATTACCATCACCCATTTCTCTCCTTTGTTTCTTCACTCCTGCTCCATTTTAATTCATTTCCATTTCACCTCCAGTTCTCATCAGAATTCATTTCAGCCAAATCTCTCAATCTCGCACAGCTGCTCCCCTACCACACTCATAGATGTTTCACTCACTTCTTGATAAGCTTTGTATCAATTTCCCCACTTGTGTGTCATTGTTGCCTTTCTTTGAAAACTTTTTCCAACAACTGCTTGCTCTCTTACCCTCAGAACCAACAATCACATACGGCCCTTTAGCTTTGTTTGTTTTTTTTCCATTTCCTAACATGCCCACAATTTCACTTGTATGTCGCACACACTTTTCCCTCCATCCCACCTGCATTTTTCTCCAAAGCCCTCTTTGGACCAATTACCTGCCTGTTGTCTTCCTCACACCAGTGCTCTTGTGGTTCAAGGGTAACGGGAAAGCAACACATTAAAAAGTGTAGTTAACAAAGTGACCTTGAAATGTCAGAGTTTTTAAAGTAAAGCTAGTTTTCATTCTCCCACCTGGACCTCATAAAAACAGTAGATCCTTGTATACAAATGCATTTTGTGAAGCTAATCCTTGTATACAAATGCATTTTGTGAAGGAGAAAAATAAATAAAAACAAAGAAACACTAAACAAGCATGGTGTGTTGTATGAATGTTCTGTACCTCCATGAGCTGCCAAATGAAAGATTTGAGGTGTTAAAGCCTTTCAGGAAAACCCTTTAACACGTTGAAATTAATTGCAAGAGTATACTCTGCAGGCATATTACACATCTCATCAGGCACTGCCATATTGCTCCTGTACTGGCAGTCAGACAGAAAAAAATGCTTGCGTCTCAATCATGATGTGAGGCCTGAGGTTTGTCTGGAGTGACATTTCAGGGCTAAATATCCCATTTGTGATGGACATGTGATCTTTACATTGTGACATTTATGGATAAGCCACTTTTGTAAAATACATTTTTTTTCTTCAAATCATGACACTGAGCTTTGTAGCTTTCAAATGCTTTCAGTCTTTGTCATTATGTTGTAACTATAAAAAGGCTTCAGCAAATCTGTTCTCTCTCTTTCTCTCTCTCACTCACTTTCTCTCTCTCTCTCTCATACACACACACACACACACACACACACACATACACACATCACCCCTAATTACTTCTGACACAAAAAAGCAGAGGAAACAGCTACAGTTTGGCCACTTTGACTATGGTGCAGCTGTGGCAATACGCCTGTGTTATCGCTACAGTGATTCAGCACCATGGACAGAGCCACATGTGCAACACTGAAGATAAAACACTGACATTTGCTCTCCTGCATTCTATCTCTCCCTTGCTCTCCCCTCTCTCTCTCACACACACAGCCCACACGCACCCACACACACACACTCACACACTCACAGTGTAGGAATGATGCCAACTCCCAAGACACAGGCCTTGTGAATGTTTTAATTTGAATCTTTTACACTAATTGGGTGTGTGTTTTGACAGGCTAATCAGGAAATGGACACTGTCTGCTCACTCAAGAGTCTTTCCATTTGAAGACCACAGAAAATGAAATTTTAATGGCCCAAGTGGCTCACTTGTTACTCTGATGTATTTGTATTTTTTCCACCCTTCTACACAAACGCTGGATCCCGGTTTTAAATATCTCTTGGAGTCGTAGTTAGACTAGTCAAATCATTCATCATTTAGGATTTTAATACAATTCTCTTTTCATAGAGGGGCTGAAACAAGTGAACGAACGTAGCAATTCTAGCATCTAAATGAAAGGGAAAATTCAAGTGATGTCACACATCTGCAAGACAAACACAAAGCAGAGCACATCTGAGCCTATTCACATGAAAAAGGTTTACATAGCTGTGCAGCACTGACATATATGAACCTACACACTGAAGGAGTAGAACACCAAAACAACAGGTTCATGGTCAACTCACACACCGTCAACCCACAGATTGTTTTCATTACCTGATCATTACCTAACATCCTAACTAAATCAGAACAGTCTTGTGCAGACACTTTCACATGAACAGAATTTCTTTATTTCAATGTAGATTTGGGACGAATTAATCCAGTATGACAAAAACATCGTCAACTCCATTTCAAGAGAAGAAAATCAAATCAAATTAATTGATAAGGAAGCTTCCTGTGTTTTCTTTTTTCTTTTAATGTTACAGCCATTCAGACTTTCCACTCTATAAGTTGCTGCTCACCTTATCTGACTGCCCCAGGGCTGTCTTTAAAGACTGACAGAGCATTACACACTTTGACACAAATGAAAAGAAAGTGACAGCGAGAAAAAAAATAGAAAGAATTGACGTCGCAAATTACCAATCCAGCTTTCCTGACATTAGATTTACATTGTCAAAAGGATGAGGGGGGAAATAAAAGACTTTAGCAGCAGATAAGGGAACTGTGGGAGAAAATGTTCTTGGTACAGCTGCTAAATAATGGTGGGGAGATTTGGATGTTCCCACTTGCATTTATTCAAAAGCTTCGCTGTGTTTGCTGAGAATGCACTGACATTTTCTCCTTGCAGCCTTTTGTCACACTGTCATGCAATCACAGCCTCGCATGCTTGGCAGTAGTAATTAAATGTCAATATTTAAAAGATAATGCAGACGGAGGCGTGCATGAGCATCGGCTGAGTTGGATAATGCGCTTTATTTCACACACTTGTACCAGTTGTACACAATAGAGCTAGAAAGCATAGCTACTAGTCAATCCCATCGTATTCTGTTCATAACATGTTGTCTTTACAGTACCCACTGCACTTTCCATATGAATTTTCACAATACCCATTTACAGAACTTGCAGTATTTCTTTCTGTAACACAGTGAAACCCAACTGATAATGGTTACCCCGGTCCCAAAGCAGGTAGAATAATCAGCACTTACATTAGTAAGTGTTGATGTTAGAATGAATTAGTGAGTCAATTTGAGTCAATTCTTTAAAAACACTCTAATATTTTTCCAGCCTCTCTGACGGAGGGGATTTTAAGAGAGAAGAAGAAGGCAAAGGAGAGGTGAAGTTCAATTGTGCTCTTGTAGGACATGGTCTGATTTTTAATTACCTAAAAGGAAACAGTCCTTCATTGACAAACAGTGCTACACTGTCACCTGTCCCTGTAATGGTGAGACTATAGTTCTGGGGGGAGGAGGGACTGGAGTGGAATGTAATTACGCCTAGATCAATAGTCAAATATTGACGATAGCATTGCAAGGATTTATATTAAATGCTGATCAATCCATTATGAACATTTTGTTCTTTTATTTAATAAGTTAAGGACCTCATATCAAGTTTACCGTAAACCAAGGTTGAAGCCAAAATCCAAACTCATAATTCTAAAAAAAAAAAAAAATTGGCTTCCTGAAGTGGTTTAACCTTTCTTAAAAGACACCTTCAAAGAGCTGTGTGTTTTGTGACATTTTAAAAGTGTTGACGTGAAAGGCCAATTCTGATTGATGGCTGATTGTCTTAGAAATCATCTAAAAATATGTAAAAGTGTTTGTCAGACACAGAGTGAAAATAATCTGGAAAATGTGACTTTCTCCTTGATGAGGCATTGTCAGATTTTTTTGTGCCATTTCATGAGGACATTAGGATGGATGGAAGGAAGGAGCAGAGAAAAACAATAAGTGACAGATACAGAGATGGAACAGCAGCCAAGCAAAGGAGACTGAAACAATGGGACTTGTCAGAAACAGATTAAAGTTGCTTTCCATTACAGGTTTTTGTAAAGTTTTCACCACAGGAATGGTGACATCAGCAGTGAGGCCCAAGAGATGATGTAATTTAGGGGGAAAGGCAAAGGTCCAGTCTCCATGGTGAGTTCAAAGCAGGTCACAACGTCCCGGTGGACAATAAGAAAAGACCCGTTTGTCAAGACTGATTTCTTTTTTTACCCTGGACATCTTTCTGGCAAACATCCAGTCCTGAAACACCTGAATTCATGCAACATTTGACTGGCAGCAGCCCAGCTGGTCACTCTCTTCTCCGGAATGAAATAGCAGAGTGGAAGCCCTCCAAGGGAACACACACAGCATGATGAATGAAGCAATATAATTCGTCAAGGAGCAGTGTTTGGCCAAAACAGGAAGCTTGATTTCATTAGAAAATTTCAACAACCCCAGCAGTGCCTCTGGTGGTCTGTTTACTGTGTGAGATCCATTTAAAGAGCATTCTAAGTGGAGCACAGAAACCTTGACTGCAGGTGTCCTTTGTTAAATAACACAGCAAAGATTTATTCCCTCACACAAACAGTTGATAAAGTCATCAATAGTCATGCCAATTTTGTTTACACTTCAGCAAAAACACTTCACAGGTAATTTCGTTGGAAATAGAGATGTAATGACGGCATTATCCATATCTTTTTGAACAGAAGTGGATCGGAATACAAAAAGAGAGTCTTTGTGGAGAATAGATTGTTTTTCTCACTCTTTTTAAGAGAACTGCAGTGATGTATGTGTTTTCATGAATTATATTAAAGCCTAGGTTTTATGGCAGGAACTTAATATAAATATAATAAAGCGTGTTTAATATTTCTCTCCTTCGCCATAATTTTGTCATATTGTTACCGTGGAGCCTCTGAAGGGAGAGATGGGCGAGAACCAAAAAGTACTTAAGAGATCTGGAAAAACCTTTTAATGACCTCAGAAAAGCCCTCGAGATCCAGCAGAAGTTTAATAAAGGAAAATTCTGTGAAACATTAATGAATCCAATATTTACTATACAGTTGAAGCCAGTTGGGCCTCCACTGACCTGGACTAAACTTTATATTTACAAAAATAATAAATATATAATATATAATTATTTACAACACCAACTTAAAGTTTTTAAGTTTAATTTTCAGTGATGTAACACAATGTCCATATTTTGAGGATATTGAGGATATAGCCACTCATATAGGCAATTGAAAATATGCAAAACTACCACCATGATATTCACCACATCAATGTTGTTCCCTGAATGGAACAGTAACAGTGAAGAAAGTTAAAATAGTGAAGAACAGTTTTGGGAGCTGAAATAGAGAGATCTTGAATAACTGGAATAAAAAACCCCGCCAAACTTTTTGCTTAAAATGTACGCGCACACACACACACACACACACACACACACACACACACACACACACACACACATATATATATATATATCATTGCAAATCTTATTCTATATATTCCTGACAGATGCGTGACACCTGCCTCTTTATGCAGCTGTGGATCTAATCTGTATGCAACCACATGCGCTAATGAACTCCATAGGTCACCTATGAAGGGGCTTCGTATAAATGATATTACAATGAGCACGGCGTGCCCTTGCAGACACCCCTCTGCGCTCGGTGCAGCGCGGGCAGTGGATTTATAAAATATGTATGTCAGAAGAAGATCCAGGCGAGCACTTAATTACAGACCCCATCTCCAATAAGGGCTCGTGGCTCATCACTATGTGCTGAACTTCGTAACAGAAGTGACGGTCAATTAAAGTAAAATGTTTCTAATCACAGGACAGCACAGAATTCAGGCCCGTCAGCATCTACTGGTGCTAATGCTGTCAAAAGATTCATGAAGTCAGGAGCGACTGTATGACTGTGTACATGGGCCAAGGACAGAACCGCCTGCTGATGTATAACCTTCAGGCATCTATGTAGTTCTCCACTTAAAATGTACACCATATGGGCCTGGAGGTGGAATAGCCAGATATTATTCATTCTCTTGCATTCTACTATTAAAGCAAAAGTGAAGTTTATCTTAATTTTCAATAGACATTTAATAATTTTTAGAAATAAGTTTCTCATTACATTTTTTTAAAAAAGTTTCATCATGGATTGTTCAGAAGGACAATGTCAAGTTTCATTCTGTACAAATTACTTAAATAGGGGTATTTGGCTTTTTTGCAGTCCAGATCTGTGCCATAAAGAGAACATAATATATAAAATATGTATTATATCAGTAGCTAGCTCATGGCTTTTACTTGTTCTAATCACTGTAACATGTGTGAGGACACAAAACATTGTGAGGACAAAAAAAAAAAAAAAACATCTTCAAATTGGTAGATCCTAAACCTGCATGGTGAGTTGCATCATCTTACAAGACGTAAAAGCATAAATAAATCAAGAACCATACTCTGAACCTGTGCAGAAGAACACAAGAGATATTCCAGTGTTGGGAAGAGATGTGACCATGAAAGGCTTTACAATCATCTGCCAAAGCCATGTCCTGCCTCGTCTTCCTGAAAGTCAGCTGACTGTCAATTGTGGCAAGAAAGAAATGTACGTAGAATCTACCATGGTTTTTCTGAAGGTCTGACAGAGCTGCTGCCATGGGTGAGACCTTCACTGACACCTGGCAGACTGTAGTTCTTCAAAGAAGTTTTAAAGAGGTTTATCAATTTCAGATGATTCCAGAGAGATTACTGTAGCACATAAAGAGTATCAAAACGGCACACACACAAGAAACAATTCATTTTCTGCTAAATTTTACAAGAGGCTGTTGATGCCAAATAGAAACTGTCAGCTACACAGTCAGGCGTGTGTCACTGGCCGTACTGTTGCACTTTGGACTCACGCTGATTTCTCACAGTGAAGAGAATAGGTGTTCCTCCTCACCACTGCACTTATCTTTCTAAGGAATCATAGATGTGAGAAAGGTAGAAAACGTTCTGTGTTGCAACCTTGAGGATCCGTTAAGTGCAATCACCCATTTTGACGATGAAAAAAAAAAGAAAAAGAAAAATGGAATACTCTTGGCTGCTCGCATGGATCTTGTGAAGCAACAGCCAGGATGCCTCCTGCATGACTAAGTGCAGCTCTTGCCGCGCTTCAAAGGCCACTCATTTCTTGCTTTTGGAAGACCAAGATGCAAACGTCCTGCCAAAACATATGAATCGTGTGATAAAGTCAGCAGCAGCCGCCGCTGCCGCACCGGCATGACCGATGTTTCTCCTCAGAAGCGCCTTTTGTGTGCTTGTGTGTATATGTGTACTTGTGCGTAGCTCCTGTTGCTATGGTTATGCTTTTCTCTGAATCAGTCTGCAGGCAAATAAATAATGCACACTAATGCTGGCGTAGTGACAAACACTGCAGCAGGCTGTTGCTCACCTCAGCTCGGGAAACATTTACAAGCAAAGACATAGATATGCTAATGAGTGCACACAACAAAACATACATCCATCTTTAGGATTATATCTCTGTGTTTTAGTGTGTCTTTTGAACACAACACCAAAAAGTTCAATCAAAAATAAAAACAATATTTTGGTTATGTGATTGAGGCTAATTTCACATTGTCCATCAATTAAAGTATAATAATAGTTGATCTTAAACCATCATTAGTCCAGATTAATCCAGATGAGTTAACATTCTTAAATGTGTGTATTGTGTGTATCAAGAAAGACAAAGACCAACAGGTAGATGTTGTTTTTTTACACCTTTCTAATTGATCCAAATGATGAGATTATAAATATTGGAAAATTATGAGAATATACAAAAGTATAACTCAAAGTTAGTGAGGCCTGCTATAATGTATGGTTCAGAGACAAAGGCTCCGTCTATGAGGTTGAAATGGTTTGAACATGTACTGAGGAGAGACACTAGATACTTTATATTAGACCAAAGTCACTGGAGGTGCAGTTGCCAGGCAAAAGGAAGAGAGGAAGACCCTCAGAGAAGAATTATGGATGTAGAGGAGAAAGCAGAGGAGGCAGGGGATAGAGTGAGAGGGAGGAAAATGATCGACTGTGGTGATCCCTGAAGGGAAGAGCGAAAAGAAGAGGAGGAAGAAAAAGAGGAAGAAAAGAACAAAGATTAATCAAAAGGATTTACGATAGACATATAAAAAAACCAAAGGATTAGGCGAGTAGATAATAAATGAATGAATGAATATATAAAACTCTCCTTGCAAACAATAAAGAACTCCCATTATTTTTCCACTGCTGCATTCATGGTGAGAGCCCAGGTGTCCATTACTATTAAAAGGCCTATGGTACATCTCTGCTGTATGATAGATGGGAATAATTAGCTTCACGTTGTGTGGTAGAGGGCTGGTGTGGCTTTTACTGACTCGCACTCACACACTGCTGTCTCCTGCACTGACACAGCCTCACTGTCTTTATGGCTCCGCGGACAAACACTGGAACCGAACACCTTCACATATCTGATCAATTATAAACAGCTTGTAGTGAATCTTTTTATTTTTATTGCGCTCATCAACAGATTGTGTTTTCAGCTGTTTGTCTGATTAGAGCCACTTTATTTTGAACAGCACAGCTTTTCAAGAGTCTCCAGAATAATAAATGGAGAACAATTCTTTCTTTAACACGTGGTATTTATGGGACTGCATTTCACAACACGGATTTTCAACTCTACCCAAGTCCATCCGCTTTTTAATTTGGTTTTTAACTCTGTTGCTGACATTTAGTTAGTTTAAGGTGCTCACTATATAAAAATCCATCCATCCATTTTCATCCGCTTATCCGTTAACGGGTCGCGGTGGCAGCAGTCTACACAACCGCCACTCAAATCACACTGCACCGTACCAGCGCCTCGTGAACCTTCCTTTCGGTGGTGAGTCCACTGGAAGGTGCCAGCCGCCTTAACCAGGATACGATCTTGGCCAGGGGTTCCACACCAATGGCAGAGACACTGCCTCTGGGCCAAAGCCCTATATAAAAATGTTTATAAAGAATTTACCAGTTGGTTTTTTTCACTATAGTGTAAAAAAGGTTTTCAAGACATTGTTGGAAGAGTCCCCTGGCACACAGCAGGCAATCTGCAGACTGGACTTCGTGAAAAGCCTAGTGGTGATGATGAGACGTTACCTCAATCAACAACGTAAGGAAAAACAAGGAGAAATGAAAACAAGGCAACAGATGGTCTGAACTGATGGATTCAACATTGTGGGGAACGATTACAGGCATTAACATAACATAACAATATGATACAGTTTTTCTGTTTCTGATGAAGAAAAAAAAACGTATAAACAAATTACTATACAAAGCATCTGTTAGTCCTCTGGGCGCCTCGAGTGGACTTAAAAAATGAAAACATGATGATCGCAGCCACTGTGCACTGATGGAGCAGGCGGATCAGATTTGTGACATGCTCACAGCATTTTATATTTAGAAATGCAATTTGAACTGCAGTTAGGGAGTTAAGGGAGTATTTTTCAATATTTTCAGATGTATCACTCAGGGAATAGATCCTGTTATTCCCCTAAATCAGTGCCGGTGTATAAGAGGGTTAGAGACTTGTTATGCTCCCAAATGTGCTCCTTCCTATAATAGTGCTGAGCACATTTCCCTGTAACACAGATCCATTTTTAATATGCTGCTAGCATCTCTAACAGATGTCTCAGTGCGTAACGTGAGGTAACTTTACCTGAGGCGTTTGTTCCCAAGTTGGAACAGTGACAAGAAGCACTACACTGCACATGAACCAGTGTCCCTCAGGGTAAACTGTTGTGCTTCACAAAGAGGCCACACATTGCAGCTCGCAAAAAATATGGCAAGCAGCTTAAAAATATGACGCCTATTTATAGCTTTAGAGGCTATAGCTTTACCAGTAAACATGAAGTTAGGGAGCATTTCTCTAATGTTATGGATACAGGTAGCATTCGACTGCAAACAACAAAACCCCCGGGAGGGGATTCTTTTGAAGTATACTCATTAGTTTTTACACAAAGAGGAGTGTTTTAAGTTAAACATTTCTTTATGCTCTTGCTTCATCTGGGTGGGGTATACTGTTGTACTATTGAAAAAGTAATTATTTGAAACTAATTTAATTTCATGATTGTTAAAGGTGTTTTTTTGCCGTCATTTTAAGAAGTATTTGATAAAAAATATTTTTTTTATAAATTACTATTTTGCGGGACCTCATTTAAATTCCAGGTGACCCCAAGGTTGTAAAACACTGATCCAACCCCTACAAATATTGCAAATATTGGGTAAAATAACTTTTGAGGATTGCAATGTAGTAGATCCCTTTGAATTGGTGTTTGAACTGTATCATATCCGTATTAACCTTCAGTCCAATACAAGAAAAACTCTTTTAACAGTGTTTTTTAGAGTAAAAGGACATAAAGATAGAAGGACAATGAAATATATCACAAGGCTACCTGAAGCAGTCACTGGTAAGGCAGATCAACTGGAAAAAAGAAACTCTTTCCAGAAGGTCAAAAAGCATGTTATTGACCGGCTTGTAGAAAGCCATGAATAAAGAGCAAACTGCAGACCAGAGTCTATGTCAGAAGACCGTGAAGGTTGTGTTGCCTTGGAAGACCTGCTTAAAGCCTTTTCAAAACTACTGCCAGCAGTGAATACTAAAAATCCACCTTGTCTAAAAATCGACTATGTCCAAAGGGGTGGGGGATATTTTTTGATATTTTTGTTATTTTTTTCTACTTTTTCTACTTCTTACTTTCTACATGCATTATAAAATAATGAATGATTCCTGTTATGACAACGCTGTTAATCAGCTGTATTAACTTGTGATCAAAACCAGTTTCAAAGTATTTGACAAACAAGTGAGAGCAAGTTCTTGTGACTAACAAAATAATCTTGACATTATTGAAGATTGTGATATGTGCTATAATAATAATAAATATATGCTATAAAGGCAAACATGACCTAATCAGACAAACCAGGCAAATGATGTCAATAAATACAAAGTCCCACAAGAACTTGTGCCTTGTATTTATACGACATTTTGCTCAATGGTGTCTCATGGATTTGTGTCCATTTCTAAACGGTACTGCTGCTGATGAGAAGCTGCCAGAAGAGAGTCCCTCTCCATGGCTCACAGATAAATCAAAGGACACATTATAAAAAAAGTTATCTGTAATATTGGCTAGATAGGTTTGGATCAGATAATAGGAATTAAAAGGGATGAAACAGATCTGAAAGGATGGGAAGGTGACAGTGAGACAGATGGAGCCAAGTCTGATAAAAGCTCAAATGAACAGCCTCTGCTTAATCAACCTGATCTATACCCACCACGCTGTTTTCCCAGGCTTTATTTAACACATTAGGCTTATCTTTTCTTCAGGATTTTCACATTTAAGCAGTTAAATCAGTCCACTGCTCAACTGTCTCTCCCCCCGAGCACAGCAGAAGGTCCACAGGACCAATTAGGTTCTCGAGGTGGCAGCTCAATGGCAACTTCACTCAGGCTAAACTGAGGCTATTCTTCCATTTTCACTCCCTAATTGTGTCTGGTTGCTGCAGGGTTATATATTTTAACCTTAAATCTGTTGCTGTCTGCACATGCTTTAAAAAAAATAAAGCTAAAAGTCACAGTCAAGTGTCCGGAAAAATGTTGTTTATATAGGCGAGAGCGAACGTCGCTAAATGTTGACCCTGCCTGTGAATTGTCATTGGAGACAAAACAGACCTGATCCTCCCAAATGAAGCAGTGTGGGCTGAAAAATAATGGGGACCCCATTCAGCAGCAGGCCATTTATGGCCCTCATTTTAGCAGGCCTCGGCCCAGTTACAAAGACTCTGTGAATGGGGTCATCAGTAGGTTCCAGAGTTCCTCACCTCCTTCAGGCGGTGAGGAACCTCATCAACTAAGATGAGGTTGTGGAACATCAAAATATGAAAGTTTCGCCTCATGTTTTCCCTCATAGAAATCTCAAAGTAGAACTGCTAAGATTTTATTGTATGGTTGGTTTAAATGCTGCGTAGGCGGTGGCGACTTATTTAGTGTCTCTTACTATGAAGCTAAACTCAATTACATGTGGGCGGCAGTGTTGGCGATAGACGGCAAACAGCTTGGCGTCTTTAGGAGAGAATTGGAGAAGTGTTAACTGTTTGGCTGATTTGCAGTTCAGTTTTTGTAGGTTAATTGGGCTTATTAAAGCATATTAATGACAGCTAATATTAAACAAACATGATTGGATGTGATTAAAGACTGTGTAGTAATTTTTAAATAATTTATTTTTGCAAAAAGAGAAAAAGAAAAAAAAGGGAGAAAAAAATCTTTCAAGCAGCTTTAATTAAAAAAAAGTTTTACAAAAATGGCGACCCTGGGGCTGAGATTTGAATGGTTCTCTTTAAAAAAAAAAAAACACCTATTTTGACTAAGAAGTATTAAAGAGTGCTGTGACCAAGTTTACCAACAGCAGCTATAGATTTTCTAAAACCATGTAAAAACAGCCTTTGGTTCTTCTGCATCATTTTGGTGAGAATTTCCAGTTACTGTTTTCCTGGTTTTTATTCAACATTTTACATACATAACATTTTTTGCTTGTGTGCTACAAAGGTAAACACATTCCAAACTCTCACCTTGCACATGTCAATGATCTAACACTGACGATTAACTGGCATTCATTAAAGAAACTTTATTTCACATCAGTGGACCATCTCATAACAATCAGGTTGTTACAGTAATGACTCCAAAAGCATCTGGGTCAAATTGCTATTGTGATATTACATGAACATTTCATTAAAATTCAAGGCGGAGGCATTTTTTCTTTTCTTCCATTTTACCCTGGTTTGATGTTATTACCCCTTTCCTGCAAGTAAGCAAGCAATTTGCATGAACAATGCTTCATTTCCATGACTTTCGATACAAGGCGCTGCAATAAACTACACTTTATAGTCAGCTGAAATGGTAACCGGAAAGAATTATGTAAAATTAAAATGACAAAGCTTGTGAGTTTTATGGTCTCTGTCTCTGACCAGCTGGTGAATGTGCATATATTGAGTTTGTGTGCAGTCATTCTTGTACAGGTTGTGTTTTTCTGCTGCTGGAGATTACACAGAACTCATCTTGTTTTGTTTATCTCATGTGTGAGTGTACCATGCTGTATGAATCTGCTGCAGGGAGCAGCATATGTCTTTCGAACTACTGCACCTCAGGGATGTCATGTTCTCAGTCACAACTCACATTCTATTTGCTCCCCAAAGTTCTGCTTTGCCTCATTTTTATTTATGCCTTCCAATTTCTGCAAATAGTGTCTTTTCATCTGTAAATGCTCCAGACAGACGAGCATCCTTTACTGCCAGTGGTTTACCAGAGTAAACGTGTAAATATTTGCCCATTAAAGAAGATGCAGGGTAGGTGTCGATGTCAAAAATAAAAGATGAAACTGTCTGTTAACCACAACCCCAATTTCATGTCTGCACTAAGTTGACTTAGTTTACTTTTATCTTGTTTTAGCTTAACTCAACTTCTTTCAGCAAATTTCTGCAATAATTGAGCTTTCTTCATTAATTCTTCTGCTACCTTTAAGCTAGCATTTAGCTTAACTCAAGCTTGTCTCTGACTGCTCCGTGTTGCTCAGCCAACCTACCAACCTTCACTATAACTGTAAAAAAGAAATATGTCCTTAATTTCAAAACTTATGACAACAAAGGTGTTCCTGTAATATAGTGCTGAAAACAGATTAGGGTGCTCACAACAGGAGCAACATCATCAACGTATACACACATCTATTCATGTGTGTATATTGCTTCTTACAAACCTCCCATTTGAGAACACCGAGGCCACCCGCCACTTTATTAAAGAGCTGCAGCTGCTGTGATTGCTGACAAAGAGAGGGAAGAGAGAGAAAGAAAAGAACGAGATTTTCTCTCTCAAGATTCCACACAGACAACAGGTTGTGCAGCTCCAAGATGTTCACAGCTTCTCAGCTTGTCACACACTGCTGATGGCAAACTGAAGGACATAAACTCTGTGTTTTTAGAGTTCATAGAACATGAATTTTACATTTGTTTGATGCCGGGACTTTATTCCCGCTGGTGAGGCCCTTTTAAAATCTAACCACAGCAGTGAGCATGATACTGTGCTCTGCAGTTGTGCAGCGATATTCACATCACGCCAACACTGAGAGCACAGCATCCATCCATCATTTCATTGATTCCCCTGCTGGAAAATAAAGCATATTTTCTCAGGATCAGGTTGACTTTAGATTCTTTTTCTGTTTTTCAGAAGATGCTTGAAATAAAACAAACGATAAAGCGAGAACTATTTAGAATGTTCTTCACTGTAAACTGTGTGCTAACATACAGGTCGGTCAAACATGCTGTTTGTCTGCAATGCCTCAATTTTTTAGATCATTACTGCAAGTATATGTATGTTGATTGCATTTATCTCAGAATGAATATTAGACAGTAGAAAAAGTATTTTTGTTTGTTTTTTTTTCAGACGGTAGCCATAACCTGAGGTCTGATTTCTCCGTTAGAATAAAGTGAAATCCTTTATTTAGGCATCTATTAAAATATTCTATGTAGGTTCAAAACAATGGATTAGATTATATTGTATTAATGTTTCCCAATTTGTTGTGAATGTGACTGTCGTTTGGTATTAGCTTTGCCAATTAAGTTAATTCCTGCTCAATGTATGTCATTATGGCTATTACAGTTAATCGTTTTCACCTATAAAACACAATGTCAATTTAGCCAACTGATTCCCAATGACTGTGGCGTGGAATATAGATAAATGCAATACTCTTCCACTAGGTTGCAGCAGATGCTATAAAAATTGGATAGATTCTTGGGGCTTGGAGTTTTTCTTCTATTCCTGCATAAATATAACAGCTTTGTGTCCAACTAAACAGGTCCCGGTGTCACATACAAACACATATTTTTGGGACATTTTACCTTGGTTGTGTGTAAGATAAAAAGCTGTGTGCAGTGGCTCAAAAGTTATTTATCACCCATTTTAGGGAAAAACTGATAAGCATGCATATCTTTGAATATTTTAATCTTGAATTTTTATGAATTTTTTGTACTTACAACATGAAACTCAATGTCTCAGACACGTGACCCCTGCTGAAGAATGCTCTACCAATTACAGATGTTCATTTTACCAGAAAAAGAATACACTGTTGCATTATTTTAAATATCAGCTGCATATTATAAAACTATTGTGACACCATTAGGATATTGCTCATCCATAATGCAGTGTTTTATGACAGGACAACCGACACAGGGGAAAGCAATGCTGTTTGCAGGACGCATTAAATATTAAACCTGTTGTGGCTGTTTTTTATAAATATGAAAAGAAAACCTTGTCTGTGTGATGTGAGTAAGTGCTTTGTACTTAGTGCAGATAAATATCAAAGAAAATTAAAGCTAGCCTAATAAGTTGACACAATTACGTTTTTTTTTTTTTTTTTTCCAGTTTCTATCCTATGACACAAACCTTGCTCTAGATTTTTCCTTCTTGTTACTTTAAGAGGATGAATAGACAGTCATTGTGTCAAACTATATGGTAAGGGTTCTGAGTGATCGCACTTTGTGGGTGAAAAAAAGTGGTTTTAGTTCCAGACAATTGGAGGTCAGTGATGTGCTGCAAAAGCTCAGCTTCCACTATCGACCTTGATGCTTTTTACTTTTTTTCTAGAGCCTCCGGTAACATGTATATTTATCAAAGGACATAATTATATCTGACTACAGTAGAATTAAAAAAAAACAAATGCTAGGTCTTCTAATATGTAGCTGCGTTGATGTAAGGAAAACTGTCCTTATGTTTTTCCTGTTCTGTAAAAAATAAGAAATACACTGTAGGTAAACAAATGATCTCTTTTAAAATCAAACCTTCAAAACACTGTGCAAAAAATATTTGGCAGTCCCTGCTCATCCTCCTTTTGGGGACACAGGTGTTGGATGGAATGAGGATGGTGATGAAATGAGGGGTTTTTTTTGTTTGTTTGTTCAATCATTGATTGAAGAATCCAGATTCAGTTCGAAGACCATCATTCTTTTATATATTTCTTTGTCATGACATGTATTAAATTTTGGCATGTCGTGACCGAGTGAACAAAAATCAGAATTATATCTGTGATGATTGTCTGGTGATTGTACACTGTGTGTTTTCAAGGGAACAGAACAGAAAGGTACTGTTTTTAATCTGCAGAATACAACACCGTTCTTGATGTTTTCAAAGGCAGCTTTCAGTCTATTTCAGTGCATTGTTCACATGCATTGACCTCATGAAAACAAAAATCAAACATGGGCTCATTGTGTGTCATTTCATTGTATTCAGCTCGTTGAGAAATATGCTAAGGCACATGATTTATTAAATTGAGTGTTTAATGTCATTGATTAGGAATTGTTTTTGAAGGCTAATAGTCATCATGGATTTGATATTTGCAAGAGCCTCAGTGGGATTGTTGATTCACAGGCATTGCGTTATTCCAGGCACCTCCACGAGATATACTGTACATGCAGCTTTCATTATTCTTCAATTAAAACTAAACAAATAATTGTGAAATGCTTGCGAGATATTTAAAACCCATCAAATAAAATTAGACTGATTTACAGTTACAGCAGTCTAATAAAGATTTTTTTCTTTCATGACTTTTTAAAATTAAACCCGTAAAATAAACAAAGAAACACAATTATGTTGAAAACTTCATCTTATTTTCTTCACTACATATAAACATATGTACAGTTGGGAATTGTGTTCTGTACTCTGTGAGACTGGTCATGAAAGCTAAGTATCTCGCCTGCAGTTGAAAGAGCTACAAGCACATGCTGGGCGTTGGAATGGTATTTTAAGTACATGGTGCTTTGATAAAAGGAAACTATTACATGAGCAAATGACAACTTGTGTACAGACTGTGTATCTGAGCAAAATAAGTGGATGGACTGTGGACTTGGATCTGATATACAGTGCGTGATGTTCATGCCAAAGCATAAGAATGTGTTAAAAATGTTAAAAATAAATGTTTTTTTGTTTATGCAGTTGAAATGTTAAATGTTATGTTATAAATGTTAAAATAAAAGTTAAAACATGTGTTTTGGCTCCATAATATTATCTTCTACAGTGTAATTGGCTCTTTATAATTAATTAGTAATTGGTACTTTATATTCTGGAATATAATGTAATCTGGAGGCACTGGTCAAGACATTTCTGCAAAAAGAAATCATGACTTGAAGGAATGACTAATCTGCCCTTGCTCAAAAACAGTTGAGAGTAATAGTATATTTTTTCTATAGAGAATGAGATCTAACAGGTCTAACATAATTATAAGGATCTAATAATAGCACTATGAATCATGCAGGTAATATAGCTGTATGTCAAGAGCACATCATTAAAGAAAAAACTTTAATTTGATCCTAATTTTCTTGAGAATTAAAAATATATCAAATATAGTTTCACTTAGGTATTTATAACGTTCTAGCTGCCTACTAAAAGTTAAAAAAAGAACATGAGTGCAAAGGAATACATTTCACTTAAGGGTTAAAACGAGATAAAAAGCAGTTTGCCACAAAGGAAAAACAACAATCTCAGCTTGACAGCTATGCAGCAGTGTGTGAAGCTCACTCCAACAAACTGAAACGCACAGACTGTCTTTGTGCCAACATATTGTAGGTCTAAGCCTGCCTAAGCTCAGAGCGAAAAGACAGACGCAAAGGGTCAGTGCCTCACAGCTTGCAGCGGGGCTAATTGATGCCCAGCAGCTTTGGAAGGCAAAGTAAACATACCAATCACACTGTCTTTGTTTTCAACTGGGCTTTCATACAGTCTAGTTGGCCACAAATATAAGAAACACAATCATCTGTTGTGTTTCTGAACCATGAAGTGAATCATTCTGACTGGATGTTCCAGTTTATAGGTGCTTCTTATCGCCTCCTAATGGTCGAGCCACTTCTCCGCTTCTTGGTAAGATATGAAAATGAATTTAAACGCATTAGGAATTCTGACATTTCTAATTAATTACATTCAACAGTTTGCAAATAAATCCCAGAACATTCTAGAGGACTCCACGCAAAAGGCACAACCATTAGAAGACCCTATGGACTGAGGCAAGGAATGCCAGGGGCATTCAGCCTCACTCACAGCTTTATAGCAGGGGTGTTCTCACAAAGTGGCTGATGCCGTTGAAATGGAGTCAATCATTCTCTGGGGTGTGCTCTCAGTTTTTGGCCTCAGGAAAACTGCCACTAATCCTGAGACAGCGATGGTGGTTTGCCTAAACCTGGCAAAGAAGATGTTATCAGTAATGGCTCCAATTATAGCTCCTAAAACAGCCAGGAAAAGCCAGTCGTGTTCGTTGATAGTGATTCTATTATTGTGAGAGAAGGTGCACGGATGTCAGAGATGTGTCAGAAGACTGCTGACTGGTGTCTTTGATGAAACTGATGCACACAGCCAGGCACAGCTGGGGCCACTGTGCTCAACAACACCCTGCAGAGTGAGCAAACAAGGATTTTTTTTTTTTTTTCTTTTTGGTAGGACATTTTAAGGCAGATTTCAAGCTCCAGATTTCAATTATTTATGTGGAGCCACAGGTCAAGTAACAGGCACAGCTTTTAAATACTAAATGTTTCCTACTTTTTCTAATGCGTCTTCTTCACATAATTGCAGACACTCATCTCTGTCTCGTCTACTCAGCCTGCAACTTGTTTTGAAAAAATTTCAAAACTCATTTAAAAGTTGGTCAACGACTCCAAACAGTATGTGATTGTCATTGTCCATCAACTTATCCACCTCACTTCATCTTAGTGTCTGTATCTGTACCTGACTTTATCATTTTCCTCTTGACTTGATTTTACAGGTCCTTATAACAACTCAACATTCATTAATTCACTAATACTTCTTCAAGTACTTCTAGCCGTCTCATCTTGTTTAGCAGATCATCTTAAGTATTGATGAACCTTCTCTCTAATGAACCCTCCTGTTATGATCCTTTGAAAATATCCCTTTGAACATCAGCATACACAGCAATCCAATACTAGTTTAGCTGATCAAAACTCTTTGCTTTTCTTTTCTGTCCACTTTTTAAATAACCCATAACTCATAATACATAAAGGGGGAATTCTGGGCCCCTATTATTATTATTATTATTATTATTATTATTATTATTATTATTATTATTATTATTATTATTATTATTGGGATCAGAATGAATACTATTTTCACATAATATATTGCTATAATATTGCAATATTTTTCTTGGCCCCTATTTCCCCTCATACAATGGAACTGCATACATATTCCAATGTCTTCAATGTTTTTTCCTCCCTTTATTACACTTTCAGTTTTTTAATTTTATTTTTACACTCATTTCACCACCTGGGTCCCGTCATTCAGAGGCAGCTCTACAAACATTTTTGCCACATTACTTTACAACTGTAGACATTTGGATACTAAATAATCTTTGTTCCCAGTTTTTCTTTCCATCAATATTATCTCCAATACACTCCCAGTAAAAGCTGTGTTTCTCCCACACACGTTCAGGTTGTACTGTCTGTCCAGCTGCACAGTGTTCCAGTTGTATACATGTCCGTCTGCTTTCAAAGTAAAGCCAGGATATCAGACAGCAGTTTGGCTTTTTCCATTGTGAATTTGTGTATCTACCACTTGCACTAAGTGAATTCGACACATTAAGGAGCGCGGCAACAGAGGAGAAGCACTGACTCTTGTTCAGCCAACGACAAAGTGCCATGTGCCCTACAAGATGAGCCACACAGGGATCAAAAGGAAAACATCATCAGAAGTTTGTCAAAGCATCTGTAGAAGAGCATGTGTGGTATCAAACAGAAACACAGGGCTAAATGTCCGACCGAACTAGCTGGAGTAAAGGGGAGCCACATTGTGTGAGCAAAGTTAACTGATGTTGGTCAAAACAAAGAGCTGTGCCTTATGTTACTGTTGTTTCAAGAGAGAACACAGAGGCTGGAACGTGTCTCTGCTGAGATGGAAATATGCCATTCCATCTGTAAACAAACGCGGACAATAAACGGTTCTTAGCTCAAACTTCAGATTTGAATTGTTGTAACTCGAGGTAAACAGCTTCCTTTTAAAGCCACTATTTATGGATTCATAAAATAAGTATCTTCTGAAATGTTTCTTTAGATCAAGGTTATATGTATCATTTAAAATTCTTAGTGTATGAAAGGTATTTGCAGTATAAAAGCCACAACACAGCAGTAGGAGGACCGTGTTAAATTAATAAATACATGCATAAATAAATAAATTACCCAACGGATATTGGTGAGAATCAAACACAAACCTAGATTTATTATCAGTCTTTGCTTCCATGATGAATTCCTAAACTCATTATTTTCTTTATCAAAATGCCAGTTAGCTGTTCAAATGCCAGCATATCCAATAATGGAGTTTGTGCTAATGTGTAATCAGAGATAAAAAACATTTTCACAGAGAGTCTTCACTGGAGTCGTCTCAGGTCTGACACCCGCGGTGCTCACTGAGCGTTCCGTTTAACAACAAAACCCTGATAAGCTGACTTTTGTCACCATTGGTAGATCTCATTCAAGGGCAGCGTGATTTCATTGGTGGGCTTTATTTTTTGGGGAGCTTACACAAACTGACAGTGGCTGACTTAGACATTTCTGATATGTCTGCTGAGGGTTAGTTTGCAGTGACCCTAAAAAGAAGAGCAAACAAACTGAGTAACTGTTTGCTTTCTGCCCATCTCACTGTATGACAGTCTTCCCTGAACTGACAAAAATGGAGCAAAAAGAAACACGTTGTTGTTGCTGAAGACTTGCACTTTTTACTACTTATAAGAACATGGTAAAGTGATGTTTATGATAATAAAGAAGGCATGCTGTGTCGGGAGAGATGCTTCTTTCTATCAAAAAGAGGGGGAAAAAATTTAAGTCCTGCCGAAGAATACAGGATCTGTTGGAACGTGTCAAGTTGAAAACAAATGGTCTATTTGTCCATTCTATCCATCATTCTTATGCAAAAATAGAAGTTTCAAAAGACACTTAAAGTAAGTTTCATCTTCTTCCTCTTTAATGGCCCTTCACTTGACCTTCACTAAAGGGTACAAAGCTGCTTTAGGGGCAGTTAACCAGAGGTATCAATGGATTTTAATCAGAGCAATAACAAAAGGCATCAATTGGGTGATTAATCGTTGAAATGAATAATCAGATTAAACATTTCAATGCATTTTCACACAAAATCTGAATGTTACCCTCTGTATATGTACTTATTCCACTGTGCATCCAAATGAGAAAAAATGACCTTACAATATTGTCTTTAAGTCCAGCATGTAGAGGGTTCAACTTCCAGTCAGGCATTCGACTTGTCTCGGTACAACCTCACAGAGAGAAGGACAGTGAACACGTCAACAACCGAGGAGTAGGAGA
This sequence comes from Cynoglossus semilaevis, assembly GCF_000523025.1. Lineage (NCBI taxonomy): Eukaryota > Metazoa > Chordata > Actinopteri > Pleuronectiformes > Cynoglossidae > Cynoglossus > Cynoglossus semilaevis. The sequence continues at coordinate 13,595,894 of NC_024320.1, forward strand.
AGGACTATGAACTTTACAGAGCTCAATTTGAGTTCTAGATTTACATATTTCACTTGAATATTTTTTTTTCATTTTAATATTTCCACAAAATTATGCTGCTGTTGTTTTTCTACTTGGTTCAACAATATACACAGATTTTTTTTACATTTCATATTAATGAATGGTGATTTATTTATTTATTAATCATTATTAATCTTGATTATTTACAGATTAAGTTTTAATCTTTTGACAGTCCCAAAAGTATAATGTTCCAACGATTACTCAATGATTAAATATTGTCCTATTGGCTGCAGCTTCAATTTCTGTAATATTGTCTAATGCAAGAAGAAGGTTTCTCTTTACTTAAAGGAATTTAATTAGACTTTCAGGAGAAAAACTAAAAACTGTTCTTTATGCTTCAACAATCTTTGTGATTGTTCACAAATTCAGTTTTTAGGTGGAAAATATTGAACACAGCACGACTGGAGAATCCCTACAAACCAGACAAGGCTGAGGCGTCAGTGCAGAACTTTATATGTTGCCTTGTCTCCCCTTCAGCAGTGTACACACACATGCTGCAGATGTAATATTTTGTTTTTCTGCACTGAATCCTCCTCCTGTCTGATGGGATCTGCAGCATCAATTTCCTTGTTCCGCGCAATCCCCCCATGATTAGTTTGTTATCATCCATCTCTAGTATATCCACCGTTCATTCTGACCTGCATCCTCCACACTTTCTTCTCCTCTTACAAAGTCTTATACACACACACACACACACACACACACACAAACACGAACACACACTCCATTCCCTTCACTCCACAATCCTCCCCATGTTATTCCTCATTCTATCATGAACTCTTTAGACATTGGCAGGTTGCGAATGACCATAGCCTCCAATCTCCATTTTACAAAGGCAATCAAAGAAAATCTAAGACGAA
>NC_024320.1:13597149-13660178 GCF_000523025.1 Cynoglossus semilaevis
GATAAGAAAAGAAAAGTAATTAAGTTAAGGAGAGAAGGGTGCAAACCAAAGACCCCACTCAATAAATCAGGAAGTGCTAAGCAACCTGTCAGTCCGTAGGCCCTTTTTATTGGTCACTGAGGATCAGCAAGTATTAGTCACAGGGGTCTTACTCTGTGCGAATGGGTGGTAGAGTGAGTGAGGCTTCTGGTGTGTATGTGGGGAAGGGTACATATAAAAATCAGTGTGTGTCTCTGTCTGGCAGAGACTCCATCAATAACACATGGACCAAGGGCCACGGGCATGAGACAGAGAGTCATGTTAGAGATGGTGGAGGATGTGAGAAAAAGAGCATCGTCTGTCACTGTGAGTGTGTGTGTGTGTGTGTGTGTGTGTAAGAGTGAGAGAGAGAGAGAGGAAGAATGAGTGTGTGTCAATAAATTAAGAGCTAGAGAGTGAGTGGGAAAGGGAGGGAGAGAAGGAGATAACAAGTAAGGTATTCATGTTGGGTAATGAAAGAGCACAGGGATGGCCATCATTAGATGAGCTAGTCTGCACTAATGATCGTCATCAGCAGCAGCAGCCGTCAGCAGAGTGTGTCCCTGAGTTATCTCTAACCTGTGCAGACATTAAGGTCACTGGTAAGGGCATGGTCTAATGTCAGTGTATGTGTGTTAGTCCACAGCCATCTCATATATAAATAGTTCCTCTACAACAGTACCTTACACCTTTGGGAACCTCAAGGATTGCATTAATGGATTATACAATTCATTGAAGATTATGTCTGTGTCTGGGCTTTTATTTGTGAAGTAATTATCTTACTGATAAACATTAACGTAGGAAATTTAAAAACAAAATCATGACATGTTTTTTAAATTAAACTCTTTTTTTTAGTATGTTTGGAAAACATTGTTGACACAGAAAAAAATATTTTCCAGTCATGTTTGTTGATGTTGTTACCAATTTGACTCAACCGACTACTGCTTAGGGTTTTATTTTCTTTGGTTTGATTTCCAATTTCACCTTAACATGTACAATTCCAGCTTTACTTTTAAAGAAGTTCATTTGTTTGTTTTTTTTTTCATTTTTATTTGAAACTACAACTCAACTTTCTTGCTGTTTTTCTCAACGTGGTTTTGTTTCCAACAAGAAGACATTTTTCTTCCATTTTTAGTTAGTTAGTTCTTCTCTATACATTTATTTTAAGCACACCTTATATGTGCATTTATTTTCAAACTATAAATTCATTTTCTAAATTGTCATTTTTATTACTTGTTTTTTATCATGTGTATTTCCTTTCTAAAATCTTACTTTTTTACTTCTTTTAATACAGTTTGTTTTTGTTTGTTTTATTTTATTTTTTTGTTTTCCAACCTTTTAATCTGCTTTTATGTTCATTTGTTTGTTTATTTTTATTTATTTAACTGGTTAGGTGCAAAATGTGCAGGATACTAACAGTGGTTAGCGGTTATATATTTCTATTACTCTATTTCTCACTGTGTGAATCAACTGACTAAGACTTCACTGCAGTTGTCCGCCGGTAATCCTGTTATTATTCACAATATCCACTAAAGAACTCCATGTCAATATCAGGGTACTTGGCAAACATGAAAAAAGACAGAAAAAAGAAAAATCACAAAAATGTATTGCTTACCAAAACTCTCCTCTGCTCAGTCTACATCTACAGATTCTCTAGTGTCCAAGTATTTTTTTGTTTTGTACACCTCCGGCTTCCTGAAGCGTAATCTAACACACACACACACACACACACACACACGCCTCAGCAGGGGTTAATAGGAGTTAAAGACACTCTGTGGAGTTTCCTCACCTTTAATTACAGCAGGTTGCTCTTGGAAAACACATACGTTTTCTTGCTTATTCTTTATCAACACATTACTTTGTATCTCTGCTGTTAAATTAATTTGATGACTGATCTGCACTTACACTCATCACACTGCTGCAGCTCAACATGTCATCTGTTGACCGCCTATGGCCAGTAATAGAAAGAAAATCATTCGTGTTGAAAATTCACTTCCATAAAATACTCTCAGATTAACTGTGCTTTGTCAAAAAATAAAACAAATTACAACAAACAAAAGTACTAGTGTTTTGTCAAACAATAAATGTGTTGATATTTTGTTTTATTTTTTCTTTATTTGGTGTTCTTATGTAACATGACCTCCGCTCTTCTGTGGTGCTGTAAACCCCTAAAATGAGTGCCAAATTATAGTATAGTATATATATGTATAGTAACCACATCACATATAATAATAAATAAATAAACAATTTCAAATCATAAACATAGTCAGCCCCATATGTACCCATGTAAAATATATATACACTCCAGTATTAAGAAAACAATATTACAATTTGTAAGACAAATTACTAACAATATTCAATTCTTTCTGTAAATTTTTCTTTGGTGAATGTACATCTTACTGCATTTGAGCTACATCACTCCCTTCTATAAGGTGTTTTTTACTACTGGTTTTTCAGAGAAGCTTTTTCATGAAGAAACCTTTGACTCCTCTACACACACACAGATTCTGCTTTAGTGTAGACAGGGGTAGAGTATTTATAATAATTGTGACTTTATGTGCTATTTGACCTTCCACTAAACATCACTTCTGAGATTAGCATGTGTAAATGTTAACACAGGATGATAATCCCAAGACTCCCTGCCTTTCAGTTTTATACTCAACGTTTGGGACATAAAGAAGAAACAGCATGGGAAGTGTCTCTTTTGAGGTTAGAACAATTGACACCTCAGGAACATGTGAAGCTCCGGAAGTACAGCAAAGCCATGATCACCTGCAAGCGGACGTGAAGGGGGATTAAACCCTCCAGACCCCCAACAGTCAACTAGTTCTTGACTCCCAGCCCTTACCCCAAAGCCTCTCATTCACTCTTTATCCTTGCATTCATCACAGCAACATCATCCTGCACACACACACAAACACACAGCATGCATAAACATTTGTCCACATCAACCACTCACTGCTGTATATCGTAATCGTATTCCTTTGCAGGTGGGGGGTGGAGCCAATCTCAGCTGTCAACAGGCAAAGGCTGTGTTACACACTGGACAGTCCATCGCAGGGTTACATATGGAGACAGACAACCATTCACGCTCACATTAATATCTATGGTCAATTTAGTGTCCCATCATCTTAATCCCTAATGAGCATGTTTTTGGGCTGTGGATGGAACTGAAGTAACTGGAGAGAACCTACACACACGGGGGACAAACAGAAAGATCGATCAGGGATCATAGCAGCCACCCAGGGACCTTCCTCCTACGACGGAATGTGTGTTTACAACTTTTGTCAATCTGTGGCCACATTCCTAACTTCATTAACAAAATAAAAAAATCAATAAACATCAACCTTTTTTACAGCTTCAGTGCCATTGTGTCAGGTTTAAGTCATTTAATATAATTTGTACATTTAGTGTATTTTTTGAGCTAAAGAAAAAAAACTGATTAATGTTTATTAAACTTTATGGTTTAAAAATGCTGTGCAGATCGGATGTTGGTAAACAATTACAACAAAAAATATTAAAAGTAACGCATCAAATCACCATAATTAATACGTATGAGAAAAACTGCTCTTTAGAGATTTAAATCCAAACGTAACATTGACAGTTGACATTATTAAGTAAAAAAAAAAAAAAATTTTATCCTCATTACTGTTAAAAACACACATGCACATTTTTGGACAAGAGTCTCAGATAGGAAACTACATTTTAAAGGATTATCAAATAAAATCCACAAAATGTATTTTTTGTATTTTACGTTTTTTGACCAAACAACACACGAGACATTCTGTAAACAGTGAAACCAATTGACAACGGCTCAGTCTTATAGACACTGGACTGTGAGTGATAAAAAAAAACAGCTTTGAAAAACTCTGTCCCATCAGGAACGTGTGACCAGATTACAGCAAAGGCCTTAATTCCATCGTGGATGTTGTCCAACACAAAGCTTATTCCCTTCTCCGTCTTTTGTTTAATCACATTTCATTTGCGTCCTCAGAAAACTGAAATTACACACTTTGGCACTCAGGTGGTATTGTACCTTTTCAGCAAATCCATCATTGTAGGTAAGTAGAACAAAATTTACTGTTTTCTTTTCTTAGAAAAAAAAAACAAAAAACAAAAAATAAAAAATAAACGACTGCAGTATTAAATGCACATCATTATATTCTCAGGGGAGATGCCGGCTGTTGTTTGCATCCTCAGCCTCAACTGTTCACTTTCAATGAGAGGCTCATGTCAACACAATGCTGCTGCTGCTGCTGCCTCCACATTTCTGATTAGTGTCAACATGCAGTACGAAGGTTGCTGCACGTTTGGGGGCACATACGTACAACTGCGGGGTAGTTGTGTAGAAAGCTGACAAGGCCACAGGAAGAACACAGACAGCAGATTCCGTCAGTTCCTGGTCAAAGATGTGAGCAATCTTAATGGCAGCACAACACGCTCTCATTATCTTCAAGGTCTTTTGCATCTCTAACCTCATTCCCGTGCGAACGAGGGATCATTTCTTTTTCATATCGGCACAGGATTAATGGCCACATGTGGAGTAAAAATGTGGTTCAGCATCTACTGTTTACCGTGTTTATGCGTTTACCTAAGGGGAAATAAAGCATATTATCAAACGTCCTTGAAGGCACTTCAGGTTACAGCTGAATGCAGCTTGCCTTTAGTCTATTTTTTTTTCTCCCCATACAAGATGACATTATTAGCAATGGCTGACACCATCACTGCCTTGGCCTTGATGTCAGAAGAAAACATTTGTCTTTTTGTCCTTGAGTTAATAGAAGACAGATCTAGGGATGAAAATATTTTTATTATTAGTTTCTGTGTTTATTGTTATTTAAAAAAATAAATAAACATGAGGATTCAATGATACAAAAGTACAAAAAGGGCAGGGAAAGATGGGGAGATGGAGAGACAGAAAATGTGATGATAACGTGAAAGCAGAGAATGGGAGGGGGACGAGAATGGACATGATCAGTCATTGAAACACACCCCCGTGCTAAAAGCACCACAGTATGTGTGTGTGTGTGTGTGTGTGTGTGTGTGTGTGTTTGAGCAAGCTTGAGTTTGTGTGAAAAAAATAATCATAGAGAATGAATTTCACTCTGATACATCACAGGGACACAGGTAATAGTTCACTATGACATCACTGCAAAGTGGCCACTCACAATCACACACACACACATGCACAAAGTGAGGCAATCAACACAATCAGTGCTGTGGTGTGGCAGGTAAAAACAAAAGATTCACAATAGAAGCAGAGGCTTGTGTGTGTGTGTGTGTGTGAGTGTGTGTTTGGTGGTAAGTGTGCAGTAAAAGCAGTGTATCACGGTTGATACGCTGCAGTGATTGCATATAACATGTTCTCAGTTTGGAAGTAAATACACACAGTGTATATGACTCCATTTGTCAAACTGCTCCAGTAAACAAGGATATTTTTGGAAGCCTGGAGACAAAATCAAACCCGTATGAGAAACGTAAGCCTAGACAGTGCCTTGTAGACATTAAAGATGAATTTAAATGACTTGCGTGAGCTGTTTGTCATAAATCTTGCTGATGATGATGATTTAACTGCAACATTTTATTGACATTTTAGTGACACAGCTGCCAGAAAAAAAGCCCTGATATCACTATTTTCATAATTACAGAAATGTGACTGGCATAAGGGCTGACACCTTTGCTGCTGTGATACCCGACTGCACATTTGACAGCAGTCTAATCCAATCACATGAAGGTAGAGACAGCCCAGTCAAATGCGGCAATAATTAGATTCACGCCTTGGCCAGTGACGTGCACACTGTAAATTGGTGAAGTTGAGGCAGCACCAAGGTGACAAGTGGAAATGTTCATGCCCGTTTACAGAATCCTTGAATGTCAAGCATGATGAAAGAAAAAAGGGAATTTTATAAATTCTGGTGGGCACACAAACTAAAGGTAAATAATTCTGAGGTTAATAGTATTGACACTTGCTTTTCATCACTTGATCGCAGCCGCCAATCACGATTCACTGGCTCAGATATTTTTATATGGTGCATTTTGTTTTAACTTAATTAATGTTCATCAAAGTTTATTAATACAAGTGTATTAATTACCTTTGTATGAATAATAATTAGCTGAAAACATATTTTATTATAATTTTTTTATCAGTTACAAGACGTTCCATGCGACCCCATTTAAATTCCAGGCGACCACAAATGGGCCCGTGCCCCCTATGTTGAAAAACACAGAGCTACTCTGTTTGTCTCTGCCAGTACAAACAGCATAGAGGTCATACACTACAGGTTCCAAGTGGAAGGAAAATACTTTGTTCTACAGTTTGCACACAAAACATGTTGTTATCCAAGTTACCATCTGGATGTTTAGATAATAAAAAAAAACTTTCTGTCCAACAAGCCAAGCAATGCAATCCAGCCTTCAGTCAGAACAATTTTTAGCTGCGTTACTCCAATCCACCAGTATTTTTAAGATGATTTTGATTCTAATTGTTTTAAGTGTTTTCTTATACATTTTGGGAGATTTATTACAAAAAAGCCTTTTGCCTACCGTATGATGCAGTAAAAATATTTTTTAATGTCTGCTTCATATAAAAAAATATTGTGTTTAACTCTCTTATGATCAGGTCCCATGTGGTTAAGTGTATTGTATTAATATCATATGATTGTACAGTGGTGTACTGAAGACGGTGTGCATTCCCCAGGGCCCATGGACTGTGGGGGAGACAAGGGAGAATGCCTGGTGAACTCAAGGAGAGACTGAGGGAGTTGAAAGGACATGAACAGCATAAAAGTGAAGAGAGGAAGAAAAAAAATGGTTGAGGCAAGCAGGAGGAGGAAATGAGGAGGAGCAGTGGAAGAGTGGAGGGAAGGGCAAGCCAACTAAGCACTTTTCTGTCTATTTTTCATCAGGCAGGCTAAATTAGGCCAAGCTCATCTCTATCTCTATCTCTCTCTCTCTCTCTCTCTCTCTCTTTGTGTGTACGTTTCGAAACCGTGTGCTCACTCATTCCCAACACATCTGTCCTGTCCTGGCATCTCAGAATACAAGGGGGCATCGCTCTGAAAACCTTTCACAGCATCGTACCTTTGCACACCCTGTGATTTATTGGACAGAGAATGTCGACCATTCCCACACTGATGCTGGGAAGAGTTATGTTTGTGTGTGTGTTTTCTCTCTTTGAGGAAGCAGATCTGTGAACTCATCTACAGTTTTAGTGGCTGACTCTTCAACTTGATACTCGACTTGTTTCCTCATCCATTTGTATTCTCATGGTGCCAGACCTTTGCTCCTCCTAACATTAACCAGAGAGGCTGGTATTTGTATCCCGCCTTTTCTTTCTGATGAAATGTGCCATCACATTTCAAAAACTCTTTGTTGTATCAGCAATTCTAAGCAGTGATGTAAAACAGTCAGACTGCGATGCCAAAAACTTTATTCCAAAGCACGGAAATGGACATTAGGGTAAAAAAACACCATAAAAAGGCCATGTGCGTGAATGGATGTGTGAACTATTGCCATTGGGTTAAATAATAAAACAATGCTTAAAACTATGATTTCTAACTACAGAACCCCAAGAGGTATCAAACAAAAGAAGAGGCTGAACAAAAGAGCACAGTGAAATGGCAAAGGGCAAAACTCTTCAAGGCAAAAAACACAACAAAACATACTGCAATGATTTTACTTCTTTGTTTTACTGTTAAATCTCTTCTCTGGCAAAAATCCTCAAACTCTCAATGGCTTGACCTGTTGAACTATGTATTTTACTTTGCTAATTACTTCATCATCATGTACCGTTCTAAACAATCAGCTTCATCATTGATGCCTTTTATGATGGGTGTAGATACAAGAAGAAAAAGTGACTAAACGATGTCTGTACAGAAGTTACAGAAGACCTGGCATTTTTCCTGGCTGGGGTTCATTGACTACACTGACGGCCTTCATTATTTTATCTTCCTGCCTTTGAAAGGAGCTCTGATTATTGACCTGTCATGTCTTCGTTTATGTGGAGAGAGTTTATGTGAAATGGCAGTCAGTTTAAGTGAATGACAAACTGCAGATTATTCTCCTTGATCGTCAGAACGCATCTCAGCAGGTGAATGGTGCTCATGGCTAACAGTGAGCCTGCGGTGCTTACAGATAAATGTCTTAGCAGGCACTGGAATGGATCCTAATGTTGTAGTGAGAAGAATTACTGAGGAAAGTAAAAATCAAATGTGTGAAAAGCATCATAAAAACTATATTAATAATGTAATATATAACATTATAATAATTATAAATATAAGTTAAACTCAGGGCTGCAAACATGCGACAGGTATGAACAGTAGCAGGACAAAAGTATTACTTCAATGTAGAATATAAATTTTATCCAAAATAGCCATCTATTAAATAGCTGTGAGTCATGTGACTCAGAGAACACACATGTTTTAAACTGAAGAGCCCTGGAACATGTAACACCACTCAAAAACACATGGGAAATGAAAAACCTATTCACACTGGACCTGCTGATTCATGTGCTCAACACCAAACAACCAAGAAAATGTCAAAGAAAATCTTTGTGGAGGTAACGCATCATGGGAAGGCTATTTGGCAACTAAGAATATATGTGTAGATGATCGTAGACCTTATGGTGTGGTATAAAAGCAATATTTTTTTCTATTTTCTTTGAGGCGTCACCAAAGCATAGCAGGTCTCACACAAACTTGACTTTTATGACCAAACCATTATTGAATATATTGGTATTTATTCATTTTAAATGGTGTTTTATTTGGACCACCCTGCTTACTGTTATTGCACATGTGTCAAACTCAGGCCCGGGGGCCAAATCTGGCCCACAGTGTAATTATATTTGGCCCGGGAGATCATATCAAATGTGTACTAGAGTTGGCCCGCCAGTATAAGTTTGACACCCTTGTATTATTGGGACAATGAGCCACACATTGGTGCCCACGAGGGTCATATTCAGAGGTTTGACTCTCTGGATACTTTTAAATACTTCCAAGGTGATGGTACAGGACCAGAGGCAGAACAGGCTTTGGGCCAACAGAAAGATCCAGGTCAGCGCACCCTCTGTAAGTGACTGTTATTAATTCCCACTCTTCACTTTATCTGCTGCCATTATTAAAGGAACTCCTCTCCAAATGTTGATGACGGGCACAAAGGATATGGAAAAAGTACTGATATTTTTGGCTGCATTGAGTTTAAGTCCATCTACAGTCCTAATACAGTTAGGCTGGAGTTTCCACTTTGGTTTCCACTACAGCTAATGTTGGATTTCTCTTTAAAAGGCTACAGTTTTCAGCGATTACCTGCAGAGAAGTGCAAGATATTCATTTAAAAATAACCTTTTTTCCTAAGGTTATGCCATATTGTACTAAGTATATGGTTTAATTTATTTCTACTTGTATTCAAGTCCAAACTGGTCATAAAAGTTCACCTCACAAACTCTTGCATCATGACAAACTTAAAACCTGGAATTACAAATGCAAGATTTCCCCCATTTCTCTGACAATATTTTTGTTATCCTAAAAAACCTCAGCACAAACACACACCCCCACGTCTTCCTCCACACAGCCAAAAATGCTGACTCTCCTAATCAGCAGTGCAGAGAGTGTGAATCAGTACATTGATGATGCGTCACCTCTGAAAGATTTAATTTCATAAGGTACATTTCAAGGCTGATATTTTGTCTCATTGGCCCTGACCTTGGCTTTGGTAAATGTTTCAGGCAGATTGATCGATTTCCAAATATGTTGGTATTGGTTTTTCATTTTTTTAACAAACCCTTTTAGGTCAAGGCTTTAAAACTTTTCTTTGTTGTATCTTACAAAGACAAACTACGAGATAAAGTAGGAAATGGGATCTCACTGTAAGACTCTTCTGTTAAAATGTGAATGAGAACACCAGCGTTTGCTCTTTCTCCACAATGTTAAAGACTGGAAACATGACTCAGAGAGATCCACTTCACCGCCGTAAAAAAGCCACTACAACATGAGACCTCAGGCGAGACACGAGTGTTGACATGCAAGGTAACATGGAGTGGAACGTAATACTGTGTAAGTACCACAAATGATACTTTGAATAATGCAATACTCTCTACAATGAGTGACATGCATTCAGAGGTTTTTGTTTTGTTTTTTTTACATTTGTGTAAGTAAATGAAATGTTTATTGTGTGAATTGCTAATTTATAGTAACATTTGTTTTATAATTAGCATTTCAGTAGGTAGCACTAGCAGGGTATATAGTCATTAATATGTAAAAAATGGCAGACCCATATATACATTCTAAGCAAAAGAAACTTATTTAGTGTTTGTGAGGGTAGAAATGATCAGCCATGACTAACTCCTGCTTAAATGAATCCATGCATGTTAAACACCAGGATTTCCTGGATTAACATGGATTGAAAATGTAACTTTTGTTCACCAATCTGTACAAAAGCTCTGTAATATTAATTCATGCCAGACCAGACTAATACTGTAATAGTTTCGGCAGTTTCATGCAGTACATTGTACCTCGTCTGTACTGTAATCTGTACATATGGGACTACAGTAATTACATCATCATCATGTCCTGTGGAAAAAAGAAAAAGTGTGGACAAGCAAAATGTCCCTCGCTGAGAGTCAAGAACAAGATGTCAAAGACGTATGCAAACACAGATGCAACTGTTGCATACAAAGTGAGCGGATGCTCAACATCCAAACTATTTTATAACTTTCAGGTGCTGTGCTGACTGGAGCAGATGGTGCCTGTGAATTTTCGCTATAATACACACACACACACACAGCCGGAACAGCATTCCACTGCAGTAGCATCTGCATCCCAAGAGCAACTTAAGACAAACAGTCACCTGCTGGTATCTTAGCAGCAAAAGGTGACGAAACCTTCTGGCCTGTCACAGCCAACGTTACTAAAGCGAAGAGGGATCTTATCTTAGGCTTTACACACACACACACACACACACATATATCTATCTATATATAGATATATAGATATATACATTCCTAAATATAACTTCTCAGTATATTACTAGAACAGATTTCCTGACACATGCACAAAGGAAATTAAAAATCGCATAATGATCCTCCAGTAACCTGAACATGTCCCTAATGACAGAAGCTACCTAGCTTTAAGACAATTCAGAGAAAAAGCCAATGCCTGAGCGGATGTCAGGGTTTAAGGCTTAATTCTGTTGGTAATCGGGGACAAAGGACATCTGTAATTACTTTGTCTCCCCAGTGGGCGATGGTAGCAGCTCAACAGCAGCTTCCCATTAGGATCCTGCCACAAATGACTAGGGACCCACAATTTTTTGTCTTGTGTGCTTTATTGGGAAACATAAATCAAAACAAGTTAAAAAAGATGAACTAATTCAAATAAATCTAATTAACCATTTTTAATATTTCCTAATCTTAACTTTAAAAAGTTAAGAAAATTAGCAGTGTATAAATGCAGCTTGTGAAGGAAATAAATAATAATTATGGCGAATGGAGTTGAACTGTGATGACAGAAAATTGATTTTCATAGCATTGTAACTGTTTAGTGAATAAAACTGCTTTTGACATTAATGACAGTCTTTTTTTCAGTATGCAGTGTGTGATTTATGCTCATTTAAAAAAAATACACATTTTAAACAATCCATACTTCATTGGAATCGGTGTCATAGATCTTCCATCCAATTTCAATCATTAGCTATATATTAGTATCACCTATGCATAGGTGTCCTGAAGAACTGCTCACAATTCTAGTGCATCTACAGACAGGCGTCATCATCTAATGAGCCCAACGAAAAAAATCAATTTCTGTCTCCTTGAAGGTCAAACTAAGGTAAATCAAAACTGCAATTCACAAAATGCACAGTTGGAAACTACAAAGCTTTTCTCCCGTTCATAGTTTTTGCAGCCCTCAAATGACATTATCTTCTAGAAGACACCCATCTGCCAGTTTTATCGGCTTCCACTCTGATGTGATTTTACTGTTGTATCCTGACAGAGTCTGGTGTACTGACACGACACCCGCTCCTATCTCATTGCCTTGGATCCAGGCATGATAATACCTCTCTCAACATGCTGGGCCAACACAGGTGTCAGATCTTTCTTCCTCTCTTCCTCTATCTCTCTCAGCTGAGAAAGTTAATCTGCAATTCAAACACACTTGCTCTAAGCCGATCACAACCAGAGAGCAGGCTTCTGTTACTGTCACCGCTGCTGTAAGGTGACTCACCTGTGCACCTGGATTCCTAATGCTGCTTCATCATGACTTCTGGGATTTCACTGTACGCAAGTCACAGATATAAATAACTGTGGCCTGATGCTAAATAACAAGGACTTACAGTGCGGGGAGCAAAGCCGGCGTGACGAGCCTCCAATCTAGGAGAACCTTTGAAACCTCCTCTGTCTGCGTATGCTTCTCTTCATGAAGGGTAGCTTCATCTGTGAAATGAGAATGCAAATCATATTCTGTAAGTGAGTTTGAACTGGCAGGGCAGAACATTCAATTCAGTTCAATATTACATACAGGGGAGAAAAAATGGAGGAAAGTGAGGCATGTCTCATGTGCCTGTGGACTCACAGTATAAACCTGCAGTCTGTAATACAGAAGGAGAAAAATGTACAAGAAACAGGTTTGGGTGTAAGGATTAAGATTTGGAGATTAGGAATATCAACCAGGAATTGATCTTTGGACACAGTGGTGGATCCTAGTTAACCATTGTGTTTAGAACTTTTACAGAGAATTGTTAAAAAAAAAAAAGACGACATATTTATCTGAGCCACAATATTTCCCTTTCTTCTACAATACTTTGGCAATGGCCTTCCAGACTCTAAGACCCTCAAATGACCTTAAGTAAGAAGACAGGATGTCACACCATGTTTAGGGATGTGAATATAGAAACCACACGTCAGCTGATGTGCATATCTGTTTGGAAGTTGTTTAGTCGGTTTGATTGTTTTACCATCAATCACAGCGCCACCTCTCTGCCAGCAGAGACCACTCTCTTGCTTTTACCCCCACCCTAACAGCAGACCTCCGGAGGCGGAGGCCAGGTGAAGCCAGCTGTTCTAAAGCATGCAACTGATGCAAAATGCTCTTTAGCTTTGATTCTCCTGACAGCAGACCACAGTGGACGGATGCTAGGTGAATCAGACTCTCCTAGTGCTGCCGCCTTCCTGTCACTGGGGCTATCACAGACCATTCTCTACTTTTTAAAATACGTATGCATCTGTACATACGTATTTTATTCCCTCAAAAAGATAAATTATATTAGCCAGTTATTTTGAACGAGCATTCTGCATAAGTAAATCAAATGATGATGTAAAGTAATAATGAAAAGAAAAATCAACTTCTTGCAGATTTATAAAAAAATGCCACTTTTTTGCCACAGTGCACTTTGCTCCTCTGAAAAAAAAAATGTCTTAATATATTCAGGCAAAGCTTAATATAGACCAAGTCATTAAAGACAAATTAAATCAGTGCCAGGCCTGGTCTGACAGTGTTTATTTTTAGTTATATGCCATCATATAATGATGCTTCAGATGTGAAGACATCTTTGATGTCTGACAAAAAACTGTTGTGTGAATGTCATCACATCTGATGCTTCGATAAACAAGCCCCTGTCAATCTGTGGATGAACAGAGCAGTCACTCAATTCATAGGATTTAATCCCATATCCCATAAGACTTTGCGGTCTTTTTTAGAGTTCCACACTTCAGAGTTTAAGTATGTAGTAGTGACACTGAGCTTTATAGTAAACTGTCATGTAGAACGGGCTTTTCAGTTCAGAAAAAAATGTATGAAATAATTATTTATTATTATTAATTATCTATTAATTACTTTAAGAGACCAACTCAATGACATTGTCATTGTTTTCAGTTCATTTCGGATGTAAAGCTTTCAGATATGAACCTATGGCGTGGATCATAAAACCTATATTTTTTTCCACGTAAGGCTAAGATCTTTCTATCCGCTCCATTACTATGAATCCAATGCTATTTGCGATCCTGTTCTTGGCCCTTTTTGAATACTAAAACTTAATGTTTCATCTGTCCCTGTATTAGAGCAACCTTCTCCATACCAGTCCTAACCCCTGAAAAAGAGAAAAAATATGACTTCCATCCATCAGCTTATCTTTCTTGACCATCTGGCTTTTTATTTTTACCCACTAGAAAATAAACAAACAAAAAAAAACATGTCCTTGTTTTGTCTCAGCTACACTCAGGCGTGAAATACAATTTCTACTCACTTAGAATCTTCACCAATCGCTGACCAGGTAATTAGTGGCTTCTTTCACATAAAGAAAAATCCAAGTTTAAGGTCATTTCTAGGTGATGTAAATCTTTCTAAAGCTTTCAGAAACTCTCGTCAAAGACATTTCTTCTCCTGAGAGGGATTTAAATTTTTACTTTCAGACCAAAACACCAGGTAAACAATATTTGAAGAGTAAAAAGGGGATTTTTTTTTTTCTCTATAAATCAGAGCTTTAGAGATGGAATTTTTCTTTGATTGTTTACTGAGTGAAACAATTCCTATGAGTCCTGACTAAAATTTATATAAATCTTTTCAGCTTGTGAGAGATTTTGACCCAATGTTCACCACTGACTACAGGTTTCTACATGACTTCGACCTTCAGCAGTTAATAACAGGGAAAACGGGGATTGTAAATCCGCTGCCTATCTGAGGAAACACAAAGCAGACGTGGCCTCAACACTGGGTTTAATTAGCTGATGAGTTCAGAATATTAGAACGACTTAAGCCACCCTTCCTCACTAATCAAGAGTCATAAGCCGTGCTGGGGGATCCAGGCACTGGAAATAAAAAGCCATTTGTGACACTTCATTACTACTATTTGTCCAGATTCTACACTGCCCTGCTTGCTAGCTGCCAGACCTTGGGAAAATCCATTATCAAATCACAATCACAGACAAGTGAGGCTGATAAAGCACAGCCTTCGGCACATTCTCCTGTATCAGATATGAATTCACATCACTGCGGCGAGAGACCAAACAAGCAGCAGCAGAATAAAATTAACCAAATGAACCGAAATTCAACTGGCGGCATTGTGACTCCCTGACAATAAGTGCACCAGCTGGTGGACTCATTTGAATTCCTTCTCATATTTCCAGCAGAACATAAAATTCTGGCTCCACTAAAGATAGGAGGGATGAGTAAGCACATAACTCAGCTGAATACAAAAGGAAGAGAAGGAAGGGATACGTCATGCAGACAGTGTCTGGGAGAAGGTTCGGTGGAAAATCTGTACACATCTGGGGGAGGGAGTTGTTGTTGTGAGTGTGTGTGCTCGACCAAGCAGCAACAGGAATTACATTTTGCGTTACCTCCTAGCGTAAGACATTAGAGCGGTGCTGATGATGTAATAAATATGAATATATTATATTATATTTTTTTGTTTTTACTAGACAGTAGACAGAACGTCTGCCTCTTCCTTTACAGTAACTGAATGAATGAAAGGAAATTAGAGTGACAGATAAATGTCTTATCTATCAAACGACAGGGTTCGTTCCACTGCCTGAGAGAAAAGGTCTGGCCTACATCGCACCGTTAACAAATCAGAATGCGTGTTTCTTCATGTTTCTTTGACGAAACATCTGTGTTGGAGATGCGATCGAGCAGAACTGGATCTCGTTACCACAACTGCAGTTCATAGCAGGCACAACTGTAGTATTGATTCAGACAGTATTTATTAGCTTAATTGGAGTGACAAAACTGACGGTGTAAAGAGCTCGTGCAGATCAAACTGGATTTTATGAAGGGCCTTGGTGAGAACAGCAGCAATAGTAGGATAATTGTGGGTCAATTAAAACACTTTTCCTGAAACTATGTAGACAGACAAACAGCTGGGCTTTGACTTACAGCTGACATATCACAATTACTCTTTATGGGATGTTAAACCCTCCCACAAAAAACAACGTATTTACTTATTTTAATATTTAATTTGCCTAAGGTTAAGTTTATGGAACTTTATACACATAATGCCTTTCGATATTGTAGTTTCAGGGTAGATTGTTTTTGTAGATATGACAGAGATTATGGTAATACTCACTGCCTCAGCGCTCTCTCTCTCTCTCTCTCTCTCTTTCTTTATATATGTATATGTGTGATTATGCATATAGTCTATGTGCAGTTTTGAGTACATGTGCAGACACGTCCCTATTTGTCTCTCAGCGTTGCATCTTTCCCCAACCTTGTCAGCCAGTGTTTGGCTTGTTCAGAGGTCTACACCCAGTGGCTCTAGAGCTCTGAAATACCCTGTGAATTCCAATCTCCTGCTGCATGACAAAGTCGAATGGATGTTCAAAGTAAAGCTTTTGATATGGTTTGTCTGTCTATAGCATGAGAAAACCTTTCTGAAAAGCGAGTGGTTCACCTTGCTAAAGTGAAAAATCAAGATTGGCTGAAAAAAACAATAGTTACTTAGACATGATGAGAGTGACGGGTCACCTTAATACCATAGATGGATATTTGTGGTTTAATTAGTTTCTTTAAACATTGAGCAGTATTACTACAAAATTACTGATTAAGATGTTTTGTTAAGACTTTACAGAATGTAAAATACCTTTCTGGGACTTCAAAGTTTTTTATACTTATTTGTAAATATGTAAAAATATTAAGTTAGGTCTCAGCGCATAGATTAAAGATGAATCAGAAAAAAAATGGCTGCCGGTCGATTTTCATTATACATGGCTGTCCCAAAACATGTTTACGCTTGTGCGAGTGTGTTTTATTGTGCCGCAGCTGTAGCCCTCTCTATCAGCCTGTCTCGACTCTCTGTATTAAACTGTAAAGGCACCGCAGGGTGCTGACGGAGCTCAAACCTTTTAGCTGACTCAATGTTTCACAGCCGTGGCCCTCTTTGCCAAACGTCAGACAGATGTATCCTCTCTCCCCTGTTCGCTTTGTTATGACCTGACCAAAGCAAAACTGCTGTTGGACCCATAAAAAGCCAAGGATGATAACGGAGAGTGATGGTGCGGCTTATTTAAGTGATGTTTCTACGGTGTAGCTGTCCAAAACTAACGCTTAAACATTAGCACCTCTGTCTTAACGTATTATTTCTATTTGAGACTGAATGCACATATATATATGAATGTAAAATATGAACATATCATTGGATCAACATTTTGTTCCAAATGTATTAATACAGAAATATGAATCAATATTTAGGTTATTCAAGTTAGTGTTAAGAATTATGTCTGCAATATATGTTTATAGTTATTTTATATATTTTTAGACAGTACTTGGGGTCCTCGGTTTAATTCACCCTCAACCTTCGGCGTTTCGTGGTTACGTAGCCATCTCCTGCCTTGTTCCGTCACTCTGACGGCAGCGTTAAAACTAAAAGAGGAGCCGGCTAATACATGAACACAGGACTATACAGTGAAGACAACTTTGATTACATGCGCCGGTTGTACGCCATACTTTGGATTGTGCTACATTCACTTTCTTTCATTTGTGTTGCTGTTTTTGGGAAATTCTTTTGCACTTCGTTTTGGCTCTGATGTTTTTATGTCCTACATTATGTTATGTGTTAGTGTAGGCGAGTGACATAGATATTTATGTACAGTAGGCAAGGTTCGGGGTGTAGAAACAGTGTAAGTTGAGGACGCCCTATATTGACATCTGCGGTGAAGTTTGGTTTGGAGACGTTATTTGGGGAAGTACAAAGAGAAGTGGGTTTTTTTCAACAATTGAAAAAAAAATTCTGTTCATTAGATGACAAAAAGATAAAGTGACGCTGAGCACACAGCAGCTGGTAAAGATAGCATCAGGTTTAAAGATCAACCTCAGGCATTTGTGTAATGACTACAGCCTCCATAGTGTCGATGACTGTCTCACACACAGTAACGACATCCTTCCCCCGGGATCACAATAACCACACACACGCGCTGCTGTACATGAAACTAACCAGTACGCAGTGTTA
Organism: Cynoglossus semilaevis; assembly: GCF_000523025.1. Taxonomy (NCBI): domain Eukaryota; kingdom Metazoa; phylum Chordata; class Actinopteri; order Pleuronectiformes; family Cynoglossidae; genus Cynoglossus; species Cynoglossus semilaevis. Next base: position 13,615,096 of record NC_024320.1, read on the forward strand.
TTTAAAATTCATTCTAGGGCAATAAGGCAGCAGACAGTTTCCATGGCAACAATCGTGACAGAGTAATAAAACAATAATGCGAGGGAAAACTAATAGAGCGATATCAAATGTATCATCTAATAATATTTCAACCACACTCGTTTCACTGTTAGTGTTGAAATAGCATTGAAGGAGAAGGACACACGGAAAGGTTCAGACTTTTATTTCTGAAGAATTCTGAGAATACTTTCAAATATATATTGTTTTCGGCCTTGAAATTATCTGTTAACTTACAGGGGTTATACGACTCAAATTGAATATTTCTGGGATTTAGTTCACAACTTCAACGACGTTATCCATTCAGTGGAAAACTACATCTCCCAGTGTGCTTTACAAGCAACAAGTTGGAAAAGAGGTGGGTGGAGGTCACAGCTCTTCTTTACAATTTAAAGGTAGCGGCACGGAAACCTGCCATTCAGAACAGGGCCATTTAACAGGTGCGTATGGAACCTAGCTGTGCTCAACACTTTTTTTGTTTTTCAGACAAAGCATGTTACTAACATTTCATCAAGATGTTAAAAAACAATATTGTTATGCTGTTTACAATGCTCATCAGCAAGTTTTTATGTATGCTCATTCTTCATTGAAATTCATACAGTCAGGGTATTTCCATCTTTTTTTGATTCTAGACTAATAAATAAAGTATTTTTCTCTCACATTAATGAAACAAAAATGACCTTTTAATTTGACATTGCTTCTTTGTCATTTTGTCTTTGTTTTTGCACGATCCCTGGTGGTGAGTGGTAGTAATGTCATCACAGATTTGACACACTAATAAATGCCATGGTGTTTACAGTATCATACAGCGTCAAGTATCATTTTCTGCACAATAAGCCAGAGGGGAAAATATAAATTCCAGTTTAATAAATTCAATATCATCTATGTTTCTCTGAAGAGACAGTGACTGCTATCACAATGATTCACTATGTTTCACACATACAGTGTAATTGCTTATGTGCCCTGAGAGACTTTCAATGATAAACATTTGTTTCTGAAAAAGCTAGAAAACTGGGATCTATGGTGTGTTGTGGAGGAGACAGCAGCAGAATCCTCTCTTGAAAATTAAAGTTCTACAAATGAAATCCAAGGCAAAGTGATTCATGTGATCTGATGATGCAAAGAGCTTATTCAAGCACCAAGGAGTTATTCAGAATAGGCTTTTAGTTTCACTTGTTCACCTGCTTTGTGCCTTCTGTGCACTTTTAATTTTCTTCTTGTCTCATTTTGTGGCCTTTGTGGTGCACATGTTCTCCAAACTTCAGACAAAATCAGTGCTTTTCAAATGGCAGATCAAACTGAGTGAATGAGTCACCAGAGGTAAGAAATTCTGCTTATGTTCATTCTGTTTAACCTCTCTTTTTGTACCTCCTTTCTGCACTTCACGCAGTCTGCAGGAATCTAAGGGATCTTGATGATTTGAAAAACAAATTAAACAAGAAAAAGACGTCACTGACAATTGTGTCTTTAGTGGCAAGATGAAAAAACAAGGGTTGATTATGTCTCTGTTATTTGTCTTACAAAATATAAAATGGATATTTTTGAATCTGACTTTCATGCAGTAAATTATTTTTAGGCAAAAAAGTGTTCAACACATGGATGGATGCGTGGATGGTTGGGTGGATGGAAGGATGGATGAATGAATGGATGGATGGATGGGTGGGTGGATGGAAGGATGGAAGGGTGGATGGATGGATGGATTTATACAGAAATGTTGTTTTTCTTTTTATACTGAAATAGCATTTGGGTACATTTAAAAAAAGAAATGATCGTTAGACAAACAAAAACACCTTAACTACAAAATTGTCCAGAATTAAAAGGTGATCACATGACCTTTTCCTAGAGAACAAAAAAACAGCCACAGCATTTGTCTAAGGTGGATTGCCTTGTCCTTAACTCCAAGATAATCTCTAGGAGCTGTGGGGAAAACCCTACAGGTTATCTGAGGAATGATTGATGTGTCTGCTTCTCTTTGTGAAAATCAGAAAATCGGTGATGGGCTTTCTTTAAACCCAGCATTGAACTACCATTTGAACAGCAGTAGTGTTAAACAGCTGGTATGGAGAAACTGCCCCATACAATTATCTGTGCTATTACAGAGCTCATTCAACATAATGCCCAGTCTGATTGTTATGGCTCTGACCACAGCAGGTGGAATGACCTGCAGTTGATATCATGCATCAAACTGACCTCATTTTCTGAATTTTCAAAAGGGGCTATATGTCAGAATTATTCTGAAAAGTTAATTTTATTTAACAGCAAATATTCAACAAAGTGTCATAAAGAACCAATGACACATTTCATCTCAAAGGTTGAGGCCTGCAAACCAGACTAAACTAAACATAACCACATCCAATCAGTGTACTCACATTTGACCAAATGTTTTCAAACGTTACACGTTTCAGGAAGAAATTGGATTTTTGACAGATGACATCTTATCCATCGTCCACAAATAATACGAATTTTACCTAACCATGTGTATATATATGTAAAGGCTGTTTTACACTTAAAAACCAGGAAGAGAATAGGAGCTGCAGAAAAGGTCCAACAAAAATGGTGGTGTCCCACCTTGACTGGCAGGCACCAGGGATGCCGCAAAAATGCACCCTGGGAAACTGTGACCTTCAGGGGAAATGATGCAGGAGGTAGCAGCAGCTCCTTGAATCTGATGCAATTTGTCATACCTTCACTGACTCTTCCAGCACACACACACACACTGGCACACACACAAGTAAGTATTGTGCACACCGTATAGTCTTTTTCAGTTACCTTTTTTAACCAATAATCCTACACTCATTTCCCCAACTTGCAAATTCATCTCCTCACTTTTTATTTCTCAAAAGTAACAACCATCCATTTCAACTTCTTTCCTTCCAGCTCCAGAGTTCGGCACATTTATGCCCCTGGTAATGAGTACTGTACACATACACCCACACACCAAGTGTGTACCCTGTGTTGTGTATGTCAGCTAAGCTCAGTGTGATCTCACAAATAGCTTTTTTTTTTCATTTAAACAATTTAAAAACCTACTATCAAAATACCTTACAGCTATCAGACACAGGAAGTGGGAGGAAGATGGAAAAAAGCAGTTTAGTTTTTTACAGAACCCTAGGTGTTTCCATACATTTTTTTTTTTCTTCAAAGTTAACAGTTTTATTCTCTTCATCGGCCGTATTGATTCCCCGATAGGGAATATCTGTATTGAGCAACATGTCACTTAAAATGATGCATGGGAGAATCATGGCTCCCTAGTTTGCCGTACTGCACCGCTATCCATTTGTTCAGCCCCTCTTGCAAATATGAGTATTGGCATTTAGAATGAAACTGACTCAGTGTGGTGTCAGCAGCACTTTAGCGTTCATCACTTTGCTGCTCCTCTCAGAGGAAGTTGCTGTGTTACAGGGCAGGGACTGAGGGAATTCAGTGTTTCATTACCAGTCACTTCAGATACATAAATGACAGGAAAAACAATATCAGACATGTTAGGTAGGAGTTAGGACTCACAGGTCACAGCAGGCCATTTCAGAATTGATCTCGGAGAAGGGGAAACAGCTGACCCTTGACACTGCCTCAGGAAGAAAGACCCAGATATGAGCAGAGTTGCTATTTAGAAGATGCCTTTGTAATTTACTCATCAATTTCATTTTTCTTTAGTGTGTGGATATTTCCCACAGGGCATCATAGTGCAAGAAAACAGTACAGAACATAGGGAACGAAGAAGCTCCATACTAGGTGTGTCAAACCCCTGGCATGGGGGCCACTTCTGGCTTGAGAACCACCCAAATCAGGCCTTCAACTAGATTCCAGTGATAAATAACATTGCTCTTGAGAATCATTTTCAATTTTATCTTTAACTGTTTTGTTTGTTTTGTTTTTCAATAATTTGCTCTGTTGTATTATACAGTATTTAACTTAACTATTTATCTCTTATTATCTTTTTACCTCCTAAAATATCATACTCTTTCTGTTGACCATGTATAACTGATGTGTCCCCCTCATAAAAGAACAGTGGCAGCAGTGGTCCTTAGCTCATTTGCTGCTCTACACCATATAAAGGGTGGGTGTTGATCTATTTTCCAGCTGAAATAAAATATTGACATTGGTGAAGCTGGTACTGGATACCACACGAAGCAGCTGATGATTAATCACTGATCACTTTTTTCATAAACTATCTTCAGATAAGTTAAATATCATGGGTCGTGTTTTGCAGCTTAAAGATGAAGTCGACTGGTTTTAGTGACGTTCAGCTGATTTTCTATGGGTCTTAGGAAAAAGACTTAATAATTAATGTATATTTCATGACCTGTGTGTGAATCACACCATCACTGCTGTGTGCAATTAATTATTAACCACCAGTAACAACACGTATGTCATGATAAACAAAGCCTTTCATATCTGAACAACTGACAGTTCTACATAATTTTATTGCAAAACGAAAATAGAAGCAGCCAAATGACATACCATACATTTGTGTCACACACACAGTTTTGCATTGGCAGCTGACACATCCCCCTGGGCACAAACTCCAAGGCAGACCACAGGGCCTTTTGGGGCAGAGTTACAATGTCACACAGCAGTGACTCTTCCTGCAGGGTCTACATGTGACCTATAGTCTTTGAACCCTGCCTCAGCAGAGAACCCTCCCCCTAGAACTGTGCTAGAGATGACTTTAGGGAAGGCCTGTCAGCACCCGAACATGCAAACTCCATACAGAAAGAACAGCCCATTATTGAACCACAGAACCAGTGATTGTCTCGCTGTAAAGGCAACTATACTAAAACCTTTCGCCGCTGTGTAGCCAAATTTTATCTTAAAAAAGCTAAGACATAGTTCTAGAGAGAGCTCAACAAATCGACCTGCTTTGCCATTGTGTTTGTTTTATTTAAAAATAGATGCATTCATTTGGCTAAAACCCAGGCTCTAGGCTAGCAATTAGAATGTGGCGCCATAATAAAGTGCCCTGTTGTAATGAAGTTGACCTTTAAGATGTTTTCCTGATGTTCTTGTCCCATGCAAATACATTGATTGTGTGTTACTCTGAAATTGTGGAATGCTGCCCTTTTGCAGATTTCTTTTGTTTGTTTGTAAAAATTAATGTAACTGGTGAGACTTTATCGGTTTCGTTTTTAAATCAGGACTAAAGTTTCTCACTGTAGCATTTGTTCCATTTCATCACCGTGCTGCAAGACTCTGACACAGGCCTCTCCTCTGTAGAGAAAGGAGAATGTTGTGGCTCAAAGAGTCTGATTGTGTTTTTGAAGGACTTGTCTTCAATAGATTACTAAGGCAATGTGGATTCTTAAAACTCCTCTCTCAGTGAAGCACTAGCTTTGCAGGAACTGAAGCCACCGCATAATAGTATACCAAACAGGTCCTTGTAATTCACCCAATGCCTCATCCAAGAATTAGTGAAAAATACTCAAGTGTCGGTGAAGGTGGTTGTATTGTAAACAGCTCAAAAACAAACCAAATTCTCTTAGAGTGAAAAAAATAATTGAAAAGTAAGAAGAAAAAAAACGTCTTTATACAGTGTGAGTCCTTGTAACCCCCACAGGCTGCCACCATTACGTATGTTGTTCCTCTGGGGCTTGTACCCAGGACCTTCTCAGACAGAGGCTCCGGGGTTAAGCCAGATGTTTAGGGCAGGCCTGATAACTGCTGCACTATGCAACAACAAATGGAAATTTGAGACGTTTCATTGGCCTGAATGTCATCCCGAGGTGTGCTCAAACCAGGAACCTTTTTCGGTTTACAGACTAATGTGCCAACCGCCTGACCCAAAGAGGTGACAGATACCTTCTTCAGCTAAGTCACCTGATGTTGCAGCACTCAGGGTATTGCACAGGATACATGGTAAAAATAAAAAAACAAATTATGTTTTACGTTACGTGACATTTTCCATAAATAGTAATGAATGCTCTTGTGCATATACTGTAAAGATCACAGTGACAGAAGCTCATTTGTTATGAATTTATCCCGTCAAATTAAAACCCAGCTCTGGTTTACAGAGGGATGTAAATGCTCTCACTTTGTTTAATTGGCCTTCACCCAAATAAGTGCAGCATATTTCCCCACAATAAACATCCCGAGGGAGGAATGAAGCAGTGGGACGTCGACTTAATCTGTATACAACCAGAGATACGCACAACCCATCACTTAGAAGTGGTTAAGTATAATTAGTTCAGAGGTCTGCACAGAATTGAATGGGAAAACGTACACAGAATCCCTTCACCAAAAGAAACATACATAGATACAGGTGACAATTACCATTGATTGTAAGATATTAATACAGCTAGCTTAGACGAGTACAACATAATTATTCAAGATGTATTTGGGGTATTGTATTATCCATAATATAAAGTATATTGAGGTAATTTGAGTATTATATACAGTATATATATCTATATATATATAGATATATATACACAGTATAATACACTACATTTAATCTTTAATCTCAAAATGAGGTAAAACCTTCTATGGCCACACTATTTTGGACTATTATGTTAAGAATAATCCAATAAAGAACTTCTTTAAATGTGACTCTCCGCACTCTGCTTGATGACTAAATGTTCAAGTCTTTGACCAAATTGCATTGTTCAAATAGTTGACTTTATTTGAAGCAGCGTTATTTGTAAATAAATACAGTTTCCTCCTTTTTGAAGAGCCAGGATGAGCATGCTCACCCGCCGCTTATCTGCACACTGGCCAAACTGCCCACAGCTGCATTTTGTGAAGGGTTCACTGACAAGCAGAAGGAGGAGCTCATCAAGGGTACTGAATAGGATGTGACTGAGCTCAGACAGGATTTGGTCTGTCTTCATTGAAAGGTCTGGCTCCGCCACCTCCAAGTAAAATATCCCACCTGTTGGACTTACTCAAGAATCACAAATATATTTCCCCCTGTGTATCAAACTCCTATTGTGTTCTCCTATTAATGCTTCTAATCTATCTTATCTATCTATCTCAAAAAGGGTATATATATATATGTTTTTGTGTGTGTGTGTATAATTCCAGGATGAAATGTCTCAAAATATTTTCAAGGCAGCTTGTCACCCCTGGGCTCCCCTGTAATTTGAACCCTGTATATATGAATGGAACACTTGTGAATCATGAGCATCAGAGGAGACTTCAATGGAAGAAGCTGGAGAACACTTAGATGTTCAAGTGTCCCCTGATATGTTATTACAAATGCTCAACATGTTTTCACAACAGAGATTTAGAAAGCCCACAAGTTTGCCTTAAAAAGACATTTGCCAAAATCAAATAATGCTATGAAGTTGTTGTTTTTCTGTCGTTCACTATTCAGCATCTCAGATTGATTAGTCTAAGACTTGATGTTAATTAAAAAGCCCTGCAGCTTTTCTCTGAAATGACTCCCCAGTCTGACGCTCCGTTCAAAACCTTCATTAAAGGGATTATCAAATAAGCATCATTTTACTTTTTAAGATCCCGGTCCCTGACAGCCAGTTATAGCACTTCAACGCCGCACAGCTAATGACAAAATAAATGTTGGCCCATGTCTCCATGGGGAATTCAAGACCTGACTTCAACTGGGCAGCTGTGAAGGCGTTTTTCTCACAGCTGACATTTATAATCAAAGGTTGACATCTGCCATCGCCCCCTAAAGGGCCTTGTCTGCTTTGATTATAGCTTAGATAAAATAAATAAATAAATATCATTGCATATTAAGTGCAGCTGACTGGATTGTTTTATTCAGGCTTTTCTTTTTATCAACTAGACTTACCACTGACTAAGAGGTGAAAAGTGTTTTTTCTATTCCAGAAACTATCATGTTGCTCCACACTGACACCCAGTTATTGCTGCTGGATAATGTGAAAAAATTACAAGGAAAACCAGCCGAGTCATGACCTCTGGCATTTTTCTAAATACCAGGAGGTCACTGTCATTTCACACCTTCTCCATTGTCAAACAAGGTGTGACAGAGAAAAAATTGTACACAGTCTTCACCTGCAAACATGCTGACAGACACTTCTGTTCTGTGTAAACTGCAACCTTATTTCCTGCAGTTCCTTTAAATGTAAAACAAGATATTATACCAAGACATTTATGTTTACAGGCCGGGCTATTGGTGGAGCGTCCACCAAAGGCTGTGGTTCACTTTCTGATAACAATGGTCTGAATGTAAAAACACTTACATTGTGAGTATAGTAAAGTACAGTATGTAAATGAGTCCATGGCCAAAGTTAGAAGTAAAGTGAGCAGAACAGTTTTTATCGGATAAAACAAAAACAGAAACCTATGCCAAAAGTTGCCACCATTCAAGATATTCCATTGCAAGTCTTCACCCTACTGGTCAGTGAAAATATAATATAAGAAACCATTCCAAACCAAATCAAACCCAGGAAATATTGCATCTGCATACATGTAAATATATCGTTATCGCTGTGTCTGATTTTAGTACTTTATAGATGCAAATGCTGGTGTGAAGTCAACAGTCAGATTGGATTTGGATTGACATTGCATCACATACATAGATACATTATCTGAAAAAAAATACCTGTGAATATTTTTTTTCTTGTAGTGTTTGTCACAAACAAACTATTAACAAAAGTCAGTTAATATTATTTGCCTTATAAGTCCGCAAACACAACACATATAGTATATATATATATAAAGATATACTGTATGTGTTTGTTTGTTTTTATTTATAAATAATTATTATCACACCCCTAACAGCCTTGTTTCGTCTGTTTTTACAGCGCACAGTGCCGGCCATATTTGGATGGACCACTGCCTCTGTCTTTAGTAACAAATGACTGCAATCTCCTCATTCCTGAGCTTAGTGAAGGTGCTGCAACATTTCCATGCTGAACACTACTGGGCTTCTTCCTCCTCATCAAATATATTACCCCTGCATCCCCCCTCCTTAGCACTACACTGCGCTACTGACTATTTATAGCACAAACATATTGATCACCGCCTGCACCACCCTCTATCACTCCGTCCAAAGTGAGGTAGGAGGGGAAATAACGGGAGAGCGCTTTATGACCCTGCACGTGTGCTGACTTGTCTGTCTCTGTGCACGCGTGTGTGTGTGGTCCACACCGTGCACACACACACTGAAGTGCATGAGTGGGTGCACGGAGCGTAGGCTGCAGTGGTTCCCTGTAATTCAGTTCCAGACGGACTTAACTCTGATTAAACAGTCTCATGGGGCTATAAAATCCCTGGATATAAAAACAGGCAAATCAATTCACCAGTGCGACCACTTTAAAGTTTCATTATCCTCTGGACATCTTATCATGCCCTCTCGATTATCACAAAAAGTAGGAAATTGTCATCATTATGATAAAATAAGTTATATTCATATACAGTGTGATATCCAGTCAATAATTAACATAATAATACCTCAGGACATTTATACCAATAATAATCTTTGGTCCACAAGAAAACAGAAACTGCGAGAAATATAACAAAGTAACATTTTGCACTTTTTTTTCTCCAAACAAAGAAAAAGACAAAGTCACACACTTAGGATATGCTACGCTCAATATTTTTGCTTCCACAATCTTTTTTTTTCTCTGTCAGTTGGCAGATTTAGCAAGAAGCTAAAACCTCCTGATTCACAACCCCTGCCATGACTACTAAAGCACCAACACTGACACAAATACTGTTTGAATTTAACACAATCCACAAGAATGTGCACTAAGCCCCACTGTTTCCACTCCAGTGGCTGTCTCATCAGATTTGATAATCAGAAAATGACAGCAGTCCTCACACCCTTATCATGCCGGCAAATGTTTTTCTCAGAGGCCGTGTGGAGGCCCTGATTGCAGGGAAAGCTTGATCTGCTGTGGGGTTTTCGAAGGCTACAACAAAAAGGGTTTGTCTGGTGCTTATCACGCAAAGTCCCAATGCCTCAGTGTGGAGTAAAGGACAAAAAATGTTGAGAGTTTTCTACATGGCAGCTGTGAAAAATCTGACTTTGATGTTGTTTTGTAAATAAAGACGCATGTTTTTATTTTTTTTTTCAAGAGAACAGGCTGCTTGCAAAAGAAAAAAAAAAGCAAGTCATTAAACTTGGAATGGAGGCGGATATTTTTAGAATCTTGATCTGTAAGTTCTCTTTGGCTTCACTTGAGCACTTCTCTGCTTGTGCATTTTGTCACATCATTGCAAAGATATAGTGGTGCTGTGGGAAAAAAAAAAAAAAAAAAACCTCTCTCTGCAATCACTGATCCCATCTTGGGAGGCCGGTCTTATTGTGAAGGCTCAGCAGTCTGAGCTGACAAATCAAGTGAACGTCTTCCTGTGTCTTGGCTCAGCTGCAACTGAGGGATCATAAAACAAAGTAAGGAATTTACAGAAATTACATTGCAGTTTGTGTCAGGAGCAGGAACACTTCACATCCTGTACGAAAAACAGAAACATTTACGGAGGAAGCAAAAAGTGGATTTTATCTTTAGAAATAAAAATGAAAATATCGTTTCTAGACAATATATTGTATGATTCAGTGTTGGCCTTTATCTCTTCATCTTTTTCAGACATTATCTTTACATCTAATTAGAACTCCTCCCATGCAGCAGCGTATTCATTGCTAAACCCGTGCCTGAACCCTGTCAGCAGAACATTACAATTACCATTTCACTGTTTGTTTTTGACAAACAACTCGGAAATTAATTCAGTTGAACTGTGACTGGTGTCATTAAGGTCCAAGTTGCTCTTATCACAGACCCCAGTCAAACCAAGCTCTTTCCACATGGATGCTAAAGTGTGCAGTCTACAGTTTATCGTGATGTGTGTCACAGTTGTGGAAATGTGAAGACATACATCCACACGCTGTGACAGTCTTAAATGCTTGTCTGTCTCGGTGTTGCTTCTTTTGCAACGCCGATTAAGGTTTCCCTAATGACAGTGATAATGCCTCCAACACTTACTCATGCACGCTCACACATTCCCACCCACACAAACACACACACACAAACTAGAAAGCCCTGCAGCTGGTGTGTTACAGCTTACACAATAGCAAAGCTACGTGAAAGTGTTAACTGAAGGGCTCAGCTGAGATACGCAGTCACGTAATTGATCAACGTTGGCAAACTAAGTTGTGGAGCTAATGAATGAAGACAACAGGAGGTGGGGGTTTAATTACCACTGCCAGGGGGGAATGATTGGATGAGTTCATCTCAGGGAGGTGAACTCTCCACCTTTACCTCCCTGCTGGGTCGTATGATGAGAAACTTTTCTGTGCAGGTCTAATGTCAAACCATTACTTATGCACTGAAGCTACTGGGAGAGCCCTGTGGTCAGCCATGTGTGGCCCAGGCACATCTATAGTTTGGGATGCTAATCAGACAAATAGAAAATTTTAGCATTGTGCTTCAGGCTTCACTGCTGAGAGCCCGCTGCAAGGACTGACTTCAAACATTGGGGTAGAGTTCTCCAGGGCAGCGATCTCTGAAGCTCCACCACCTTAATTACCATTAATACTCATAGAGTGAATTAGCACAGGTTGCAGGTAGATCTTAGCAGGTTTTTGTCACAACCTAATCATCCAGTGATCATCTTTACTCAGCGTGTAGCGCTGTAAGGGCGAGGTTGTGTCATCATGGCTAATTGGATGGAAAGTTGAAGGCATGCGTTTTCATTGTGTTATTTTCCTTTTTTTCATCAGAGAGAGGGAATGGAACTCTGCTATTAATGAAGTCTACACTGCCTGCCAGAGGGCAGTGATGGGAATATGGGACCAGTATACGTTACATAAGACGACACGAGGGAAACCAGTGTCTGCTTAATATTCAGCTGCACTCCACTTAATGGGCCTTATTTTAAACTGGAGTGGGCAAAGTTAGAGTGCTGCAAACATTTATTATCTGATAATATAAATCAGCAGGTGAAACAGGGTTTTTGTTATTTCTTTTTAAGGGCATTTATCCTTTAGGATCTGCCTTTTGTAAGCATTTACTGTTTTAACACTGGTCTTTTTCAGCCCTACTGTGAATTAATGACAAATATTAAGGAGTTTTAAATCTTGCATGCATCAAGATTTTGTTAAAGGTCAAGCTAGGCCTGGTATTGTTCTCCAAAATGGTCCATGCAGTTTTTAATAAAACACTAATACATTTTTTTATATAATCTTCAACAACATTCAACCAGCAACCAGCATTTAACCGAAATACATGTCGTTTATCCAGAATTTGTTTTCCATCAGAAAAACGATAAAGTTATGATTAATACTCCCTCTGTCAGAATGACAAACACCTGTGTAGAACTGTTCCGAAAAGAGAAAATAAAATAAAAAATAGAAATGAGCATCAACAAATTGTAAATCTTGAAGAAAGACAATAACAAATTACCTATAGGTGCATTAATATTTGATAATAAATATACATTGAAGCTTTATAAATATTAATTAGCCCTTTGTTTCTCTTTTTCAGTCTGCCACATTAGTTGCATATTTGTTTCCTTTGTGTCTTATTAATATGCCCTGCTTATTCTAGGAGTATATCTCCAAACCTTTCACTTTCTGGTGTCCCATATAGTTTTTCCAGTGAGTTTGGGATAAGTTGTTCCCTCATTGTGGAAGTGTCTGACCCTCTCTCTGTGTATTACCAACTGTAAGTGTTGATTTCTACACAGTTACAGAGCTTCTTAAGACTAAAGGTGATCAAACCCCTAGTTTTCATGAGTGCCCTCATTAGAGTGATCTCTATCATAACCCTAATAAGGCCTCATTATTACTGTCAAAGAGTCAGCAAATACGTATAAACAAACCTAAAATAGGTTGATGGAGCAGGATTTCAAGATACGCTTCAAAGAGACATTTTTATTGCCGGCAAAGATGTGAGACTGCATTGTTACCTCAGGATTTCTGGTCCTAACAACGGCAGAGTCGGTGTCACTTTGCCCCTGAGAAGTTTGTCTCTGCGCCTCCACAGCTGTCGCTGTTTGGACAGAAAGAGGGTAAGGCTTGAAGTGCGAGTCTCTCACACTCCTACAGAGAAAACTTGAAGTAAAGTGAAAAGGCGAACAAGAGGGGAAGTGTAAGTAACACACTCGGTGCTGTCCACTGCACTGGAGGGATTTCTGTTTCCAAAATGAGTGTCAAAACAAGTGAAAAGCTGCAGCATTTTTAACTAGGATTTAGACATAATATTTACTTACAGTAATTTATCTTAAAAAATACTCTTAGAAATATTTGTGCCTAAAGGACGCAGCAATAGTCACATATTCTTTGTGCCATTTTATGTTAGAAAACCAACTTTTTTTGTGCATAATTAACTAAACGTCAAGTGGTTGAGTAAGATGGCAAATTATGTGAGCTAAATAAAACTATGAATCGTACACATCAGTGCTGTAAATGCACTGGAATAACTTTTACAGTCAACAATTTTTTTTTTTACCAATTTTCACAGGCAGTCGACACATTTTGACTTCTGGCAGTTTGTCAGTAATTCTCATAATCATCCATTTAGTGGGTGCATTTTCTTTTTGGAAAGCATTTTACAGGCATCTGTTTGACTAATGATGCGATGTGATACACAACATGTCTGAGTAGGATGAAGAGAATGGGGGGACCGAGAGTTAGCCTACGGCGGATAGGCTGAGGAACAGACAGGCATAAATTGGTTATGAGCAACTCCGTGCCGGCTTTGATGACGATCGTATCAATACAGCCGCAGGGAAAAACAGGGTGCAGCCAGAGACAGTGGAGAAGCAGCGGAGTGAGGCAGATGGGTGTAACCACAGATTAAATACTTACAGGTGTTTCTCTGTTTTTCAGTTAGTTACACGCTAATTGTATCAACCAAACCAAGAAGCGGTTTATGAGAAAGAAGAATTAGCTAAATTTGTCATTGCATCATACAGACACATACTGTACAAACAACAAAATGTGTCTCTGTGTTTCAACCATCTCTGGGGAGGAGTGAGATAATTATGCTCAACACAGAAAAGCGCAGAAGAGCAGTAGTCGAACCTGTGAGCCCAAATACTCTTGCCATAAGGGCAAGAAAACAAACACACAATGTAGTCACAAATTCTTAGTATAATAATATTAATAATAATGATAAGAATAACAACAACAACAATAATAATAATAATACTTAATCTGCCGCACACTGAAGGTATGTGTGGCAGATTATTTTCTGTCAACTAACTGTCATGTGTGAACCCTAAAAATAGAACCTTGGGTGACACCTTTGAATAGGTTTGATTAAGATGACAATAGCAACATAATCACTCAGTTCCCAGTCTTCCATAATGAAGTTTTTTTTTTTTTTTTTTTTTACTTTTGCAGTTTTAAAGGTCTGTGATAAATCATCACAATGGCAATGTTATTATAAATCTTTAACAACAAGTCTTCTAAAACAAAATTTGTGCAGAAATACAGGTTAGGTTCATTTAGGGGAGGAACCATGGGCTCTGTGGCTGATTTAGTTTGATACATCCAACTAATTTAAACTTACTTTGACACATTAAAACATATAAGTTGGGATTGCATGTTAAAAAGACATAAATAAATAAAAAACAATGTTACATAAGCTAAAGTTACATTTAATACAGAGAAGTGAAATTTTAAGTAAAACTGGTCATTGGAAAAATGTTTTAAGCTAAGGAAACACAATAATCTGCTTTGCGAAGACAACATAAACAAAATTCGTCTCTTTTAAGGAAAAATCTTTGATTGAATCTTTTATTTATCACATATATTCAGAGTAATATGGAGTTGAGATAATTTGATATTATAATTATGTTTTTTCTTCCTCTTCCTCCTGCTAATTGAAAACCAAATACTTTTTTTTTTATCAATTGTATTTTCTGCAACTTAAATCTGCCATAGTTTAATGAAGTGCATGGTAAAATGGCAGCAGATAAATCACAAGTGTAGCTGTACCCTTTGGGTTATTGTCCTTCAAAAGGCAGTTTAAAAGCAAGTAAGCATTTGTTCGCTGGCAAGGTCAGACAGAGAAATCAAGCCGTAGAGGTGTGGACTGACAGCAGGCACAAACCGAGCCATGGCTAAGGATGAACAAGTCAGGTCTGTCCTAGGTCGCTACTTCCAACTTTAAATCAAATCAAAAATGAATATTCTCAACCTCAGGACCATTGTGCAACAATGTTTATGAACATAGAGAAACCATGTTGGATTCAACTGTTCCTTTATTTTTTTCTTCATAAAACATTGTGTATTTGTGTATTTATGACTGCAGGTGATATAGCTTGATCTATGCTGGTTCATCCAGACAAGCAAGATTTGAAAAATCTGGAGTAGAATCTGTTACTCAACATAAATGCCACCAACTCTAATCTGCTATTGTTCTGTTGTGCTGCCATTTTTGAATCTAGCTGCTATTGAAAATTGACTGTTTGTGGAATCGCTGCAAAAAAAATTACAGTTGCTGCATGAGGAAACTTTATATTTCAAGATATGAGCAGCTCTAAATAACAATCGGCAGCCGCCAATGTCTAACAGTAACAATGTCCCAAACCACCCATCGATAGTCACTAGGACAAGTGGCTTAAAACCCTTGAGGCTGGAGTGAAAATCCATAACTTGCCCTGTGAAAGTCCATTGTGAACAACTAGACAACAATTGAGCATGGTCTCGGTAGAGGTTTTTTTTTTTTGCAAAGTGTCCAATGTTTCTCCCCAATCTCATCCAATGTTGACATCGTTTTCTCGCGCTAAATGTCAGCCACGTCTCAGGAGAAGGAGGAGGAGAAGAAGAGAAGATAGCAGCAGGCAGCTGTTCCTCTACCGAAGATTAGTTTGGTTAAGTTCAGCTTCTCTCAAAAGGCTGGCTGTTCCGTCCCAAGGGTCTACGGAGAGTTAATAGTCCAAAAAGGAAGAGAGACAGAAAAAGAGCCTGGAGAGCCCAGTGTGTTCTTGAGTAACTTCTAATAGGATGCTGATGAAAAGATGGGCGAGTAGGGAGTTTTTTTTTCTCTGTGCTCATTGAGTGTAAGTGCATTTGAAAGATGATAATGTTGACACACACACACACTCATTCCACTGTCTCATAGGATGCAATCACATGTGTAATTACATCTATAAAGAGTGTGACTGGTTGAAAGACACACACACACACACATACACACATGCAAATGTAAGTGTTCTCCAAACTAAACTGTGTCTGAGATGGTTTCAATTGCGAGACACCGACTTGTTTTCATCTGGTGCTGCCATCTGTCATCCGTCAGCGTACACGCATGAAAAACAACCCTAGAGTGTGTGTCAGTGTGTAGGTTATATATATTTATAACATACATGCAGTTGTGCCCGTGCCCGTGCATGCTCTGTATGGTCAAAATGTAAATGTTATATGAATGTCCAAGATGGCATGAATAAATGGAGTGCTTGGTGTTTATTGGTCCTGGATCTGTTTAACAAAATATATAAAACTGTGGGATCTACGCAGGTGCATGGTCACCCCCATGCATTGTGAACCATATTTGCACACACGCACAGATAGACACACACATACAGCAGATTTAATTACATCATAAAACTAAGACCGTTGCCAGGGTGATTGACGGACCGGACTTACCCCGTCATACTGCAACACTAAAGAGCTGGACTTACAAGGATGCATTGTGGATTTGATAGCGATCACAAATGCGTGGTTTAAGAGAGAGAGTTCTTATGGCGCAAGGAATGGACTAACAATATGTCCATGTTGTTTTCTCCTCAGTCTGAGGAAAGGGCTTACATGATTTACAGTTCCCACACACCTAACACAATCTATAAAAACTTTCAAGAAATTATTTTGAAAATGAACAGCTGTAAATATAAAAATTAATACTCTTTATGCAAAAGCAGCAATTTTCTTCACAAAACTGCTTCTTCAAATACATAAAAAAATGTAAATAAAAATAATTGTATTAAAGCTAAATGCCAGAAAAAAACAGAAATGTTTTAATAGTTATAGTTATTTTGTTAATGTATGAATTATTTATTGCAATCCACACGACATTTAATGTGGTTGGTCGTATCGGTCTCCTTGGATATTCTTTGGAATATACTTTAATTTACTAGTTTATGCGTCATGGCTTTGTGTGTGGAGTAAATTCAATGGACAACTTTACTACAGGAATAATGGGAAGAAGTAGAAACCTGTCAAACCTGCAGAACTTATAGATAAGCGTGAGCACAATGGAATCTGAAAAATGATAACTGTCAGAGAAAATTATTCTACTCACTAGGTTTATTTATTTATTTATTTTCAGTCAGCGGACTGCACAGGCGTTTCTAAGAAATTACTATGTGGTTACATCACTCATTCTTCTTTAAGAAGACATGATATGTGATAGAAGAAGAAGAAGGCATAGGTGGAGGTTTTTTTTTTTTTCGTCCTCCTGGAAAAACTCTATTCTGTGGTGATTATATATCTTTATTTTCTCCCCATCATATCTCACAGCAATAAAACTCAAGGACTGCTTCCATGTATCCATGTGAGCGTGTGAGAGCATGTCAGTGAGACCTTGAAGACTTTTCAGTCGGAATGTTGCACTCAAATACTCCAAAGAATTAAAGCATGTCTATTGATATTTTATGCAACATTCTTTCAAAGAGAGAGAAGTGCTGGAATTGTGAGACGGTGTGCCACCGCTTGTGGAATAAAGCAAAAAGCCGACATGAAAACGGAAGTGTCATCTGGAGTAAACTGTGGGATTTACTGTATGTTCATCCTTCTTCAAAAAAACTTGAAATCATTTTATCTGCATGTTAAGGAGGTTAACACAAGGAACATTTCTCTCTCAGTATCTTCTTTAATCATAGTTCAATTCCCTTGATCTTTTCTGAATTTTATAATTGAAAAGTCATAATTTTCTTTGTACTTTGTCGTCTTTTCTCCTCCTAACCTCATCACAGAATTTTTTTTTTTACAATTTTTTCCAGAATTTTCTTCTATAATAGAATGGGATCAACCCGCAATGGAATCACTTAGTGTTTGCTGTTGACCATTTAAATGAACCTCAAACACTCCAGGTTTGTTCAAGATTACGTCAAGTCAAACTGTAAAAAAGTAAAATTATTTCAAATTTTATAGGTTAACAACGGATGACTTCAACACAGTGGGACCAGTGACCTCTCTATAATATATTTGTCTGCAGAATAAATAACATTCACCTCTGACATACTAATGTTCTTGTTGTTGACTTATTGGTAAACATTCCTGTACAGTAGGTGCCTTTACCATCTGCAAAATATGCAAATGTATTTATCCCCATCCGGCGACTGCATATCAATGCCATACATGTGTGGAAAATATCAACTGACACACACATACTACGCGTACACACACACGGTGGCTACGTCAGGCAACATACACATATGGCCCTATAATCTGGTCTCGCAAGGTGTTTGGTCTAATCTTTAATTCAGCAGAGGAATGGCTTTGCCAGCTCCTTGATTGCTTAAACCACATTATCCTTCTTCTCTGCATCCTAATGAGTGTCCACAAGGCAAAGGAGAGCATGAGCGCCATACTGTATACACAGGGTGTGTGTAAAAAATTACATGGAGAGCACAGGCATGCCTGGTGTCCGGGGTGTTTGTTGTACATTTTGTTGTGTTGCTCATGCAAGTATTCCGGAACAAATTGCCACGATCCACAGCACACCTTGAATCTTCATTATGTCAAGCTGCAGGGCACAAAAACAATTTTGAAATTCACAAGGTGGGAGGGAGAGGTGGATGGGAGGGGGGTCAGCGTCTCTGCTGTAACCTGCTCTTCCTTCCTTTCTATCTCACAATACTAAAGCCTCTATCATTAGGAGAGGGTTGGAAAAAGTACAGAGAGCAGGATTCCTCGTTTTTCAAAACCGTTCAGTCAAAACAAGCTCATCAAGCATCAGCCAGACAATAATTCCCCCGCTCTAACGCTGGACACCCCGGATAAATTGTCCCACAATTTACATCCACAATGCAAAAGATTTCATATCCCTTTGCTGTGAGTGATGCACTCAGACGACCCAGACCGATGGAAAAACAAAATAACTGTCAGCCATGAAAACTACAGAAAAGGGTGTTGTTGCTGTGATTTAGAGCCAAGGCTTTTTCCACCTAGTCACAACCTCTTAACTCAAGAGATATTAAGTGCTAAGCTTCAGGTAATGGTCTCTTTTTAAGCTCAGACATCCAGCACTTTGGCAAAGTACACTTCATCTATTACCGTGTAGTTAGTGATCATTAGCCATGGTTTCTTCCAATGCAGCATTTACCAAAGTCTAATTTCATGCTTTTGAGAACAAGGTTTAATTTCTTCCCCAAGTTGTCAACCACAGTCGCCCCCTGGAGAGACATGTTCAACATTAATGCAATTATTACACAGGCATATGCTGCAGTTGTAATTTTGGCACCGCGAGGCCCTGTGGGCTAATAGGCCTGTCTTTTGGCCAGATGCTCATAGGAAAGGATGTGTCTTTGTGTGTGCGCGTATGTGAGGGGATAACAAAAAGGATGGTCGGCTGGTGTCTCTTGTGTTAAGGGATATTTCTTAATTGCATTGAACTGAAGGTGAAGATGCAGTTTAGTTCGTCTGTCAACACTGAGCCTGTAACTCCTCCCCCTTCACAAATGAATGGTGCTAAAATAAAATTAAAGCCATGTTTCTTGATTCAAGTGTGCTGGTCCTGCACCATTGTTAGAATAAAATTCTACCAGTGATTCACCCAAGCTGTGAAAGAGTATGTAATTGGCAGCCACAGAGGGTAGCCGATATCTATCCTGGCTTGGTTAAGCTCTGCCAAATAACCGGCTCCCAACTGTTTACGACAAACAGAAGCTTTCCCTCTGCCCTGTGAGAAGAATGAACTTTACCAGCACTCTGGAATGTGTAGAGTACTTACACTACTCCTG
Organism: Cynoglossus semilaevis; assembly: GCF_000523025.1. Taxonomy (NCBI): domain Eukaryota; kingdom Metazoa; phylum Chordata; class Actinopteri; order Pleuronectiformes; family Cynoglossidae; genus Cynoglossus; species Cynoglossus semilaevis. Next base: position 13,634,959 of record NC_024320.1, read on the forward strand.
AGAAGGTCGCAATACCACATCCTGATGAGCAGTTACTTCAAGTCCAAACAAAAGACAAACTGAGGACACTGAGGAGAATGAACAATGAAGAAGAGTAGCCGGCCAAGTCACGTACCAGGACAATTGCTTGGGGAGAGTGGAGACCAGCCAGCTCTGCTACTTTTTTTTTCCTCAATATTTTGATATTTTTAGTAACAGATTACGGCATGTTTGTGGTACATAAAAAGTATCAACACACTCTGATGGTGATGTAAGTTGTATCGCATAACTATAAACGCACAGGTACGGCAGAAAATAAGGTTTCTTTAGGTACTAGATTAGAAGGACATACATTTACAAATAAATATCAGACAAAGTATTAGTAGTAGTATATCAATATTGGTATAGCCAAAAAAGTCATCAGTATTGAATCGAATCAAAAATCCCAGTACCGACCATAACTACTGGTCCATAACTGGTGGACTAGCGTCCTGCGATGCAGTAGAAATGACTGGCAGGTATAGTTTAATATGATTGCACTGGTGGTTATTAGATGAACGCTGACCTACAAGGTCTTTAATATCTTTGACTCTGCTCAACAACAGCACTCAACAAGTACTCGTGTGCTACGAGTGCGTAGGACCGAGGTATGTTCTCTGAAGATGAGGGAGGACTTTTGTTCACACTCGAACAGACACATACTGGGACGATTAGTCATGTTCTCTCTGTCTGATGATGATGATCAAATCAAGTCCTGTGCCTCTGCTCACAACGCGCAGCTTGAGCACGTTGACAGTAACCTCCCACAGTTCTCTCCCAACCCAAGGTGCCGCTCACGCACAACACGAAGAAACTGACACACACACACACACACACTTAGAATACTGAGGTGACACAGATGACAGCTAATTTCTGAATGACTCAGCTTTAGTGTGTGTCCTTGTCCAGAAAGGAGGAGGAGGTGAGTGCCGATCATCATTCCGCATGTTTGTGTGACGGCGTGTGCGTGTGTTTGAAGTCGTGAAGACGCGACTGCAGAGAAAATTGCAAAGGTGAGGAAGGAGAAGAAAGAGGAAAGAGAAATAGACTGAGACGAAGGGAAAGAAACATGTGACCTTGAAACACTCAAGACCAAGTGTGTGTTTGCAGTGACACTGATGTCGCCAGCGGGTGACGGTTAATAGGCTTTCATCTCTCAGTGTGCCAAAAGTGCATGTGGCTGAGCACAACAAATGTTATCAGACAGCCCGGCTTGACTTTGCCATATCTCTGACTCCCGCAGTCTTCCTCCTCCCTCTCTCTCTCTCTCTCTTTTTAAACAGCAATAAGGAAATTAAAAGTGATTTAAAAACTCCATCTGGCCACCGTGCGGAAAAACACCCCATCAAACTGTTCCCCTACTGGTCAGACATGTTGCTGAGTCGCATTATGTGACCTGCAAATTATCTGCAAGATGTCACAAAATAGAAAAATATGATTCAATATTTCCAAATAAAAGTGATGACTAAAAAGGCAGCTTGAATAAAAAATTATTTCAAGGAATTTTACAAAACTTGAGACCAAACCCTAGCTGGTAACTTCTAGACTTTACAGAGATTCCCTCAGCCAAGAAAGTATAGATTTTCTCAAAGATATCAATAAATGTTGGTTTATTGAGATTTAATAAACAATAAAAAACTCATCAAGCTGCATCTTTTGCTTAACAAAATATGTTTAAATCATAATTCCAATTGTGACTGGACGAAGCTGATTTCAATATAGTTAGAGTTATATATAACACAATGTAATTCTAAAGTATAACTTACCAATCCTCTATTGCAGGCCTATGTCTATTATATGAATGAAACCACTCTGATTTTGCTATCCATACATCTGGCTCTATTGTATACACAGACAAATTACTACGCTGGGTTTTTTAACCTATTCTATTCATCCTATCCATATCTTTATATTTTAGCCAGCCCTATCTTTGTCTTCACAGTGGAGATGCAAAAAAGGCAAATTGAAGTAGATTCTTATTCAAATCATATACTTTCCAACACATATCAATTGGGAGAAAATCATTACAATAAGTAATTTAATATTAATAAAAGGTTAAAATAAAAAATTAAAAATGAGACAATTGTGTGTTTCTTCACTCGGATGCTAAACCTTGAGTTTCCTTTGAAATTTCTTTTTTTTTATAAATAAAATAAATACTAATAAGGTAGGTAATATTACAGCATGTATGAAAACAAAACCATATGTGCAATATGTACTAATCATCATTTTCTAAGGATGAAAAGTCCTTATGCAATTTTTTATGTGAACAGTTTGTCTTTTGTACATCTAGTCTTATGGAAATTGATAAATAAATCCTAAATATATACTCAGTGTTAAGTTATTCTTTTCAAAAATGTCAAACTGAGAATGAATAAACCATATTTCTTTGCTCCAGTATGTTATAATTACTCTATTGAGACTTCAAAGACGTTTCCAACAGTCAGTTGATGGCTAATTTATTTTGGTTTTTGGATTATGTGGTAGATGAAAGAAATCACGCTCTAAGTTTGGTGCTGGCAAACAAAGGTTGTACCCTGGTGATACGTTGCCCTCAGTGGTATTCCTCCACTTTAAACTGCCCTATAAAGTTGTCTGAAGTAAAACTACTGAGCTTGGCTGAGATAAAAACCAGACTTTAATATTTAAGGAGAGCGCCACTTACATACATTTGATGGAGAGTATGATCCCACTTGATCCAGAGGAGATTCAAATCCTTAAGTCTCACCTTATATGCCATAAAATGTCTTTCATCCATTTGACGTGCCCAGAATACCTCCAAAGAGAGACATCTTAAGGCCTTCAAACCTTTACTATGTTCAGGTCAGTGGAAAAGAAGCATCCAGGAATCCACCAAGATCAATACGCGGGATTAATATTGGCAGCAACACTGACCTCTACAAGGAGACTGGGTATCAAACTTGACAACACCACTACATCAATCACTGTGTTTACAGTGTCAGTTATGTTTACACAGTCATGGGGAAACCAACAGCTATATGTTTACCACTGGAGCCAATGCTTGTTTTATGCTGATTCCAAACAGAAAACAAGGCGTAGTGATTTTAAATTTAGGACTAAAGTCAACACTGGAATCAGGACTGACGTCCTAATTGTACCAGGAATCTTTAACCTCAGGAAAAGGGCTAGCTTGGATGTATTCCCATTACAGTAGATGCTCTGGTGAATTGAGTTTGACTGGAGAAGGAGATAGACTTTGAAAATCAAAGCGGGAACTTTAACTTTAACTTTAGTTCAAAGCCATTGTTCATCGCCTTGGCAGCAGCTGGAGCGGCAATGAATCTGTCAAGGAAGAACTCATCTCATGGCCTATTTTTGTGTTACTTTTTTTAAATAAACCTTGCAGTTTTGCTCCTCAGACCTATGAATGTTCTTATGAATTAACTTATATAGAGGCACATTTTGCAACATTATATAAAATGTCACCATCAGGAAATAACATGCAACATAAACCGTATCAGTACATCAGTACATCCATTTATCATCTACAAGTTTCAAACTCCATTACATATGAGAATATCAGTCAAACGCTGTCTGACTCTGACTAAAATGGCCATTGAACGGGATGTAAATCATGTTGCCTTCAATAAATAAATAAATAAATAAATCACATTAATTCATAAACATGCAGACTCAAAATCCAAGCTGGGGCCTTATCATTTATTCATAACACTGAATTATCTCTTTCATCTCATTATACAGAACATTTTCAGTTCCCATTTGACTAAACCTTTCAAGGTAATTCCCCTTTAATATGCCAGCTGACTCACAACATACATCACCAAAAGAGTTGACCGAGTCCTTAAATGACACTGTTTTTAGGAGGTTACCCTCCTTCTGGGCAGAAATGACTCTGTTTTCACATGTAAACATGTCATTGTGAGTCAGACTGCACCAAATGTCAGTTGAAATATCATCCACAACATTAACAACACACTGAGCTGACATTATCACAGTGGGATTTCTGTCTGAAGTGGTGATACTGCACTTGTTTTAATACTAACAAAAATAGTAATATGAAATTATGACCTTATTTGAAATTAATATACGATGAAAAATGAGTCCAACCAGAGGGCTTATTGACGATAATAAGACAGTGGTTGTTTTACCAACTCTCTGATTAGGAAGAGTGAATATGCCGGAGAGAGTTAATTCATTTCTGGCAATTGTGTGTTTGTATGTAATTAAATCAATGCTGAATCAACTGATTCAACACACAAAAGTCCAAAGCTGGCTTTACTACAGTAGACTCCCGAGTGCTTATTTCCTCTATTAATTTGGTATGACACACACACAGCAGTGCTGCATAAAGATATACATCTAATAACACAAACTACATTTTGCAGATGATTTTAAGGAAGGTTTGTTTTTAATATCCTGATGTGATGTTTTATCACTTTGACACAATTTAGGATCATTAGGGTTGCTAACTCCAAGAGCTGGGATGTTCAGTCAACACACGCTAGGTGTGTAAATTCTTTATTTTAGAAATGAGCAAGCCCTGATCTGCAAAAATACTATTAATACCAATAATAATGTCAAACACATCAAGTTTGCTTGTGTTAGTTGATGTTACTACTGTTATGATGTTAATACTTCAAAGCAGTTTCCAATTAAATATTCATTTCTGACATATGATCTATTATTATGCTTTTATTTATTTGATATGTATTTCAAATTATTTCTACATTATACTGTTGTTGGTTTGACACTGTTTTGCTACAATAGGCTATTTCAAGTGTCAATAAATCAAGTGTTACGAGGGGTTTAAATTCTTATTCACAGTTTAAAGCTGACTCTTTTTATTTTTTTTTTCCACAATAAAATTGAGAATTTTAATAATTTACCCCGACGGCCTGATACAAACGTTCAAATAAGGTTAAAAAATATGCTTGAATTTGTATTTTCAAGCTGTAAATATAACAACCTAATTTTGCAGCACGTTACTTAGCCAAAGCTGTGATCACTCCAGGTGTCAACCAGCATTTATGGGCTAATAATATGTTACAACCACAGAAATGATGTGCTCCAGGTTGATGCTAAGCTAGTAAATGTTGCTCTGCACTTAAACTACACTATGTGGTTTGAGCAGGCAACACACTGAAGAGTCCCTGAAGCTTTGGATTCTTCGAGCAGTTTGTTTCCTCAGGAGATGGGGAAAGAAAACTCAGCTGTCAAGGGGCGGGGTCTTCTCTTTGCCTGGAGGTTTTTACAGTTAATACCAAGTATGTACTCTGAGCGCTCAAGTAAGCCCTGGGTGTCCTACACCGATCCATCAGTGACTTGCAAATGATTCGTCCAGAGGGCGTTTTCTTTATAGCTGGGGATTCTAATTAGGCCAACACGAAAACACATCTCCCTTACTCCCCCCTCAGTGTGTGGATTTTGAAACTGAAGAGAAAGAACAAACTGTACCCAGCCTACTTAAACATCAAGGAGGCGTTTAGGGCTGTACCTCAGCTGCTAAGACCATCTGACTGAGATACTGATGCCTACATGAAGGAAATAAGGGTAGAACACGGTCAGTCCTAGAGTAAGAATCAAAGTATTAAAGAAGCGCAGCTGACAGTCAATACATGAAGTGGAAGAGTTTCCTGAATCTGAATTTGAATTAATTTATTAGTGTTTGAATGATGAAATCAAAACGGGATCACAGGGACCTATAGAGGGCCTGTGTGACTAAAGAGTTACACGGTGGAAGCTGACTTTATCACTGTGGCCACCAGGGAACAAGCACCAGCTGTCCCCTAAAACATAGAAAGTGGTTGGAAGTACACATTTTATTGAATGACAGACACATGGGGCAGGACACTCTAGGAATAACCACTTAGAAAGTTCCTGCCCTCACACCGTGGGAGTAATACAAACTTTTTGATTGAACTCAACAAATATTAGGGGAAGTTTGAGCTACAGAGCAGAACTACAGCAGGAAAGGGTGTCGATCTATAGATCAGACATTAAGCGCTTCACAGTTGACGCCTGGGGGATCAGGTGATCAGTTTGCTCTACTTTTTGCCTACATGGTCTGTTCTAGGACAACAATGCCCACAAAATTACATCTGATTCAATACTGCCAAGTGGAACTGAGACTTAAAAAAAAAAAAAAACCTTTCAAACGTATTCATCAGTACAATACTTTCTGGGAGGATACCTGATGAACCGAAAGAGTGAACTTGTGCTGATTTTCAACAATTAGGGAGATATAAAGCTATAATAATTAGATCATTTTGCGCCTCTGCTGATAAGGTTGAGACAAAAACACAACATTATGTTCTTCTAAGCGGCCCTCCGCCTAAAACATCCGTCCTTTGAAGCAGAGTTTGTGTTACAGTCGGGAGGTCCGCTGATTTCCTACCAAAAAGACAGCAAATGAAAAGACATTACAGCACGTCTTCATGACTCATGGCCTGAAATGACTGCTGCTTCTGTGAAGTGACTATTTGGTTTGAAATTGTATGAAAGCAATTCACATGGGGTTTTGGTCGATGACTGACTGAAGAGGAGACAGAGCTGGGGGCAGAATGTGATACGAGTTTCACATATAAATAGAATATTTCATCACCCACATGGATATGAATAGAGGCATGAAAAAAATGTTGGGGGGAAAAAAGAAACCCAACTTTTGTTATGATAAAGACAGAAACAAGGCAGAATCCACAGGTACTAGTCATAAGGTGCATACTATATATAGAAAGGTATATAGACATACTTTATATTATTCCTTTGTAAGAGGAAATTAAAACTTCATATTTATTTTGCTGAGACAAAAATTCTTCTGTAAATCTGCCCTTTCACACAAATTGTATGGCCAAACAACGCAGTAAATAACAAATATGAATAAACAATTTTTAAGCTTCTTGGTGTCTGGCACCAAATTTAAACTTATTAAATGATATCTAATACTGTTTATGGTGTGCTGGAACATCTTGAAACCTTATACAGCAAGTACATTTACAATTTTTCTACATAGAAACATGTAATGGGTTAGGTAGATAAGGAGAGGAGGAGAACTTTTCTCTGTGTCCTGAAGGGCGTATACAGTATATATTGTAGCCAGCCTACCGACGCACTATGCTCTAAAGTCCAAATTCTTAGTGGTTTTCTTTTCAGTTACAGTCATGGATGAGAAACACTGAAATCTTGCCTCTAAAAATCGTAGCACTTCATTAAAACACTGTCAACACACAAACAGATGAGACATGTGTTAATTTGGTCTAATTATCCCAGCCAACCTGCAGCAGTTCAATGAGGCCCTAAGAGAACAGCACCACCTATGACTCCATGCAATAAAACAGCAAGTGAGTGGACTCTGTTTTATTACATAGAGGCAATAATGTGCCTGATGAGTCAGGCCATGTTTGAAAGTGAGTTTCTTATGATCCCACTAAAGGAGCTCTTCACTGCCGTTTAATGTCATGGGCTTTTGTAATTGATAATTAAGTCAATGAAACCAGGTGATACAACAGCATGTACTGGTGAGAGTTGAACTCCAGCTTTGACTCATCACATCTTTCACAAACAGAGGCAAACTTTACTGCACGTCATCCCCCACTCTGGGATGTATGATATCTACTGATCTGTCCGCCGGAGTAAGAGTCAGATTCTGGCAACAACAGGAAAGACCCGGGAGGCAAAAATATCAACACAACTACTGCACTTTCTCTGAACCTGTAATCTAAATAATGCAGGTAGGATATGGAGGATGTACTGTTCCTGTTAGTCTGTCATTGTAGATTATCCTGGGGATACCCTGTGTTTTCGCATCATGTCAGCCACCTTCTCCCCCAGTTGCCTCCAACACCCACTCACCACTGAAGTATTACTTGGAAAATACTGTAGCTGTGATGAACACACTGCTCACATTTGACAAGTGGCTTGGTGTATATTACACCTGCTGTGTACCATACAGTGTCAGTTACATCGTCAGGAGACCTCTTCGATTTCCACTATACAGGATTGGGAGGCTTTGCAGTTAATGTTAGTCAGTTTCTGGTGACTGGAAGCAGTTAACAGCTACTGATAATGTGTAATATGGTGATATGTGCAATACCTAGATGGGAATCGACCACAGGTTGTAAGACAACAACACTACCTACCGGACCACAGCCACTAAGACCTGCCTCTCTTAAGGTATGCCCTGAGCCTCTGTTCTGGTTGGTTATTACCAACAGTGTGACAGTCAGTCAATGGCCTAGTGATAAAAGGATAGCTCTCGTTGTCAGACATTGGCAGGTTCCAATCCCATTTGGTGTGCTGTGGTGTATTGAGCAAGCCAAAATCCCCCGCTCCTTCTGTATACGTAGAATCACTCATTCTCTTTCACTGGTTTCATTGAACTGGTTTTACAGTGTTACTATATATAATCTTGCGTAATTAGGACAACTGTGGAACTGCCTTATGGCCAAGGTGTAATAGAAATGATTGAATTCCAGTAAGAAAACAAATGATTATTTTTTTAAAATTATTAGTTTGCAGATACAACGAAAGAATGCACTGACCCCGACTAACTCTTCTCAGGAATAATGCTGTAGTGCACTTGCTAACTTACATGCAGTCCTTATATTTCCATAATGGCTGAATATCATTCTAAACACAACCTATTTCCTACCAGAATGCATGTTTTCAGGTCTGAATCTCAGTTTAGAAATATCTCGTACCTATTTCTGCCTCTAGTCTTCTTTTTGTTCTTGGACATCACTGGTTAGCTTTTACTTTTAGCTTCAAGGTAGGAGTGAAATCCTTTTTCAAATACAACACACTTCCAAATTTACTGTTGGCATAAAAAAAAAAATTAAAATCTCCCAGGGATGTCCATTTTACAAGAAATAACCTAATGCCTCTCTCAGGTAGGTTTTGTTTTCAAGTCACAAAGCCAAAACCTTTTTTTAAAATGAGGGAGATTAACCTCAGACAACCACTGACAACCTCATTTATCCCGACTGTGCTGGCTATGAATGTGTGTTTCCCTTTGCAGATGGAAGAAGCTGGAGTGCCGCTTATGAATTCATGTCACTTTGATTCTTTTGTGGATAGAGAGAATAGAGGAGGGCAGCTACCTTCTGATGTATTTTGAACCACAAATTACCTTCACATCAACTCAGGGACCATAAAACATGAAGACGTAATGTAATGCCTGCCTTATTTCCTGTCAAAGACAGGATATCAGAGGAGAGTGCTAAGACTGCACTGTTTGGGAAGCAGAGTTGCCATAAACAAGAGAAAAGGAGAGAGGAGGAGAGGAGAATTGTCTCTATGAGCAGAAGACCTTCATTTGACCTGGTGGCATGAGAAAAATGACTAGCATATGAACAAGGAGATGCAATCTATACCAAAAGCTCCTCCGCATAAAATATCAAGCAAGGAAAAAGTCTAAAGGTAATTTGTACTGATAAAAACAATGGGATTCATCTCAACCAGATGTAATTCATTTTACAAATGTATTTATAGACAATTTATTTTAGTCTTTAGAATTTTTTGCCCTTTTTGCAGAATTACAGTCTCCATATGATTAAAATGAAAATGGTCAACCATTTCCAACAGATTAAATTATGATATTTAATGAATAAACATCACAATGTCTGCTGTTGATAAATTATTTTACACTGTTTTAGCCAAATATCTTTGAATGATGTTGACTCTTAAAAACCTGGCATGTAATAATTGTAAACGGAAATACATGTTTCACCTGCAGGTAATCCTGCAGGTAATCCTGCAGGTAATCCTGCAGGTAATCCTGCAGAAGGTCCTAAGTTTGGGCCCAGAGGAACCACATACTTGGTGCCTCCCATTGAGCAGCCTGTTGCAGCAGATCTTCTGGTTAAACAATTTCCCCAATGTGAGATCAATGTAGTTTAGAAAGATTAACTTATTTCACACCAAATCCTCCTGTGGTTTTCTGTTTTTAAAACTTTTTAGAGGTTTATATTTTTGCCAAAAAAAAAAATCCCAGTGATCTCCCAAAAGTACACAGCTAATGTTCAAAGCACCAGAATTACCATGCTCTGAAATGTTTTTACAAAAGATTGACATCTACATATTCACAGTCTCTTCAGAATGCCCCAAAAGATTTGAACAACTTTTCAGAAATTCTAGAAAATGAGCTGCGTGTTTCATGCGTGATTCTAACGCCTAATGGATTTAATCAAAGCCATGTTGGAACCCATTTGAAAATAGAAGACCAGTAAGTGGGATCTCAGCAGAGGGTCAGTTAAATTATTGACATCTCTGGGACATTTTGATGTTGAAAAAGTCGCAACTTTTTTGGTGACGTGGTTTGAAGTGATTTAAATTTGACATGTTTCTTGCAACCAGACCAGCTATTATGTGAGATCTTTTTTTTCACACTGACACTTACGTACAAGCATTTCCTAGCTATAATGAAAATATATATATAATGTGTAAAATCAGGTGCGCAGCTGCGTTCTGGGCCACAATGGAAGACCCACGTAGATTTAGCTAACAGCTGCTAAATTAATACATACATGACATATTACAACATAGCATGTCAGGAAGCAGTGTGTATTCTCAACATGTAGCACAACATTGAAGCATAAAGCAGCAAATGACTTTCTCAGACACCTCATAGAGCAGGCCTAATACCTAAGGAAGTGGATGGTGAGTGTATATTTAGTTTTGAGTGGGTGGATTTAGTCACAAGGGGTCCATAACTAGATGTTTGCCCGAGGCCACAATAACCGCCTGATCCTACTTGTCTCACTGCAGTAATGCTCTGAACGGCATGAAATCTTCGGCCAAGCGTAAGTAGGTACAGCATGACTAACACTGCAAAACATGAAAAATGAATACACAACTAAGTCATACCTAAGTGGGACTTCTTCACAGGTGTGCACGAGCGATGCTTGGTCATGCTATAAGCCTGCGGATGACAAAAAATGCAATTTTTGCAGCATGACAAACAAGCCAGGCCTCCCTTGAGCACTACCACCTACTTTAATTGATTCAGTTGTAGCTCTACACCAGAGCGAGTGGAATAGATTTCCATCATTGCAGAAAGCTGCCTACATGTCATGCAAATAAGGACGATTTCCCTCTCGAGAAGGACCATGGAAATGGAACATATATATGGAGTGCTTCTGTACAAAACCCCATTCATCTCAATGGAAACCATGAAAAATTACAAAGATTGATAAACAACCCTAAGCACAGTCTTTGTTTTAATTCATTCCAAATGACACGGGCAGCAATTTCCACATATACTCTGCTTGAGAATATAGTTAATTCAAAGCTTTTCTCCATGCACATCATGCAGACGCTTCTTGTTCGCCATAGTTAAGTACAATTAGCCAAGTTTGCAAAGAGGATTCCCGAAAGGGTGATAAAATGGTTAATTTCCATTATTTGATCTAGTGCATTGCTTACAAAAATATACACTGTGTTGTACATTATATTAGTGTAAGGAAAGCATTTGATCTCAATGCTGTTACTTCTAAATTAGCAGAAGTCCATGGGGGAGCAATTACCAAATCTGCATTAATGTGGAGTTTATGGTTGAAAGAACCTTGAAAAAGAAACTGATGCATCACAATAAACTGAATAAAAAAACACAGGCTAGGAAACGCAAGCAAATTATCAGCAAGGGTAACACCAACAGTAGGGAGAAGATGATTCACCTAGAGATTAAAACTGAATATTCTCCTATTCATTTGAGAAAGGAATTTTAACTTTGTGTTCTCTTGGGGAAAAAAGTAAATTGGTTTGTTTAAGAGTGGCCTGCAATGTGGCGCAAAAAACTTTCTACACAACACAGAGCTAGAGGAAAGGAGGATCAATCAATGCAAAAAAATTCAATTTACTTAAAATCATTTGTTTTCACAGACGTGTGAGCCTTTTGCTTTTCACCCATTCTCTCCTCTCTCTCTGGTCTTCTCCTATTGTGCTTCTGCCGCCTGAGTCTGCTGACAGTACAGCAGATTACCAAACAGCCTGCATTGATTGCTAGGACTAATTGAAAGGAAAACATCCCTGGTGTGGAGTGCAGATGCTTGCTTGTGCAGAAAATGGCATCTGCGCTCTTCTCCATCTCATCAGGTAAAGGTGCCAAGAAATCTTTCTTTGCTGTCGACCATCTAACTCAAAGGTCAGCCACCCCCTTAGAGAGTCTTCTTTAAGATAAGACAGGGCGGACAGATGAAGTCAGTGAAAAAAAATGAGGAAGAAAAACAAGCACCACACCCTGTTGGTTCTTCTCTGAGAGAAAAACCACGTGGGAACTCTTCTATGACGATGGATGGATATGCAGCAGAGCATTTGATGCACTGCTCTGTGGCTGGGACAAGATCTCAGAGACAATAATGCACTTGTTGAGAAAGTGCTATAACAAGAAGGAGTGAACTGCTGCATGATAGTTAAATAAGCTGTGCTACACAGAATGACAACGATAAAAAAAATAACATTTAGTACACTGGGCATTTTGCAGACACTTTCTGTTTGCCGCTCGACCGCTTCAGCACTGAACAAATAGCTGGCTTTTAAATTGTCTCAGCACTCCCTAAAAATAAACAAACAAACAAACAAAATAGCTAAAAAGCCTATTTATTACAAAAAATCAGGCTTTTAGATAGAAAAAAAAACTGCACAAGTGTGTTCTGATTGAGCAATTTTCCACAGAGCTGTTGAATCCTCTGTGTCTAATGAGGTTAAGGATTTTCTGTCTCTCCCTTTTTTCCAGGCAGAGCTAGGGCACGTTATAAAAGCTGCCGATCACTTTATCTTTGCCTCCACAAGTTTTGAGCCATCTGCAGTTCATATAAAGGCAATGTGCTGTGGATTTTTTTACAGCCCTTAAAGGCAGAGCGGACAATTTTTGGTTGTCCGTCATGTTTCTATAATGGTTTCATGTATTTTCAATCTCCAAATAATCTCAAGAACCAAAACCAAAATAATAATAATAATAACAGTTGTGCACAGGATTTATGGCTGCAAAGCTAATTTCTGTTGTATTGAAGACAACAGTTGCTCCTTGTCTTGTTACCTGCTACAGTGTCTCACGGCTGCCACGGGCGGTTGTGCTCCACAGCTCAGAACCTCTGCACCTCATTTGCATGCAAATCTCAAAATGTGCAGAACGGCTGAATTAATAAATTATGGCTATTCAATTCAATGCATAAATGAGGAATATGACAATGTCTAAACTGCTGCCCTCAAATTTATGAGCAAGTTTCTATCACATTTAAAGAATGCTTTACTTCTTAAAAGGTAAAAACAGATGTATTCCTAAAAAGCGAGGTTCCTTTTTAGGACCCAGTATGTAATGAAGTGGCAGAGACCTCCTTTATTCATTCTTTCTTTCATTCTTTTTAAGGAAGCTCGTTATTTATCTGTCTGCACTTTACTGATTACTACAGTTTCACGGTCACAATTTGTAAACTTTGTTTGAATACATCGGAGCAAAGACATTCACAAAACTAAACTGGTTGTCCTTACAAAGTTCAGCAAAAAACAGCTTAGCAAGAAATATTGACACGGGAGGAAAGGTGACAATTGGTGAGATGTTGCCCTCTGCCCAGACAGATATGGTCCCCCTGAGAGGGTGCAGATGAGTCAATCCTTCATTTCTACAGCCAGGAGAAAGACACATATAATTGCTCTGTTCTCTTGGTTGCTTTAAATTGCTCAGAGAGATGGAGGATGGTCATAAAGCCTGGAGTAAGTAACCAGCCTCATTTGTGACAAAAGGCCAGAGTCAAAGTGATAACAACTGATGTTGACAATTGTTTTTAGTTTTGATTTGTTTATTTAGCTGTAAAGGAATGACATTATGTAATCTGAATACAATGTCATCTGCATAAAGGAATAATATTTAGGTAAAAAAATAGCTATTTGGGTTGGGCAGGTTAGCACAATAATAGAATTGTATGTTTCTTAACACAGTAAAGTTGATCGGTACAGGAGTGCAGTAACATGGTGTATGTTGTCCTGATGAAACATCACGAAACCACAACAGAGGAGAATAGAAGGAACAGGAAAAAGTCAAGGAGCCAAGTTTGTTGTCAGCACTGAAGAGTTACATTTTCTTATCACCAGATCACTTTGTGTGTCAGTGTGTGAGTCTGTTATAATGGTTTGGTCAGTGCTCTCAACTCTGACTCTTCAATTCCTTTTTTATAACAAACTTCCTAAAATGGTTATACCTTATTATTTTAGATTAATGTAAAAAATAATAATAATAATAATAAATAATAATAAAAATAATAATAATAAGAAAAAGCATGCAGAAAAAGGTCCAAAACAACATTTCTAAGTAACCAATAAAAAACCCGGAGAAAAATGTTCTACTTACACACCAGGGACACCAAGTCACATTAAGAATGAAGACAATAGCTGGTATATTACCACAGTACCAAGTAGTAGATTTACTGAGAAGACCTAGAAGCTGGTGGTGAGATTTACTGTAAGTACTGCTCACTGTCGTGATTAATGCTGTTAAAGTAATGCAAACAGATGTGTGATGGACTTGAAGCCCAACAGACTGTAAAACATCACATCCTATCTAATTATGTTGGCATGTCAGTGTTTATTAACTGCTAAGTATGTAATGGTACATTTACTGTGTATAAATACATTCAAGCAGGAAGCTAAGGCTGGCCAGACTATGTCTCTAGCATTATTAAATTGAATTATATATATGATGGTTGTTTGTGAAGACTTTGACAACTATGAAATTAATACACAAATGTACTGACGCCACATTTACAGAATATTCCAGACTATTTGTGTTAGCTGAAAATTAGCCAATATTATTTATATTTTTATTCTTAAAGCTTTAAATTAAATTGTCCACAACATTCTTAAGAGCTACTTGGTAGATTTATTCATTCATCAATCTATCCATCTGTTCTCTACCACTACATATTTCAGGGTGACTGGCAAACTTGAAGCAATCCCGGCAGTCTGTTCTGTTCTGTTTTTATTCAAATCCAATCTTCTAACTAAGATTGTTGGAGCTGTTCACCTCCAAAAATGTTGTGAGAGTTGATTGTGTTACAGGACCCAAATGCAGCACTAGGGAGACTCTCTTCAGATGAAGCAGGTTTATTTCCAAATTGCAAAAAACAACAAAAACTCTTCTCCAACACATGGTCTTCTCCAACACAGACCACGAACAGCAAACAGAACAGTACACAAACTGACTCAATCAATGATCCCACAAAGACACAGAGTGAGGAAGCGAGGTACATATACCCAGGGCAGCAGGTCACACGAGTGAGACTAAAGACAAAGACAGGTGAATGTGATCCCGCTAACTCCACCCAGCAGACAAGACAGGAAGAGGAAACAGAACGCCCTAACAGTTTGAACAGATTCTACCAGTCTTCACAACAACCACTAACATGTTACATTAGACTAGGCAAGAACAGATTTGTTCCTTTTTGATTTTTCTGCACTGAACACACACACCAATAGGTCTATTTTGTATAATGAAAGGCTCGATCTCAGGATCGGTGTTGGTCCGATACTGGTCAAAATTTTAAGATCAAACATCGTAACAAATGACTATAGCTCGTCCGATCTGATAAGCACATATGCTCAACTAACTTTGTAAAACAGGCTGGAAATAGAGATTCTCTCAGCATAGCAACCCACGGGAAAAGAAAGTATCAGATTGATACCGGTACCAGCAGATACTCCAAGTTGCAGTCAGACATGAAAAATCTGTATCGAGCCATACCTAATTGTTAATGTAAAACTAGCAAAAAATAAAATAAAATAAGTAATAAAAAAAAAGGAAAATAACAAGGGGTGAATGAACAGAAGTTGGCCAGTTGGTAGTTATCCCAGCAACATTGGTTGCGATTTTGTTGATATTTCATTGTCTATCATTTCAAATCTAAATTCTAAACAATAACAATATTCTAAACAATATTCTAAAAAAATAACAGAACAACCATTACCTTTGTGGTTTTGCACAACGGGCTCTCCATTTAAAGACATGCAAACCCACAAACACATACACACAAACTTTTATACAAATAACTCCATAGAAATTTGTCAAACATGCACTCGTGTGCACAAGCACGTGTTTTGTTTCACCAAAACGCCCTGCCAGAGACCCTTTAGCGAGTGACAGCAGTAAGTGATGGATGCTATGATGTTGACAGGAGGAGTAATTATATTTGGTCCCATGTTATCTGAAAGGGGAGGTGGAAGAGGCAGCCACCCATCACTCCCCATTACGCCCGTGTGTTGTGACAGCCTTTCACTTTATTTAGCAGATGAAATGCTTTTCCACCCAAGTGTGTCACAGAATAAAGGCGAGGCTGTTGAACACCCGCTGTATATGTGACTGTAGCAATCTGTGTTATGTACTTGATTTGGTAATTCTGCAGAGTTACTGCAACATGTTAAGGTTGAACTTTATTGATCCCACACTGGGGGATTTTTTATTTCTTATTTTTGTAAGGATTGAGGACGTGCTTTCATTTGTAGCTGTTCCATGGTCAGACCTGCAAAGTACCTTTCATTGAAACTGCAGTAATACTTCAAGATCAGTATATGAAGAGTTGCCGATAGTGATGGGCATTAGCAGAATTTTTGATTTGATACGATACTGATTACTTTCTTCGCAAGTTTTTTCTTGATAACAATACTTATGTTGACACTTTGTTTGATGTTTGACATTATTTTGACATAATATAACCCAAATAATTTAACTTCTACCATTAAGGGACAAAGACGTCTAGTGGACTTGATCACATGGAGTCACTGCTGGTCAGTGGTCCTGTCATGAATGGATCAGTTCAATTCTACATAACCAGGGAGAGGGTGGGTGAAATGTTGTAGCACAAAAGCCTTTATCTAGTAAGTTACCCTAGAAGATGTATTTATTAGTTATAGTTTATTAATTAGTATTGATACTTTATTTAGAGTAATCGATACCATGGAATCACAAGTGTGCAAAGATCTAGAAAAAATAATGGAAACATGAAATACAAGTAATGCAACACGGAGTCACTAAATAATTTATGTAACTCCTCATTTAAGCTGAGCACCATTGCTGATTCCCCTAAACTAATTAAACAGTGCAAATATAAGGCAACATGCGTCCAATCGTACAGGGATCAAAGGCAAAGATTGACAGAGAGTCTTAATTGATATTAATCATTTTCCTCTGCACATTAGGAAGATATGTATAATTACACTGTTGGCCAAGGTCAAAATTAAGAAACCATTAAGTTTTTCTTTTTTGTTTCCCTTCTAATCGGCATGACTAATCACCACACCCTACCCAATCTGGGTGCAGATGCATCTGTGTGTGTGTGGAAACACACGTGCAGGAGCAAAGTTTCACCTGTATGGCAATTAATCCTCATTGCTTCAGGTTAATAGATGTAATTTGACTGCACGTAATGGCTCCGACTTTCTTCATTTAAAAGCATTATGATTTCATTATGGAGGCTTGTTTCGCTCAAGCTTGTTACAGGATGAAGGAGCCGTGTAGGACGACGGGTACAAACGAGAGAGCGCAGCTATTTTTACCTTCAAGGACATTTGTCAGTGCATGAGAAACAGTTGCAGTGATCTTGATTTAAATACAAGAGAAAAAAGCGTGTCATTTCCTCACAATGCTCCAGTAACCAACATAATCCACAGAATGTGCGAAGCACTAAAGGCCAAGTCGGATTTGCAGCAATGTAGAACATGCTGGAATTCAAATGTTTGTTTTTGACAGTCTGAGGATGAAGGTGTTTTGAAGTGAGGCTGTGAGAAGATAAGTGAGGGACAAAGACTGTTTTTGTTTAGAAAAAAAAAATAACAAGGTTTACTCTTTGGAAGAGTGACACGGTAAACACATAATAAACAGTTCTAGTGTGCAGACTTCTTCAAAATAATTACACTCCTGCAAATTACATTTGGCATCCACAGAAAGTACCAGGGAATCACTCGTTCAGTGTGTTTATGTTGATAAGCTTAGTGTCCATCCTGTTGTTGGATCACCATAATTCATGTTAACATGTGAAGTCTTTGGCTGGCCAAACTACTGCACAAACATCTTTATGTGTCCTAACCAGTCATATGTTGAGTGGGGTCAGGTTGGAAAAAATCAAAGAAAAATAGAGGGGGAAAAAAACATATAGATAGATAGATAGATAGATAGATAGATAGATAGATAGATAGATAGATAGAGTAACACACACACACACACACACATATATTATATATATATATATATATATACGTATATATATAGCTGTCCAATTTCCCTTTGAAATCACCATTAAGTGACAACAGTGAACCTGGGACCTTGCACCCACACAGAATATGTTTATCAGTAAAACAACCACGGCAATTACTTGATTTTCATGATGCAGGTTGGTTTCATTGTTTGATGTGGTGTAAAGGAAGCAAATGGCTACTCCCTAACGTTACCGACTCACCCACTTAGTCAGATAGTTCCAGCCTCCGCAGAAGCTCTGCCTTTGATCATTGAAGAAGCTGCAGAGCTCCTTGGCATATTTTGGAAATATGGTTACTTAAAAGGAGTGAGTCTAAATTGGGCTTTGCTTTGTGCTCAAGTTAAAAAGGCTGTGAATTAAATGATCTTACAGCTGTGCTTTTGCAAGACCGGAGTTTTTGGAAGCCATATCTTCTCTGGCTTAGTTTTTCCCTGAGAAGAAAGGCTTTCTTATAGTCAGTAGGCATGCTGGGAAGGCTTTCAGTCATACCTTGGATTTTTCTTTAGCTCAGACTGAACTGCAGTGACCGTGCCACCTTCCGTCAATTTCACAGAATTTTTTATTCCTCAACAATTCTGGCCAGCATGCATGGCTCTTAGCATCTTGCTACCTGTGGCGAGGCTAAGTGGGCCATGTTTTCAGGGGCTAAAACTGTGTCCTCATTATCACTTCTCTGTGCACATGCAAGATTTTTTTTTTCTCTCTCACTCTGCCGTGTTCATGTGTGTGAATACATATGCATACAGCCCCTATACCCACGCACCCACACACCCACCAACCCACTCCCAACTGGCTCCATAATCCTGGAGACAGAACAAGGGCATCTGTCTTTCTCACTTTTTTCCACCTGCCACCAGGTATTTGTGAAGTTCACAGGGAGCAAAATGTTCCCTTTTAGAAAAATTATCATGTTACGCAAGGAATGTTATGATTGGAAAATGAAGCACAAGCAGGTGCCCCTGATGATGCACAATGTTCTGGTCCTTAACACCTTTTTTACAGGTCAAAATGCCCATGTTTGTCACTCTTTTGCTATTGGATAAAGCCATTGCCTTTAAGCAATTCTGAATCCCACTTCAACATGGAAAATAGGGCAACCTATTTAAAAATAATTTCATTATTTATTATTTAAAATTCATTTAATTAAAATAATCTGGTCAGGGTTGGACCCAAGTGTTATAGTAAGTGTTTTCAATTAAAATAACACAATATATACATAACATATATATATATATATATATAAATATATATATATACAGTATACCGGAACAAATTATGTTGAACTAAAACACAATACTAGGTCAGATCAGCTTTCTTGGCTTAAAGATAAGACCCCATCAATGAGATAGGCACTGACAATGACCAGTATTGGGATCAATGTCCAGAGACTCAAAGCTCTGTAAGAGGGTTGTTTGCTCTCCTCCTTAAGTTCAGGGTCTCATTGGCCTCATGGGTAGTTTATTCAACTAGGTCAACAATATCAGCAGTTGGGACAAGAGCTAGACTTACTGTAGGATTTGTTCAGTTACAGGACAATATTTATGTTGTTATTGACAACACTGTTAAACTGATAAATGGAAATAGCAGTTCAAGTGACAAAATGCCGAAGAGCATAAAAGCTCTGATCACTTTCTGTACAGTTGTGAGCTGTGTGACCTTTGGAGAGAGTTTAATTTTGCTAATCTTTCTTCAAAGTAAAGTAGTTAAAGTACATCAAAAATGAACTGAAAGTAAAACAACCCTACCATCAATAACACACACATTCAAACGTGAAGGCAAATCAATGAGAGCGAGCTCTCATAATTTGGACTAAAAGCATAAATACACAGGGCAAAGTGTATTGGTGGCATTTTAAAATGTTTGATGATGCAGCTGCAAACATCTTGTCAAAGAGTTTTTTTTTAACTACCCATGAAAGGCTCTGATTTCACATGTAAAATGTTACATACAAACAACTAGACACAATTAAAGGATTATTTTAAAACCACAAAATATGTCTCATCTTTTAACGAAGTGAGCAAACATTCACTGCTGTCACATAGCATAAATTAACATGGAGGTTTTTTCATGTTAAAGGTTCAGTGCTGCCTGTGATTCTTGGATTAATAAAAATGACCAAATACAATCCAGCAGGTGGAGGCTGGGTTGTTACATTTAGACTTTATGATAAATAAGTAAAACTGTACTGAAATGTGTTTAACACTTTTAAAGTATGACATCTCTCATAACATTTTGCTTTAGTCTCTGCAACCATCTGTTCCTCTAAGTGAAGTTTATACCACTTGAGGCTTATGGGTTCACAGACTTGCTCAGATGAACTGCCAATTTTGCAAATTAGTTTTACTGATATATGTCCCCTTTTTTGTCTTTTACAACCATCTGCCACAGCACTGCTCAGTCTTTTTTTTTTTCAGCTGTTAAATTGTATTTTAAACAGAACAGACATTTCTCACCTCCTACCACTCATAGAGGTAGTGTATTTAATCTAGAATAAGAAGTTATTTGGGTCTAGATTCCAGTGTACATGGAGGGGGAGGGGGGCTTTCAATGAGTCAGACCACAGTCACGTTGGTCGTAGTTTATGCAGAAGTCACAGAAGAAGTGTCTGAAAACAGAATGAGTATTTGATCAGGCTGTTATTCAGTGATTTTCACTTCTATTGAGCATCACACTGTACTGTCAGTCCACAGCTGATGCTAGTCATCTACTGCTCAAATGGAATCCTTACATGATTGGGAACACGTGGTTTTAGATTTTGGGAGATGAAGTGACTTCACTGCAAAGACAAGGAATCACAGAAAGTGATTCTTTTTGGATCTCATTGTCTGAGTTGCCGTCTTCGACAATGTCTCCCCTCTTCCTGTACATTTCTCTAAGATCAGTAATAATTACTGCGATTCCCGTCGCTTTCTGACATCTCTCCTCTTGTTGCCATGGAAACACCACCCATTAGGATGAGGGAGGGAGGGAGGGAGGATTGGCGTGAAAGGGATCTGTATTTCCCACCGGCCACATCTGATGGGAAGACGGCAATAGTAGGTTATGAAGATAGACGGTAGGGACGTGTGTTAGCTAAAGGAAGGGACTGAGTAGTAATTTTATTCATGCCCTTCAAGAGTCAATCAGAGTGATGACAGATCGCACAAGTTAATCTAATTTCACTTCTTTCAGTTGGAGCGGTTACAGGTCTTTCCCCCATGTGAATAAAGTGTGCACCATGTGACACCAACAGGTCCCCACACTATCCTTTGGTTTTCGACTACAACTTCTACCAACCAGTCTTTTTGGTCTCACATGTGATTGAAAACTAATCCGAAAATGTCTGTGCAATTGTTGCCATTTGTGTTGCAGCCGTTACTTCATTCCCTTTAGGTTCAGATTGCAATGACTAAAAAAGAGAGAATAAGTTAATTAATCGGGCAGGAAATTGACTTTGTAAAAGTTAATGATTGTGTTAATGAAAGTCAACAGAGCTAAACTAGTGTTGCACCAATGAAGCAGTGTGACGTGCAGCTTATTTGGGTGTGTGTGTGTGTGTATAGGTTTGTGTGCCTGTTAACTGGAGTCGGCAGAAGCTGATAAGAAGCTCAGGTGCATCATGTCGAGAAAACATTGGATGATAATCTTGACCTTGTCCTGGGATTAGGAAAATAAATGATTCTGTCACAGCAGAAACAATAAAAGATCATTAGGTAGAGCCTCATGGACTAGTTCAGCTGTTGAGTGCAGGGATCCTAAAGAATCTACCAAATAACATCTGCCAAATAATTTAGCTGTATGAGACTTGATTTATCCTACAAGTATAGTTCCACCAATGTGACATAAATAAAAATGTATTTTGCGGGACACATCCAAAGCAAATTCTTGCTTACAAAACTGAGGCTGCACTTCGTTGCAGGTGCTTTTTTGTCTTGTTTATTTTATTGACTAAGTTTCCCCTAGGTCTGCCTCTCCACAGTATTTTTATAACAGGTGGGACAGTTCTACACAGCAGCCAAATCCTGATCTAGGGCCGGCCAATCAAGCACACTTGACGTAAACATCAAGACACAATTTTCTAACGCTAGATTTTTAGGTTTCAGTTTTCTTTGGCTACAGTGGCCCAAAAGCTCACAGCAAATACAAATCTCAATAAAAAGCAAACAACAACTTGATTGCAAAGCAAAATGGACAGAACAGAAGAAGAAGAGAAGGGAGGTCGCAGGTGAGAAACAGTTAAAGACATTTCAATGGAGGGAAGTTGTTGTGGTAACTGATTGACTATGCTTGTAATTAAGTCCTCATCTGGAAAAAACAATATTTTCTCTTTTTCATAGTGTTGTTGCAGACAGAATAAAATTATGTTAATACATTGAATTAAAAAAATACAATTAGATTTTAATATTTTGTACTTTAGTTTATTTTAGGAAATCATTAAAAAATATTTCAAATGTGTCAGCATAAATCTCTTTTTTAATTTTATAAATGTATTAAAAATAATGAAAGAACACTAATCCAGTACAAGGCACGTTTTTTTTAATTATTATTATTTTGCTGCACATGGTTGTGACAACACTTTCTAATATCTGTCAGTACGATTTGATTTTAAAGCAGTGACATGGTTACTCCACGTTTTTCAGAGCTGCAAATGGCATGACTGTAGCTGGTAAACTGGATCTCTCTAGACGAGATAATCAGGACAGAAAGATAAGTCTGGCATGGTATGACAAATGTAAACCCTGTGGAATAGAACGGACATAAAATAAGTGCTATATTTGTCCCACAGTTGAGAAATTCACAAAAGGGTTCATATTGATTGGTTTTTGTTGAATAATTACTCCAACATCATTGCTCATAATCAAATGGAACAAAAGCATATTTATATTTAATGCTGATACAGGCAACATTAACTCTGGTTTATAGTTTACCTTAGTACTATGTGGGACATAGAGAGATATTTATATTTAATGCTGATACAGGCAGCATTAACTCTGGTTTGTAGTTTACCTTAGTACTATGTGGGACAAAAATGCCTCTCTATGATACATTACTGAATCTACTGAGTACCTCAAAATACCACATTCAATGTTAAGTGTCGTGTCAGTTCTCTCAGTGAAATGTCAATGATCTCCTTATGAGTCAGTTTGGATGGACCTATCAGTGACTTAAGGGAGAGACTTTTCTTTAATGGCAACTATAAGCATGCAATGCTTCCTGGCTGCCCTTCAGAAGGAGAACTACAAATTAAATTAGAAATGCTCCTTTGGATGGTTGGATAAATGGATGGATAACAACAATAAAGTACTTTCAGTTTTTTTAGAATACATAAAAGACATACAGTACAAGAGATCTGGAAAAAAGTGGACGGGGCTTATGTTTTAATTTGAGTTTTTTTTTTTTTTTTTTTTTGCACATTCTTCCAACGTGACCATCCTTGTGACGTCTCTCCACATCATTTTTTTTTTCATTAGCTGGAGGCACATGTTGTAAGATGAGACATGATACACTGGAAGGCACACCTACAGCTGGATTATGATGGAAAGCCCCTGCCAGATTTCCAAAGGATGAATGACTGTAGTTTGGACCCCAAAGCATTTCTAACTTCAGCTGAAGCTGTATCTTTGACTGTCATTGTGGATTGCATGTGAGTTGCAGACACATTTACTGTGGATGATATATATGTAAATATATGTATATGCATACATACATATATAACATACCCATTATACAGTATATGTATATATACAATGAAACCTCAGTTGTTGAACGCCTCACATGTCCAGCGATTAGAACAAGCTGGTTCGAACATAATTTTTAAACAACAATTGCCCAGGTTGTCGTACCATAGCTGAGTGTGGCATCAGTCTTCGCTCTGGATATACACCCTAAGAACTGTTGTCTGATTTTGCTGGTATTACTTGCGTTGTGCTATTTCTTCTATTTTTTTTATTTTCATAAATCATCATGGGAAAGAAAAGGAGTAAGAACAACAATAAAAGCGAAAAACTGTTATACAAAAGAATGAGAATAGCGCTCGTGTCTCAGATTTGGTTTACGGTATGGCTTAGCAAAGTTGTCAATTTGTACCATCATTAAGAACAAGGAAGCAAAAAAAGAAGCTAAAGTTGCCAAAGGAGTGACTGTGATCACCAAGCAAAGATCTCAGACATTACAGAGGAGAGGAAAAAGTGCTACTGATTTAGATCCATGAAGAGCAGTTGGCCGATGACAGTATTTCGCAGACAATAATCTGTGAGAAGGCTAAACAAATATTGCGCAAACACAACTCCTCAGAACATTTTCGGTTCATGAATAGCCTTCGGGAACGATAAATTCAAAAACCGAGGTCCCACTGTATACATATAGAGTATGTGTAACGGCCACTGCATTTGAAAGATGTATTTTCTCAGACAACTTAATTTAACAAGTCGTATCTAACACAGACTTTTAAAGAGGGATTAAAGCACACTTCCAAGACAGTCGCCTTATAGTGATGTTAGAGTACGGAGTCAAGGGATTACCAAAAGTAAGTGGAGTTCATCCGCTGGCAGAGAAAATTACTTGTTAGTCAGAGCCTTCACGTTTTAATCTGCACCAAAGTCTTGCAGCCAGCCGACAGCCACAGAGCAGTAAAATTGTCTGTCTTCACATTGTAACCAAAGTGAAGACACACAGAAACTAATATATATCACAAGGACTTAGACAAAATGTTTCGCAAGAACGCCGGCCCCTGCGATTGGAGTGAGATCTCTTGTATCCCCTGAGTCAAGAGCTCCACGCCTCAGAAGGGAGGAAGGTCAGTGGAGCATTCAGCAAGGGCCCTTGTCAAGGACCTGGGAGTCAGACTTAAGTCAAAGCCATTACAAGAGCCAAATAAGTTGCATGAAATATTCACCCAGGTCCAGTCACAGAGAAGTGCAACAATAAATAATGCACAGGAAGGAGTAATAGGCACGTCTGTGTTCTGTCAGAGCTCTACGCTTAACACTTGAGTGAACACAACTAATT
>NC_024320.1:13660391-13677208 GCF_000523025.1 Cynoglossus semilaevis
GAGTGGAAAACTGTGGAGCTGAGACGTTACACATTCCATAATATTCTGTTGTGAGCCAGCTGTGCTTCACATGGAAACATTCCAAATCCTTGCTAACAATTCCTTGTTATGGGGCTTGACTTTGTGGATCACACACTGTGATAGGGAATTTCAAAGGCAAACTAAATGAAAACAAACTGTAACTTAGACATTTTTCTCTCTTTTCTTTTTTTGTTATTGTTTTTACCAGCATATACCAGAGTTCATCCAAAAACTTATGGGAGATTGTTATGTCTGCCGACGTCAAGCCCGGCAAATGATGGTTATCTCACGGCTGCAGAAACAAGACGCTCAGGCTCGGCTCATCTGGCAAAAACTATCAAAGTTCAGCTTGGAGGAAAAGGAAGATGATAAACAATGAGGCTGGGAGAGAAAGGTGTGTAATGATTAAGTGAATGAAAAAGGACTTTCCAGATGTACTGGGCAATTTGGATGAAGGATATACACAGGAAATGAAGACACAAAGAAGGAGATGAAGATACAGACTTTCTCAAAGGATGTTTAAGGCTCTGCCAAAACATTTTTCTTTTTTTGTCCATTTGAGTCACGATAAAGTAACTATATTAAACTGCTTAGGTCTGATTTTTGGACAAACAAACAACAGCTGTTTTTGCAGACATTTTCAAATACACATAAATCTTAGCATTTAGTGGCTTTTGTAGTCATTTTTTAGCTTAAAATATGCTGAAAGGATAGAACTTGGGACACACAGGTGTTCTTTTGTGATGTGTTGTTGTCTTTTTTTATGAAAGTATAGTGAATCAAGTTTCAGATACTTTAAAAAATTCACATCTATAAAGAGTGCTGGAATAATAATTCAATGATTGCTGCCCCCCCTCCCCTAACCCATAAGCATGTGGAAATACATTTATACAGAAAAACATGAAGCACCAATAAAATTCCAATCTTTCCAGGGGTTATTGAGGTATGTCACTATTTTTTTCTATGCATTTTTTTTGTTTACCAATGAATTTGTATCTTTTTTTTATAATAAAAAATGCTTAGTGTTAGCAGTTTTACACAAATAAACAAAACCAAGGTGAAAAGACATTTGTAACCTTGAAAGTTTCCTTATGCTCTACCTTGAGCTTAAAACCGGAATTACCGAGTCTTTAAATGAAATGCATTGTCAGTGAAGTGTTTCAGACAATCAGTAGTAGTCAGTAGTTAAACCCCACTCATCCTTTAGCAGTGTTTCTGACAGAGTTGGATTCTCTCCATGGCTGCCTGCGGGTAATTGAAGCCTGAAATTCACTGTCTAAAGTCACAAGAATCAGAGAAACTAAAGAGTCTCCAGACTGCTGTGTCATTGTTCTGACCAAGTGAGACATAAAGAGGAGACAGAGAGGATCAAATTAATATGGTGGTCTTTTATTAGGACAAAGCTATATTCAGGACATGGAGAAATTAAAGTCATAAATAAAACTAGGCTGTTTTTTTTGTTTTTTTTCGTTTTTTTTATTTTCAAGCTAGAATTTAAGTCCTGTGGGATGGACACTGAAGTAATGACCAGTATGATGTATCACACATGTCCATGAGTGTACTTCTTAATTTAAAAAATAATTTAAAAAAACAGGAATTTTTGTCATTAATTAAAAACTGAAAGTTTTTTTTCATATGCTGTTTGATAACTAGTGAACCTACAAAAAAATTAAAATTTTTCCTGTCATTTGCTGCTGTCGTCAAAAAAACAGTATATATATACACAGTATATACACACATCTCATTAGAAATCAAATATTGCTACTCTGTTATCATGCTCTGTTCCATTTTTTTATCTGACATAATTAGCTAAACTACAGATTTAAAATTCAATTGCACTTTTATGAACTGTATAGATTTCTGCTGAAATTGGATTTGTAGAATTAGGATAAACTCTGATAACTGAGCTGCTTTAAGCTGCTACAGGAAAACCATGGGGAGTTCAGATTTGGTTGTGTCATCCTAGTATGGAGCCAAACAGCTATAAAATCTTTGAATCTCCACCAGCAATCAGTTACCCGTGTTTTTTTTTTTTGTGCGTATTTGGGCCTTTGCCAAAAACCATGTCGTGATTAATTGCCTGTGACGAAATTTAAATGAACTCAAGGTCGTTCGAGGTAAGACAACAAAGTTGATAATCAAACTTTATCTTCCCTATTTACAACCCTGTGAGGAAACAAATTGCCGGCAGCGTTGATAATCCTTCTTTATGCATGCAGGTATGTCGTATTAACATATCTTTAGAGCTTTGGGTTTTTGGAGGCTATGCGCTGCTTCCTCCTGAGACTCTCAGCTACTTTGGCAGCAGACAGGTCATCGACAAGGACAAACGGGACCTGAAGTCAGAAGGACACACGTCTACAATAAAGGACAAGCGTCGACAAGTAGAGTAAAAGAAAATGGAGGAATGGACACGAGTTAAGCCCCATTATTTCATCAGGTTTCATCATTGTCTTTTCCTGTCATCTGAATGTGGCCTTGTGGTGACCTCTTCACACTTGTTTTTTTCCTCATTCCTAGATTGACACAATTAATCCCAGTTAGTAAGTAATCAATTATTCGCACTTCAGAACAAATGTACACAAAACAGGAAGTCAAACAAAGAGCTACTGTCCTGCCTAGCTGTTGACTAGCATGCAGAGGGACAGGAGGATACCCTTTCCTCCGCCCTGCTGGCAGCAGCAGAGCTAAGCTCGGTGAATCTCTTTTTAATGATGTTAAATCCAGAGGTAAAAAGTGCAAACTATCACTGGTTGGCAAGCGAGCGCCTGTATGACTTTCATCATTACAGTAATGGCTGGAGCCTCCGACTGAGTGCTTTACTTTTAATCCGCCACGATGACGCATATTAGATACGAGATGGAGCGGTTCGGCTCTCTCTCTCACACACACACACACACGTAAAACAGCAACACCAACACACTGACATTTTCTATCTGCATCATAAATTCTTCAAGCTGTGAATAGAGCACGGAACCATAATAATTGCATTTAAATATATAAATACACTTAAAGAAGTAATAATCTACAGATGTCATCTGAAGAGATGTTAATAAAACACACTGACAGTCAGTTAATGATTATTTACTGATTAATAAACTCACATGAACAAACAGTAGACTGTGTTGGTGCAGTTTGGGACAAGAATAAACATTTTATAATTACTTGAATGACAATCAGAGTAGCGTTTTTTGCATTATGTGTTCTTTGTTAGGTAGCATATTTACAGTTTTACTCTATGTACTTTTAAATGCCACTTTTCTATTAATATATTTTATTATATTATAATGTATTGTGGATGTCTGTTTTTAGCCACTATTTTATTTTAAATAATTTCATGTTTATATAAATTCAAATGAAATATTTATTATAGGAACTACAGGGTGGCCTAATTAGATTTATAAAAGATAATTAAGAAAGACTGTCATTTGAAACTTAATGGTTGATTACACATTTGTAGCACTTTTTCCTTTTCTTTTGCTTTATCATGCTTCCATATAATCTCTGACAACCACAAGTCAGAAAAAAACATTAGCAACAATACCTGGTTGCAGGTTAATCCTGTGAATCATAGTGGTGTTGAGTGTGGACAAGGCTGGGTAGAATGGTTTATGAATACCTAACACCTCCTTTTTAAAAAAATATTATTGTTTTGTTTGATTACATTAATACAGAAAGAGACAATGGTTGAATTTTAGCATGTAAACATACCCACAAGCCCTTGATGGTGTTTTATCAATGCTATCATAATATGTGGGGAAAGAAAAAAAATCTAATACAGTTGTCTAATTCATCAAACACTGTGCTCAGTATGCATTTACGGCTCATATGTCATTGGTCAAAACATTTTATTCGATAAAACATTTGGACGATCATTGAACCGTTCCACGAAGGGACAATTTGTCTTTCCTAGTGCTCACAACGCCAGTACATAGCACTCAGAGCCACATTAGTCAGAGCATCTGCCATCTTCAGCTGCTATTGAACAAGTCAAAGGGAGTTAAAGCCACAGCGGGTCAGAGAACAGGAGCTGTGTTCATGACACAAAAGTCTCATTCGTAGGAAACTTCACTTGTATTCACTTGTAATTCGTAGGAAACTGAACCTTTATATCCTTTTAAATATTTTTGTGATCAGTTTTTAATACCGCTTAACCTCCCAAAGTAAAGTATGTTTAAGTTAGATAGAAGCGTTGTATGCAGTAACACATGTGGAAGCCCTAAACCATATTTGCTTCTAATAATTACAAATAGAAAATCTGAAAAGAATAACATATAAGAAGAATAACAATAGTGTTTTCTTTCAAACCAAATACTATGAGATTGTTGTCTACTCATTATTACACACCTCCAAATAAATAAATAAATAAATAAATAGAATACCGCTACCTACAACCAGAATCCAAACCCCCCAGAGGAAAACTCTCATCTATTTCATCCAAACTTCAAATGTACTTCCTGCCTCTCTCTGTATCTGTGCCTGCTGTCAAACACCACAAAAAAATCTCCTCGTATCCTGCGTAAGCAGCCATCAAACAATCTGTCGTGAAATTCAGAGTGCCAAAAAGCCCTTTTTAAAAATCTTTCTATCATGACATATTGACACCCAGAACTAGTTAATACTGTCTCTTCTTTTTGGCAGCACATTGTTGGAGATATTTTGTACCAATGAGAAAAAAATAGATTTTTTTTATTCCCAGCATGAGAAAAAAAAATTGTTACCCTCAGCTACTTCAGATACCCTCAAATAACACAAAATTAGAAATCAGAATAAAAAGTAGTTTTACTCCGTTCGTAAAGCGTTTTTCTATAATGTACATAAACATAAGAAAGTCCTTTCAAAGTTTTGATGCAGCAAATCAGTTAAACATGGAAATGATGCAATTACAAATGAAATTATAATTATATGTACTCTCTGTATATTTTCTCTCTCTCTTTCTCTCCGATGACCGACTGCTGTCTCTCTAAAGTCTTTGAAGCTACTGCAGTATTATAGCACAGTGCAAGTCTCATATGCATGTGGATGAAGTCAGAAGAATTAATATCTTTTAAAATGTATTTTTACTGCAAATAGAATTGAATGAATACCTGATACCTACAAAGAGTATTTAATCTAGAGCTCCGCTACTGCACACAAGGTCTGTTATGGCCTCAACTGTGATTAAATGGCACCATTATGCATTTACATACACTCTTGCTATGCATACAATAATACTGTCTGACCCTGGGAGACTCAATAATGGCTTTGCTTGGTTTGCACCCTCATGCAGAGCTCAGCATCAGTTGCTAACAGCAGTGTTTGTCAAAGGCATTGACGTCTTGGCAGTGTCAAAGACACAAAGGACGGCCATGGCAGGAGTTTGAAAATGAAGCTGACTTTGTTACAAGACAGATGAGCAACTCAGACTACTGAGCAAATGGAAGTATATGGAAATGGTCTTGTGGAGACAATGAGGCCATGTACTTGTAAAACATTTAGACTGATTAGTGGACATTAGGCCACTGTAGTCTGTACTAATGAAGAAAAAGTGAAATATAAACTGTACTGAAATAAGGACACCCTAATGAGTTTAGAGTGTGATGCAGTATGTTTAAATAAACAAGGAAAGGTCATTATGGACTTGTTCCTTGGTTTTTTATATGTTTACTGTGAGCTGTTAGCAACTCGAAAATGTCCTTGACTTTTGTTTACTTTGTAAACCTTGATAAAGGAAACAAATGTTGTCACAGAAAGTGTTGACGGCACTCTTGTCTGATTCTCTTATTCTAAACTGACTACATTAGCAATATGAGACACAATCTGGACTACAAGCAGGCCAGTCAACCACAAAAACGAAGAAAAAAAAAGGCTTTTGTATTTTCTGTGGAATAAAGGGCCAACATTTTCCTGTTTAAATGGCTCTACCAACAACTGCACCTTTGCTGGATGCTCATTTTATACATAATTTGTGGTCAAACATTCAACAGCAAACCTGCAAGTTGAAGAACTTAAATCAGCCAGTGATGTCTAAGATCCTGGTATATTGTGTCTGAAATTCAACAAATGAAACAAAGTTCGTTTCTTTAAAAACTTAACATTTTACAAGATAGAAAATCTCTATTTGATATCGCTTTTACTTATTCGAAAAAATATTTTTTATTTATTTTCTGCATTTTTATGGCTCAAAATTCAGCGACAAAAGCATTTTATATTGAACATAATAAAAACAACAAACATCTGTCCTCACTTCTTTTTTTAACAGCTGCAATAATACATACAGATAGCTTAACACATGACACCACATGTGTGAATAAGACTATAGAGCGGGGAAAATGTCGGAAGATAATATCAGTCCCTCAGCTATTCTAATTTCAAGGTTCTCAGGGTACAGGAGATGCATGGCTAGTGGACGATGATACATCTCCAGTGCTGGAGAGGATGTACAGACCTCAACACCAGCACCACCAGCACCGCCAACATCCGATGAGTTGTCAGCAGATTTATGGTAATGGATTACTTACAGATTGTGTCACAGTGGCTACAGATGTTGAGTGTCACTGTGGGAGAAGGGAGGAGACAGAGAAGGAGAGAAAGCTGTAGAAGTGCCACCATGGGTGCACTTGAAGGGATTCACTCCATTTCCACATACTTGTCAGGCCCAGTCCCACAGAGCAGGAAGCTCATTTTCACTTCATAACTCACTAACAGGGATGCAGTACAGCTTTAAGCCCACAGAGTAGTTTCCTTCATTTTAATGAACATTTCTCCAGTAAACAACAGCAATGTTTTTTGTCTAAACCATTAAAGGTTTATTATTTGGTGATTTTATAGTAATATTGACTTTTGGAAATATTAAATTGAATTACAACTCCCCAAAGACCAATAATAATCTGTATGATCTTGGAGCAATGATAACATGCTCTATTGTGACCAAGGGAGCCATTACTCTTCAAGTGCAACACTTACTACAAGAAAGCTTTAACTCTAAAGCAGCCGCTCCATTTTTATGTCAAATACACTAACAAACCAATCCAAACCCAAGTGTAGTGGTTTAAAGAACACCATGTGTAACAAGGATTGTACGCGTCCTAAACCAGTCCTAGACCTCCTTTTTTTAATGCAAGATGCATTTTTCCACAGACCAGCTGCAAGGCTGTGGTGTGTGAGGGCAAGTCAGTGGCATAACTTCTTCTTTCGGCTGTTCCCTTTAGAGGTCACCACATCTCACAGTATCTCCTAATTCTTCAGTTTTTACTCCAACCATGTTTATGGTCTCTTTTAAAACATCCTCTGAGATCTTACTCTTTCTGGCAATTCCATTTCTAACATCCTTTGTCCAATATATTCGCTATCTGTCCTCAGTAAATGTCCAAAACATCTCCACCTCATCTCTCTAGCTTTATCTCCAAACTGCTCCACCTAAACTGTCTCTCCGATCTGCTCACATCTAAAGCTGTCCATCCTGGTCACTCCCAGTGAAAATGTCAGCATTGTCATCTTCTCCACCTTCAACAGCCATTTGTCTATTAGACAGATCCACTGTCTTTAAACCATACATCAAAGCAGGTCTCACTTTTTGTCCTATAAATCTTGCTGTTACTCTTCTGTCAGAAATTAAGCTCAAGGGTAGAACAAAACCTGCAAAGTGCATCACATATCATTTAATTATTACATATAATCACATTTTTCTTGCCATAGATTCAAAGGAAGTTCTCTGAAGACATTGCATCGCTCATTCAAGAGTCTTCTTCAGTTCTAACTAACTGCTGGGAAGTTTCAGGTTTTTGAACTGTGGTGTAAGACCCCGTCACATCAGAAGGACAGGCAAACTCCTTACAGATCAGGAGTTGAACCAGCAAACTGCAATCTTCTTGCTGTAAAGGTAAGCTTATTTGCAACCCTGTTGCCTTATTCTTTTCCCCAGAAAAATGATCATACCCAATTTTTACACAAAATACACTGCAACCTGGACCAGTTTTCTGCCTTTTATCCCTGTACTGTAAACAATAGAGTCTATTATTACCAAATTTATCAATCTAGATGGAGGCACGAATAGAAATCTGACAGGATCATTGGAACATTATTGCATCAGCCCTGAACCCCACCACCCACCTGTTCAGATATTAAGGTCAAGAGTGAAACTCCAGAGCCAGAAGTGGCTGACAGGGGTCAGACTCTTATTGCTTTCAGGGAGGTGAAAAAGTGCCATGGAGGAGAACAGCTGGACAGGCTGGACACGACAAAAAAGAAATAACATTTGGCTTTTGGACTGGTAAGCTTGGCCTGGCATTTTGTGACATTTGCTGTGGCACAGAGATGCATATGGAGGGTCAAAGGAAGTGGGGAAAAAAGACTGGAATGACTGTTCATATGGGACCTATTAGTTATCTGCTCTCTGGACAGCAGGGGAGACAGTGAGTTAATTTAGAGTGAAGGTGTGACATGTCTTTTAGTTTGTTTCAGTCTCATACATCCTTGCTGCAATGTTTAATTTTGTCCACTAAGGTTAGACAATGGCAGGGGTTTTCAGAGTGGGGATTACCATAGTGCACTAGGGGAGCCTCGGGAAATTGGAGGGAAGCTAAAAAAGAAAAAGGTGAGCTGCAAAAACCATTGGATTCTCAAGTTTTATAAGCTGCAACTTGGGCATGGTAACGTCATATTCTGTGTAGACCTGGCATTAAGATACTCTGCCCCTCAAGCTACCGTGTTGCTAGCTAACACACGTTTGACACACCTTTCTTATGCTAAACTAATGTAATAATTATTGAATAGTAAGTAAGAAAATACGTTCTAAAAGTTTATGTTTCTTTACATATTTTGTGGCAATATCTGGGGGTTCCAAAAGGGGGTCCCGGACTAAAAACTAATGCTATTTGAGGGGCCTTTGGCATGGAAAAGTTTGGGAACCCCTGGTCTAAGATGCCTTGTTCTTATTTTCCCATTAAATATTGATGTCCAGAGGTGTCTTCAACTAAAAACAAATACAAAGACATGTAGCACCAATCATTTAATTTGCCACAAACATTTTGTCATAATTATTTTTTATTTCACAACATAACAAAAGCTTTCTGTAGGTCACGGACAAATCAAGTCTCCATGGATTTTTAAATTTTCTTTGTCTCTGAAGATGTTACCAGGTTACTCTTTTTTTGAATAGGCTAACGTGTGTGATTACTATCTGTTAAGGTAAAATGTATATTCCTCCATATAAACCAAAAGAGACTGGACTAGACAAGAGTGTACTGGTTGTTAACCAGCATTTTTTCAGAAACATTAATTTTCTAGTAAAATGCAATCAACTGATAGTGACTGCATTTTACTAGACTTAAAGGGGAATATTTTTATCTCACTGAAATGCTGTGAGAAAATGCAGATGGTTTACTTCACTGATCTACTAAGGAACTGCTGTGGATTTAGGGGTATTGACTTCAAATAGCATCACACTGTGTATGAGAAGGCAAAAATTGTCCAATGAAGAGGATTAGCACTTCATTTCCCCATTGACAGGGCAGATTACATGCCCAAGTCATAAACCAGACAGAGGAAATTATTTTAAAACTCATGAACTGTTTGTTTGAAGACTTTTAAAATAAAGTTCTGAAGCACCAATGTCTTACATTTCTAGATTAAACATTCTTTTTTTAAAAAAAGTGCATTAACCTTAGAAATACATTCTTAATAAATTATCGTGTCAAGACATATTTGGAATATATTTGATACAACCAAAAAGGATGCCTTTGATCATAAGAAAAAAAAATACAGTTGCACTTTTCCCAGCTTCTTATGCCTAAAATCAATAACAGCCTCTTCGGGATTGAGCTGCAGTAGATGTTTCAGGTTGGACTTTTATCATTTTTCTCTTCTGACCTTTAGCGTTCTATACATCATGGTGGAAAAAGTGTTCAACCGATCAGTGCTGACAGCACTGTTCATTAACCCCTTCTACCACTACCTGAACCATTTTTTCTACTGTTTCTTTTGAGTTTGTTTTCACAACATCACAACCAGTAAATAAGGAAACCTTAGACACAAACTCAAAAAACAATACACTAATACTAATAATACACTCTCCATTCACACCTCTAACATTGTCACTATACATCCCGACCTCCTTAGAATCGGGTGGGGTCCACCACACCTCCACCCCCACCTTATTAATATAAAAACATTTATTGAATTTCTAAATTTCCGTCCCCTGCCTGTCTCCCTGTGCTGTCTTGTAAAATGATAAATGCCAGTTTCAAAACCTCACTCAAATTCAATTTCTTCTTTCTTTAATTGTTTAGGTCAAGATCAGACACACAGACATTTCAGTGGACAATGCAACAGTTGACTTGTCCACTGCCAACAGCAACTACATAGACAAAAATATTTTCGTATGCTCTTTGAAATATGAGCCTTACCAAACTGCAATATCAATCCACTGGTTTCTTATGCGGTGAACATCCATCACATTCCACTTAAAATCATTATTAAAACTAATGTCCCATAAATTTAATTACCACTAATTTAATCTGTCCATGTTAAATTTGGGCTGGCATTTCTATCCAGATTCTGGCAGCTCAGAGCCAATACAACAAGCAGTGCAATAGCTCTGCTGTCCTTGTGGCTTGGTTTTGCCCTTTGCTGAAGCAGAGGATACATTAAGGGCTGAGCATCAGTCTCCAGCCCAGTAACTTTTGCAATTTTATTTGACTCAAGTTGGACTTGGGTTCCGTAAAGTAAACAACAGAGTAGTAGTAAACTACTACTAATCTGAGATTTTCCTGTACACTCACCTTTAGTGTTTACAGTAACGGTCCACTAGAATTATCTAAGAATTATTGTCTTAGATGAGAGCTGACTCTTGGGAATGGGACAAGATATGAAGAAGAACTTTTAGGAAGATGGTCAACATCAGCACCCAATGAGACATCTGTTAACTGAGAGCAGCAAACAGCTCCAACCTTTGTGGCTTAAGCCAGTCACTGAGCTACATTCACAAATAATCAAAAACAATCAAAACCATATATAGGCTCAATTAAGTGTTCAATTATTTTAAATAACAATCTCAATAATTATGACTCGTGGAAGAAAGCTGCAATACTGGGAGAAAACACTATGTATGTATAGTTTAGTCTAATAGTCAAAGTGATACCTGATTCAGTAAACCTCTTGATTTAGGGCAATTATTCAAGGAGCCGAAATCTCAGGATTCTCTCAGACAATTGGAACAACAATTTAGTCGTCATTCATTTGGTCAGAATTTGACCCTTACATTTTTTTGTATAGACTTGCATACACATGTTATATGTTATATACTAACGTGTGTGATTACTATCTGTTAAGGTAAAATGTATATTCCTCCATATAAACCAAAAGAGACTGGACTAGACAAGAGTGTACTGGTTGTTAACCAGCATTTTTTCAGAAACATTAATTTTCTAGTAAAATGCAATCAACTGATAGTGACTGCATTTTACTAGACTTAAAGGGGAATATTTTTATCTCACTGAAATGCTGTGAGAAAATGCAGATGGTTTACTTCACTGATCTACTAAGGAACTGCTGTGGATTTAGGGGTATTGACTTCAAATAGCATCACACTGTGTATGAGAAGGCAAAAATTGTCCAATGAAGAGGATTAGCACTTCATTTCCCCATTGACAGGGCAGATTACATGCCCAAGTCATAAACCAGACAGAGGAAATTATTTTAAAACTCATGAACTGTTTGTTTGAAGACTTTTAAAATAAAGTTCTGAAGCACCAATGTCTTACATTTCTAGATTAAACATTCTTTTTTTAAAAAAAGTGCATTAACCTTAGAAATACATTCTTAATAAATTATCGTGTCAAGACATATTTGGAATATATTTGATACAACCAAAAAGGATGCCTTTGATCATAAGAAAAAAAAATACAGTTGCACTTTTCCCAGCTTCTTATGCCTAAAATCAATAACAGCCTCTTCGGGATTGAGCTGCAGTAGATGTTTCAGGTTGGACTTTTATCATTTTTCTCTTCTGACCTTTAGCGTTCTATACATCATGGTGGAAAAAGTGTTCAACCGATCAGTGCTGACAGCACTGTTCATTAACCCCTTCTACCACTACCTGAACCATTTTTTCTACTGTTTCTTTTGAGTTTGTTTTCACAACATCACAACCAGTAAATAAGGAAACCTTAGACACAAACTCAAAAAACAATACACTAATACTAATAATACACTCTCCATTCACACCTCTAACATTGTCACTATACATCCCGACCTCCTTAGAATCGGGTGGGGTCCACCACACCTCCACCCCCACCTTATTAATATAAAAACATTTATTGAATTTCTAAATTTCCGTCCCCTGCCTGTCTCCCTGTGCTGTCTTGTAAAATGATAAATGCCAGTTTCAAAACCTCACTCAAATTCAATTTCTTCTTTCTTTAATTGTTTAGGTCAAGATCAGACACACAGACATTTCAGTGGACAATGCAACAGTTGACTTGTCCACTGCCAACAGCAACTACATAGACAAAAATATTTTCGTATGCTCTTTGAAATATGAGCCTTACCAAACTGCAATATCAATCCACTGGTTTCTTATGCGGTGAACATCCATCACATTCCACTTAAAATCATTATTAAAACTAATGTCCCATAAATTTAATTACCACTAATTTAATCTGTCCATGTTAAATTTGGGCTGGCATTTCTATCCAGATTCTGGCAGCTCAGAGCCAATACAACAAGCAGTGCAATAGCTCTGCTGTCCTTGTGGCTTGGTTTTGCCCTTTGCTGAAGCAGAGGATACATTAAGGGCTGAGCATCAGTCTCCAGCCCAGTAACTTTTGCAATTTTATTTGACTCAAGTTGGACTTGGGTTCCGTAAAGTAAACAACAGAGTAGTAGTAAACTACTACTAATCTGAGATTTTCCTGTACACTCACCTTTAGTGTTTACAGTAACGGTCCACTAGAATTATCTAAGAATTATTGTCTTAGATGAGAGCTGACTCTTGGGAATGGGACAAGATATGAAGAAGAACTTTTAGGAAGATGGTCAACATCAGCACCCAATGAGACATCTGTTAACTGAGAGCAGCAAACAGCTCCAACCTTTGTGGCTTAAGCCAGTCACTGAGCTACATTCACAAATAATCAAAAACAATCAAAACCATATATAGGCTCAATTAAGTGTTCAATTATTTTAAATAACAATCTCAATAATTATGACTCGTGGAAGAAAGCTGCAATACTGGGAGAAAACACTATGTATGTATAGTTTAGTCTAATAGTCAAAGTGATACCTGATTCAGTAAACCTCTTGATTTAGGGCAATTATTCAAGGAGCCGAAATCTCAGGATTCTCTCAGACAATTGGAACAACAATTTAGTCGTCATTCATTTGGTCAGAATTTGACCCTTACATTTTTTTGTATAGACTTGCATACACATGTTATATGTTATATACTGTATGCTCCTGATGACCCGAATAAAATACATGACAGGCCACCATTGTTTTGTGTCCGACCATTTTCTTCTCTTTAAGGACTGCACTGGCCAGCCACACTGCATGGAACACAGCTCAGACAAATTCTAACTTAAAATGAGATTCAATTGTCTCTGAAAAATGACAGTGACTTTGCCAGACTCAAATGACAATCGTCCATCACCCGATCTCTGCTTCATGGAGCAAGAGTAGGATAGAGTTTAGGAGGTGTCTTCCAGATCAGACATGCACTAATACTCCCCAGACATTCATTCCCACTCAACACATGGACACAGACGTGTTAACTTGAGGGACGTGGTGAAATGACTGCACATCAGCAGCAGAGGTAAACACATTCAGATTAGTGTCTCTGCAACATCCAATCACTGGTTTCTGCTGAGAGGTGTCTGAGCGCATTCTGCTCAAAAGCTTGTCATAAATGCCGGGATTGACTTTGGTCTGCGGAGAGACGAGAAATATGAAAAACAGCTGAAGTCGCTGCCAGAATAGAAAAAAAAAAGGCCTTCAGAAATAAAGGACATGCTTTAGTGAAAACCAGAGCAGATTAAAGAGAAGATACAGTCACTTTGAATGCTGCTGTTTCAAGGTCACGCTAAAACGAAATAATTAGATTGACTTTTTATTTGATAGAAAAGGAATAACTTGTAGCACTTTCATAAAGCCTGGCCCAACTTCAATAATGGCCGTTCTATAAAACGTAATTGGGTTTCAGTCATAATTCCAGAGCTGTTGTTAGATAATGTGACTAATGGAGACATAAATAAAATGAATCCTTATTATTATATATATTCTGTCACCATTTATCATCAGAAGCAAACAGCCATGACATTGTTTTAACCTGAGACACAAAACGACCGACTGTGATGTCACTACCCAAGCACTCACAGATGATGTGATATTTACGACGCCACACCAATGTTTGAAGAGTTTTCAGAGGAGAATTGAGACATTTACAATGAGAAAAAAATGTCAAAGATCAAGGTCCAAAGCCCCCTCCAAGGCAGAAATCCAATGTGTGTGTTTGTGCATGTGCGTGTGTGTCACTTCTTCTC
This sequence comes from Cynoglossus semilaevis, assembly GCF_000523025.1. Classification (NCBI taxonomy): domain Eukaryota; kingdom Metazoa; phylum Chordata; class Actinopteri; order Pleuronectiformes; family Cynoglossidae; genus Cynoglossus; species Cynoglossus semilaevis. The sequence goes on from NC_024320.1 coordinate 13,674,929, forward strand.
TGAACCAGAGGTTGTTTCAAAGACGAACAGCATTAACTCCAGCGGAAGACACACACACAGGCACACACACACAGATTAATCTCTGTCAGGCCTGGAGACATGTTGTATCTTGTTTGTGAGCGAAAGGACGCCAGAGGACATGTGAACAGAGACAATAAAACTGACAAGTCCACATGACAGCGCAGAAAAAGTGTGTGGATAAAATACATAATATAACATTTTTAGTGATGACATTTGTAAAAATGAATCTTCATAATACGTAAAAGTTACTCGATAAATTCCTTGGTTTCTTCAACATCTGCTATAATATTTTTAGTAGCTGATAAAATACACCCTGGTTTTGCTCCTTCATGTCTGATTGCTCAAAGTAATGTCTGTAACGAAGGTGCACGTACTGTTGATTAGCCTGTTAGTACCAGGTCAGCCATAACACTCTAACCACCTCTCTTATTGGTTCCCATTGTTTCAGAAGAAAAAGGCTGACCTTTGCTCCACTATGTGCATCGATCGAGTCCTAATTGCCAATGATCTTGTTATAGGTTGATTGCTTTTCCTCTGTTGGTCGACTTTAGATGGATACTGCAAAACAGTTACATCCCAAAAGACTGTCAGTTTTAGAGAAGATCACAATCTCTCAATCACAACTGGGCTTTTATAGGACTTCTCTAAAATTCTTAGACTTACCCATGTCTCTTATGTTTAACACCTGCACTACTCTATATATCAGGGGTGTTCAAACTTATGTGACGTGGGAGCTTCTATTCAATAGACCAGGCTAAAGTGAGCAATCAACACTGAAAACATTCAAAAGTATTATCAATATGAATCCAACATACTTTATATATAAATATATATGTTAGGGTACTGACTGAATGCATGTACCTGTATAGCACAGTATGATTCAGGTTTTACAGTACACAGTCAGTACTACTGACAAACTTTAATTACAATAACATGAATGTGTCCTTAAACAGATTAAGTCATTTTCTTTGGGAGTGTATTGTCTGATTGAACTCCCTAACAGCATTACTATGAAGTTCAAAACTTTTGCCATATTTTTCCTACATCTAAACTGAAACCTGGTCTTCCCCGACAACACAACATTTTTTTTAGTGTTTAGTGTTCTCTTGACTGTCTGTTAAATGCATGGGTCCAACAAAAATATAAGTAATACATTTTATCTGTCAAAATAAATCCAATAATGACCCTGAAAATGTGTGCAGGTCATTGAGGGGTCACGGATATAGCAGACAGTTTAATAAACACCAATTAAAAACTGCTGTGTGGGAAAGCGGGGCCGCGATGCACTTTTCATTGGGAAAAAGAAAATCACTTAAGTAAGTCTTAATTAGTTAAGGTTTCCTGAATAAATTTTAGTTGGTCAGCAAAAAAAAATTAAAAAAAATACAAAACTGAAAAGTCTTTTTAAGAGCCAGCAGAGCCCTCAAGTTTACTCTGGTCTGCAGAGCGGGATCTGTTTTAATAGCGGTCTAAGGAGAGGGGCTCAGGACACAGCCACAAAGTGTAAATAATGTGCTATCTGTGTGTAACAGAAAGGTGTAAGCCACTGCCTGTTTGTCTCTGAGTGAGAAAGTACACCTCTGTCTCCTTTACTGCAGGTTTTCTGGGTTGCTTCTATATCCTGCCCCAAGACTTCATTCAAGCTGGTCCACTTACAAAGTGTACTTCAGTACACCTTGAGCTCTTGCTTGAGTGTGTACCTCAAGCTGGATGAACATTTAGGTTGTGAGTAAAGCTGAAGCACCAAGGGAAATGTGGTTCTGCCCTTGACCCAAGTCAATCTGCCGCTTTACATTTGTAAATTGAGTTAATGATAGTCACTTGGGCCCAAGCCATAGGTTTGTTTGGTCACATTAAGGTTCCCTCTTCTTATGTGCTGCTATTAATCAGTGCAACACATAAATGGGCCTTAGTTTATTTATTGAACAAATGTATGTGGTTCTATATTGTAACAGTTACCACACCTGCCTTACACATCTGCCTTACACACAGAAGGTCCGGGGTTCGATCCCCAGAGGAACCACATACATAATGGGGTTTCCAGTGTGGCAGCATGTGATTTACAACCACATACTTAATGGCGCCTCCTGTGGCAGCTTGTGTGGGTTACAAAGACTCACACTGTGAAATTACCCATTGTGGGGCAAATAAGTAACTAATCATTTTTATAATTTACTTTTTACGATCTACTAGTTCAGTACCATCTACTAGTCTGGTATTCTGTTTTTCTTACTGCTAGTCAATAGCCGTTGCTATAGC
>NC_024320.1:13677254-13744332 GCF_000523025.1 Cynoglossus semilaevis
ACCTGGCCATAAAAAAACAGCACAGCTTTTTTTACAGCTTTCTCATGCGGAGAAACGGAGGGAAGGAGGATTTACAGTCTCTATACAAACAGCGAGGCAGATGGAGTTACTGAGTTGGTGCTATACTGGTGAATTCTGATCATTGTGTCCTCAAGTGTTTCCAGTCTTGACTTTTAAAAGTTTTCTGAATGGAGGTGGCCTCCACACTATTTTTGTCCTTTATAAAAACAATTTTCTGTCTACGGCTGTAAACTGCTAAAGATAATTTTAAATGAACTGTAAATAGAGGTTGAATGCCTTCAGTGACCTGTCTTGCTTTTTCATCTTTTACCATAGAAAGCTTCATGTTATTGATTTTTTGGAAGATCTAAGAAAAACCCCTTTTGGCGAGTGGCAAGCTCCCAGAAGGAGCAGCAGGGAGCGAGAAAGTTATTTACCACTTGGTGAAATTTGACTGCTGGACACTGACCTTTAGTAACAGAAAGAAGTGATTCCCAGCCAGAGTCAATGGCACCACGGTAAAATGTTTAGGCTGTGAGTGCTGAGAAAAGGTTATAAGAGCTGTAAAAGCTAAATGTGTACAGTCTGCTGTATTCCAGGATGTGGCTCTGGAACTGCATTTGTCTAAATACATATTAGAATTGACTTAATTATTATAATGGGGTTAGTTGCTTTGCAGTGTTTATCTTTGACAGTTAGGGATGCAGATTAGCATTGACATGTTCTGTCTTTTGTTAGTTTTACAGGTTATTTCCTCGAAAGTCACAGTTGTGTCAGTTCTGTCTCAAGTAGCCATCTGGGGGTCTGTGGAGACACAGCACTCAGACTGTAATCACACATTCACTATCTTGCTTGCCAAACACTAACTAACTGGCTGGGCTCTCCAGCTCCCTACTCTCAAATGTCCTTATGCGACTGATAATCACTCCACGGGAGTGATCACAAATCTGCTGTGTGTGTGTGTGTGTGTGTAAGCATATCAGAGTCAATCTCCGGGTATGACTGTGGAAATGTGTGTCTGCGATATTTTGCGAGGCCCACACTGATGCGTTCGCCTTTGCAACTGATGACTGTGGAGTGGAAACATTTAGATTGCCTGCTTCTCTGTGCCAATCTGGATTAAGGTGGCGATGAGACTATTCCACTTTGATTACAGTTCTGGCATTTAACCTGCCAGGATAACAGGGGCCATCCGTAATGAGTCACACATTAAACACACTCTCAAACCCAGACGCATCTGCACGTGCACAGTGGGGATAACTAAGTGATCACATCTGCCAACACCCGCTTCTCTGCTCTGCACCCGCTTCACCTTTTGTCTCACTCCGTGCAACATTATGTGCTCCGGGGCACAGTAGAGCTGTTAGGATTAAAAGCACACACCATATGTCACACGTGAAACTGTCCAGGATAATTCTTAAAGACACCTCAGGCATGGTGCTAGGCTAACAGTGTGCTGCTTGATTGATTCACTGTATTCATGATTATCTTGCCTTTGCCAATTCCTGGTATGTTTTGGTCTTTGTTTTGAAAGCTGCTCTGCAGATTCCTCTAAGATATCAGGACAGCTGCCAAAGATATTAGGGATAAAACACAAAGATCCGATGGTGTGTGTCACTGCCACAAGCCAGTGGTACTCCTCTCCGTGTACTTCCCAGTGGTACACTGAGAAGTACCACTTTGTGCTTCAGAGAACAGAGTAGATGATTTTACTGCTTTGAAGTTTTAAGGTTTCATAAACATGTGAAAAAAAAGTAAAATAAAATCCAAAAATATAATGTGTGTATACGTGTGTTTTTATAAGATTTTATTATATTTGTAAATGTTGTTTATGACACAATTAAGTTATATTTAGAATGACAGAGGTGACTAGTATTTCTTCGGCAGTTCATTACTTGTCTCTCACGCAGAGACTGAATAAAGTCCGGAGCCTGTGCACTGAGGGCGAGAGCTGTGCTTTTGGCTGAACTAACTGAATTCAGAATTGATCGAGACTCAAATTTATTCTCAGTCTGACCCCTGTATTCTCTACTTACATGCAGGATTAAAGGATATTCAGCAATGTGTCTTCTGCTGAGCACTAGCTTGGATTTGTGTATTGTCAGCTCCCTCAAATACACACAAACACATAAACAGACACACACACACACACATAGAAGTACTGAGCAAAATGAAATTGCTTACTGACCGGGAGGCTCGTACATTTTTCTCAGTTTCACAAGAAAGTCAAACCCTGGAGAAAGCCTCCATCACACATCTTTTGTGGGAACTGGATGGATGAGCAGCACACTCTTTTCAGGGCTTGTCTGACATCAGTCACATTTCCTTTAGGTGCAAAGAGACCTTTGGAATTTTGCCGATGTCTTGTCACAACGAATTAAGTCACCGTTTGGTGAACAGTCAGTGTTATTTATACTTTTTTAACTGTTTTATTTTCTTCCTAGAAATTTTTAAATAGAATCAACACATTTTGAGCATTTAAGGCATCGTTTACTAGCCCGAGAGAAAAAGTTGCCCAGTGTTATAGTAAGGACAGTAGAGCCTTCGCACTTTTCAAACCATGTGACCTGTTATTACTACACTCATTGGCTGCTTGGTGTCCTGAACTGCCCCGAGCCAAGAAGGGCTCCTCAGGAAGATTTTCAAGTGGGTTCCCCATCCACTGAAACCGCTGCATAGCCCCCAAAATGGAGCCCTTCCAAAAGGGAGCTCTGTCTGTGTCTGTGTTCTAAAGACTTGGATTTTCAGTAAAACTGAGCTGTCCGTGGTGCTAATCTGTACTTCCACTTCTTACGCTACATTTAAACATACATTACGTGTTTAAATATCATAGGCAATGTGTGAGCCAACTAGTTTTGGCAATGGGAAATAAATTGTGCTTTGTTTATAGAAAAAATCTCTGTTTTTGCCTGCTTGCACTTTTTGCTAACTGCTGTTTTTCTTGGCTCACACACTTTGATTTGCATATGATGCTTTTGCTTTACAGTGCACAAATGTTGTAGCTGCTTTGGTCATTTCTATGTATAGCGTACACCTGAGGAAATGAACATTGCTTTGTCTAGAACCTAATCCCGGGTATTAGGTTCTAAAGGCTACAGCCTCTGGTAAATCTGGTAAATAGATTTTATTTCTCCCGAAAGTACAACTGTGTGAAAGCTTGCTCTCAAATAAAATTAGAGAATCCGGTAAAAATAACATTTAAAAAGACATTCAAATCAGAGAGATTATCTTTTCCCTAAAGAAATAAAAGTTTTTCAATAGATTCCCACAAAGATTGGAATAACAAAACGTGTTGGTTACTATTTAGGAAGTTCATTTTTCACTGACTGCTGTAATGATTATTCTCAGGGTACATGGCACATATGACTCATTATTATTTCGTCTGGTAATGTGTTCAATTTGTTCACTAAACCATTTAAATGCTAATTTTTGCACTGAATCCATAATTCTGACCTGTTTGAGAAACAGTGGGTGGGTGTGAATGTACATCGTCATCACTTTTTCTTGATAGAACTTGCTCCATTAGAAGAAGAAAAAAGCAGAAATAGGTTAAAAAAGAAAGGGACAGCGAGAGAGAGAGTGCAGTGGCCCCCGTAATGTGGCAAAGAGCCAGAGCTGGTGATGGCTGACTAATAACTTTCACTGAGGGTGTCAGCCTTTAGATTTATGTACCCCCACCCCTTTGCCTGAAGTAAGTGTCACTATCTTAAAGTCAGATCTATTCATGACTTTTAGAGGCTCATACCAATGTAAAATAAATAAATAAATAAAAAAAATACCACATGCACAGTGGAAGATTTAGAGCCCGAGCTGTTTGCTGGCAGTGTGTGCTCACACCGTTGGTGATGAAGCAGTAAATAAAATTCAGTGCAAACAACAAGCTCAAGCTGCTGAACATCACAAGGCATCAAGTCTACAAATATAATATAAATGTCAGTTTGAAAAGCAGTGCCATCTAACCCTCCATGAAAAAATATACATCAGCTTCAGAGATCATCCCGTGGACGCTGACCTTTTTTACTGATATGGACATAAAAACAGTGTCATCCAGAGGCTGTCTTCTCTACTCCTCTGGTGAAGAGATTATTGTTCTCTTGAGAGCTTATATGTCTAACATATGGACTGATAACTTGAACTGTAAAATTTCTGAAATCTAAGTCTGCATATTTGAATGTTTTCATTTCCTTTTGAACAAGAATATTTGCAAATTATGTAAAGATGTTCTTCTTTGAGATGCATTTTAATAATCCTGCAAATATTTTGGCAATGCAGTACTTTTTGTAATTCCCCTAAAAAAAGTCGATAAATTATAATTATTATTATTTCCCCAAAAAATAACCAAAAATACCGCGGACTCCATCACAGCAACATCATTAATGAGTTATGGCATGACAAGGTAAAACTTAGCAAACTTTTATAAAGATTCGTCAGACTGACTTTCTCTTAGTCACCGCAGAGAGATACAGTGAGTGTATATGTAAATATATACATACATGTATGTATATATTTACATATACACTCACTGTATCTCTCTGCGGTGACTAAGAGAAAGTCAGTCTGACGAATCTTTATAAAAGTTTGCTAAGTTTTACCTTGTCATGCCATAACTCATTAATGATGTTGCTGTGATGGAGTCCGCGGTATTTTTGGTTATTTTTTGGGGAAATAATAATAATTATAATTTATCGACTTTTTTTAGGGGAATTACAAAAAGTACTGCATTGACAAAATATTTGCAGGATTATTAAAATGCATCTCAAAGAAGAACATCTTTACATAATTTGCAAATATTCTTGTTCAAAAGGAAATGAAAACATTCAAATATGCAGACTTAGATTTCAGAAATTTTACAGTTCAAGTTATCAGTCCATATGTTAGACATATAAGCTCTCAAGAGAACAATAATCTCTTCACCAGAGGAGTAGAGAAGACAGCCTCTGGATGACACTGTTTTTATGTCCATATCAGTAAAAAAGGTCAGCGTCCACGGGATGATCTCTGAAGCTGATGTATATTTTTTCATGGAGGGTTAGATGGCACTGCTTTTCAAACTGACATTTATATTATATTTGTAGACTTGATGCCTTGTGATGTTCAGCAGCTTGAGCTTGTTGTTTGCACTGAATTTTATTTACTGCTTCATCACCAACGGTGTGAGCACACACTGCCAGCAAACAGCTCGGGCTCTAAATCTTCCACTGTGCATGTGGTATTTTTTTTATTTATTTATTTATTTTACATTGGTATGAGCCTCTAAAAGTCATGAATAGATCTGACTTTAAGATAGTGACACTTACTTCAGGCAAAGGGGTGGGGGTACATAAATCTAAAGGCTGACACCCTCAGTGAAAGTTATTAGTCAGCCATCACCAGCTCTGGCTCTTTGCCACATTACGGGGGCCACTGCACTCTCTCTCTCGCTGTCCCTTTCTTTTTTAACCTATTTCTGCTTTTTTCTTCTTCTAATGGAGCAAGTTCTATCAAGAAAAAGTGATGACGATGTACATTCACACCCACCCACTGTTTCTCAAACAGGTCAGAATTATGGATTCAGTGCAAAAATTAGCATTTAAATGGTTTAGTGAACAAATTGAACACATTACCAGACGAAATAATAATGAGTCATATGTGCCATGTACCCTGAGAATAATCATTACAGCAGTCAGTGAAAAATGAACTTCCTAAATAGTAACCAACACGTTTTGTTATTCCAATCTTTGTGGGAATCTATTGAAAAACTTTTATTTCTTTAGGGAAAAGATAATCTCTCTGATTTGAATGTCTTTTTAAATGTTATTTTTACCGGATTCTCTAATTTTATTTGAGAGCAAGCTTTCACACAGTTGTACTTTCGGGAGAAATAAAATCTATTTACCAGATTTACCAGAGGCTGTAGCCTTTAGAACCTAATACCCGGGATTAGGTTCTAGACAAAGCAATGTTCATTTCCTCAGGTGTACGCTATACATAGAAATGACCAAAGCAGCTACAACATTTGTGCACTGTAAAGCAAAAGCATCATATGCAAATCAAAGTGTGTGAGCCAAGAAAAACAGCAGTTAGCAAAAAGTGCAAGCAGGCAAAAACAGAGATTTTTTCTATAAACAAAGCACAATTTATTTCCCATTGCCAAAACTAGTTGGCTCACACATTGCCTATGATATTTAAACACGTAATGTATGTTTAAATGTAGCGTAAGAAGTGGAAGTACAGATTAGCACCACGGACAGCTCAGTTTTACTGAAAATCCAAGTCTTTAGAACACAGACACAGACAGAGCTCCCTTTTGGAAGGGCTCCATTTTGGGGGCTATGCAGCGGTTTCAGTGGATGGGGAACCCACTTGAAAATCTTCCTGAGGAGCCCTTCTTGGCTCGGGGCAGTTCAGGACACCAAGCAGCCAATGAGTGTAGTAATAACAGGTCACATGGTTTGAAAAGTGCGAAGGCTCTACTGTCCTTACTATAACACTGGGCAACTTTTTCTCTCGGGCTAGTAAACGATGCCTTAAATGCTCAAAATGTGTTGATTCTATTTAAAAATTTCTAGGAAGAAAATAAAACAGTTAAAAAAGTATAAATAACACTGACTGTTCACCAAACGGTGACTTAATTCGTTGTGACAAGACATCGGCAAAATTCCAAAGGTCTCTTTGCACCTAAAGGAAATGTGACTGATGTCAGACAAGCCCTGAAAAGAGTGTGCTGCTCATCCATCCAGTTCCCACAAAAGATGTGTGATGGAGGCTTTCTCCAGGGTTTGACTTTCTTGTGAAACTGAGAAAAATGTACGAGCCTCCCGGTCAGTAAGCAATTTCATTTTGCTCAGTACTTCTATGTGTGTGTGTGTGTGTCTGTTTATGTGTTTGTGTGTATTTGAGGGAGCTGACAATACACAAATCCAAGCTAGTGCTCAGCAGAAGACACATTGCTGAATATCCTTTAATCCTGCATGTAAGTAGAGAATACAGGGGTCAGACTGAGAATAAATTTGAGTCTCGATCAATTCTGAATTCAGTTAGTTCAGCCAAAAGCACAGCTCTCGCCCTCAGTGCACAGGCTCCGGACTTTATTCAGTCTCTGCGTGAGAGACAAGTAATGAACTGCCGAAGAAATACTAGTCACCTCTGTCATTCTAAATATAACTTAATTGTGTCATAATCCCTAAATGGACGTGCAGTTGTTGACACAGGACCCCCCAATAAACACTTATGGTAAACAAGTCCCGAGCCAGGCAACCATGTGCACTTCTATTAGGCTCATATTTACGACTCCTTCTATCACCTACGCCTATTTTTATGCGACTCAACGCTGCAGGTTGTTGTGCTGCCTGCACAAAGTATGGTACCTCTGCCAGGAATTAATTTAATGTACTAGGTTTGAGATTTATTCTAAAGTACCTGTGTACTTGTGTAAAAATAAAAAATGAAACATTGGCAGCTCTGTCACAACACTGTATTATGAGTCCAAACTCTTTGGTCAGTCCAGGTGTGACAGCAGAGGAATCTGAACTCATCAAACCCACATCAGGATGAATGGTAAATATTAGCCTTTGAACATAAAAACCTCCTTGTTATGAATCTACAAGGCAATTTGAAATGTGAACCAGACTTTAATTAGTGAAACTGACACTATACACAACTGCATGCCAGTGCCAAGACCTTGCTAATTATATGACATGACCTGGCTCTGAATGTAGAAAATTAATTCTTATGAGATACAAAATTAATTATGTTTAAGCAATTTCTACGGAACTGGAATCGTTCGGTTCGATTTCTAGGAAATTTGTAAAATGCATGAGATAATTTAGAATTATTGCTTTTTAGATCCCTTTTCAAACATTAAGAACTATTGCATTACCTTCTCTCTTGTAGACTGATGCTGTGTGACCTAAAGACATGGTCAGGCCTGGGTGCCATCACATTAAAACCAAAGGTCGGCAACATATTTTTAGAAGCCTCATAACTGAGCATAAAAGTGCATTGATATATGCTTATTGTTGTAGTCAGTGCAGTAGTGGAGGAGGGATGGTCTTGTCCACGGTGGGTCGGGGTTGAATCAGAAAAATGCAAAACAATGGTTTAAAATTCCCCCTTTAAAACTTCATGTCCCTAAACCAGAGACTTGAAAAACAACCCTTGTTATTTTTGACCATGGTTGTCCTAGTTCTTTTTTTTTCTTATAATACCTATGTGAGAATGTACATGCAATTACTAACTCGGAGGGGATATAACTGCTAGTGCTAGTACTATGTTTATAGCACTGTGTTACAATTATTGAGTGAGCAACTTTGAGTTTCTTTGAGGAAACCTTACCAGGTTACTGTACATAATACTTATACTTTTTTTGAGCACATTTTGAAGCAGAACAGCACTGTTTGACAGTTTGGCTCTGAGTCAAAAGACTAAAATGAAAAAGGCTATGCTTGGCTTTTTAAGATAAGATTCCCAATATGTAATCTGACGACAAATAAACATGAGCGTTCCTCCCTGTCAATCACAGATATCCTGGAGCTAGTGAAACAAAGCTAACAATACTGCATATATTTTTATTATTTAAGACAATAACTTCAAAATTCAATTCCAGTTTTAAAAGTTTTTTAAACTGTTTGTGAAAAAGTGCTTTCTATTAAGCTTCCATGAGACTTCTTCATGTATCATTTTTTAATATAACTCATAGCTGAAAAACAGACCTATTAGATTTACGTACTCCTGTCCACTGCTCGTCTCTTCACGTCGGTGGTGTGATTACACCATACATCAACCCATGCAGCAACGTTCCTTGGTTACAAGAGCAATTATCTTCAAGTGACAACAAACTGAAAGGCTATTGTATTTCTGTGTTGTCCCTGCTACAGAGCTGGAATATGTCATCCTCATTTGACGCCACAGGCGTCCTCATTGATGCCACAATGTCCTGATTGACCAGCACTCACTTCTGCTGAGACAGTGGGGCTAAATAACAAAAAAAGAATAAAATCACAGGGCAAGACTCTGGCAGATTTCACATCGGAGTCAACAGTGATTTGTTTCTGCAGCTTATAGTTCACTGGTTACACCAAGTGTCATTGTGAGAATTCATCAGAGGAGCAAACATAAAAAAACAAAATGTTAAAAATAAACATTCAGGCTGCCATAATTAGTTTCCACAAAGTGGCTGATACACTTGTCAATGTTTGTTTTTGACAAGAAGCTTCTCTTTTAATGGCCACTGCATGAATCAACGCCTTAAAAAAGGGTTATTCAAGGAAGGATTTGAATGTGACAAACTTTCTCCTTTTATCTTGTGTTTTTTTGCCTGGAGTTGTTTACAAGGCAGAGAAAAACGATAGGAAGAGCGAGGGAAAGGAAACAAGAGAGAGAGAGGAAAAGAGAGAGGCAAACAAAGTAATCTAAAATTGACTGAAATTCTTCAAAGTCTCAGTCAGCTCTTGTTAAAAGAGGCAACAATGTTTATGTAAACAGACAGCTGAATTATTCAGCGCGGTCAAGTAACAGTGAGACTTTTTTGTGATAAGAATTGACTGAAGTCAATGTGGACCATTTTTCCACCACAGTGCCTACAAATAGGCTTACCAAACAAATTTAACAGTCTGTATGTTGACCTTTAGTTGTAGTTTATGCATTTTGGATATTTCACAGGAGTCATAGGAGGAACGTAAGGGGGTTCTTTCTTCAGTATTAAAAAAAAAAAGTAGAGAAAAGAAACTTTTGTATCAATTATCTAGATAAAGGGTGAACATATTTTCAGACCTAGGTGAGGGCAAATGGCAGTTCAAAGGATGATGCACTTTAACGTAGAAACTTAAGAAACAGCAGCAGTTTGGCTGTATGAAAGTAGTTCAGGCAAGTCAGGTTAAGTTAGAGTTACGCATAAAAGTGTTGTTGTACCAGAACTCATATGACACCGTGGGAAAAAAATAGGGTACAGCTAAGATGACTAGCAGAATGATTACATTATGTTTAAGTAGATGTGTTCAATATTATATTTATTTATTTTTTATTATATTATATTCCTTTGTTATATCATATTCTTTTGTTTTGGTCCAGATTTGGCACCAAAAACACATTTGGCCAAAATGATCTTGGTGGTTTGAAAATTTGGCCTAACTGTGTTTATAATTACATAATTATCTCTGTCTAGAGTTATCTCTCTGTTATCTTTAAAATATCTGTTTTAAATTTGCTTAATTGTACAAACTTTAACTTTAGAAAAAAACACACAGTAAAACTTAGAATCATAAGATGATAAAAATGTTTTAATATTTTGCCTGTCCAAGGTTGCCCATACAGGTACTTTTGCATGTGATTACTGCAACCATGATCGGTAAATAAAGCATGACTCAATGAGGGTGGAGGTTCATGCTTCTGGAAAGAATTCCATCTAATGGATAATCATAGCAGGCAAAGTAATTAGTCCCACCAGAGCAGGGGAGATAGTAAAACACTCAGGATGGCTGCATTAGGAACTGCCCTGGACGAGATGTTTGAAAGGAAAAGTACTGTAGCCTCAGTGGTCTCTGCTCAGCAGTGCAGCAAACATAAGGGCCAAATGTAGCTGGGAGTGTTTATATGGATATGGAACTCTTTGTGGTAAAATGGAAATAGTCCCCAGACAATAGTTCTGTCAACATGTTTGACCAAAAGATAATAGCTGCGAGAGGAAGAGGGCTCCAATTATAAGTAAGACTTGTAGGACTATTCACAGTTGGAAGGATTTCAGCTGCACTTTTAAAACTGTGCCACTAATTAACGTCAGTTAAATGAGGTCCGCCATATTTTTTTTGAAAGGTAATTATATCGTTTTACGATTCACTGACCGTTTGTCACTACTGAGTGTAAATTAGCTCTTGTCTCCGTAATTGTGCTGCACCATATTGGGGCCAAAAAAAGAGCAGAGACATAAAAGACACAAATGCAGAGATGGTGCAAAATTTCCAGACATAAGGATGGAGACGATGTGCCTCAGGACAAAAAGTGTCTTGATAAAAGCCAAAGCGCACACTTAACTGCTTCAAAAAGGCTGAGTGAGTACGAAGGTCTGTTACGGCTTAAAATAAAAGTGCAGACACTGACTGCAAAAGTCTGTAATGTTAAAGAACTGTCACAACAAAGCCACCATTGTTAGTCTTTGCTCTTTTTATCTCAGAACTGCTTGACTGTTTGATCCAAAAGGATGAGACATATAATTCTTTCTTTGAACCAGCTTTGATGTCATTAAAACAAACCACAATAAGAGAGGCAATTACAGAGTGTTCTCAGTGAAGCCCTCTCACCCTGCTTTATGAACTTTTTACGAGGTCTGTCAGCCTAAAAAGAAACATTTCTGTGACAGTGGCAATGAGGTTAAGTTTCTATTTAGAATGAATCTTTGACATCGCCAAATGCCAGAAGAGACATTAAGCAGATCGGGTCAAAGCTACAAGTCAAGATGTTGAGATGAACAACTGCCTTAACTTGTCCGCTTTGCAAAATTGATACAAACCAACATTTGTAAATTATGTGAAATTAATTTGTACAGAAAAGTCAGGAGAGTCTGAGATCAATATTTGATCACTGCTTCAGCTGTAACCAGTCAAGTACTTCAAAATTACATTGAAAATAATTATTGAAATAGTTATTGATGTAAGATGGATAAAATGCAGCCCACCTGTACATCTGGCCTTGTCTGGCAGAGCTGTCACTCACATACACGTCCAGTCAAATACATTCAGAGGTCCTTTTCTCAAGTTTGACACAGTAATGAGTTTGAGCAGCACATAACCAGTAATAACCATAAGTCGAAACTCACGTACTTTACACAAGTACCTCTGTCAATCACCCACACTAACAATAGTAATGCCATAATCTAGGACATAAAAACATCAGAAGAGTCGGTACGAAATTTGTTTTAAAGCTGTACATCAGAATCATGGAACAAGACTTTCTTTATATATAATTGGAAGATAGCGACGTAACCAGAAAATGCCGTAGATCAAGTAGGTCATAAACCAACGACCCCCAAATGCTATAATCAATTTAACTGTGCAGAAACTCCTAACAATAAATAGTTTCCATTGAGTCCAAAACTATATGATGTTTTTGACAAAAGTGTGACTCAAAGGTATAAAAAAAAGCTTGTTCCTGACTGTCCGGCCTGCAGTCTAGTGTTACAATACTTGGAGTATTGTAAAGAGGGAATACAGATAACATCACCAAGGTACAGTCGAAAAACTTAAGAAAGAAAATGAGGGAGAATGTACCAAATTCTAACTTTAAAGGTAGTGTTTTTGTTGTGTTTTTCTGTTTTTCTGTTTGAAGTCATTAAAAACAGTAAGACTGTTGCATTTGCTTGATGGATTTGGATGTATCGCAAATGGTTCAACCTTTCAGAAAATGTGGCTATAAAAAGTTGTATAGTGAAAAGAGGTAGTCCGTTTCTGTTCATAATATTTGATTTAATCACCGCAAATGCATCCACACATTTGACAGGTCTGGTATTACCACAGTTTAGTCTGAATAAATGTTGCAGCTTTTAAAGGATTGTCACTGTCGGAGATGCTGGCCGCCAACTGTACTTTCCATAGAAAATATCTAGGACAGCCAATGGCAAAACCCTATTACGCACTGTGTGATTGTAGCAGCTGTTGACATGTAAAATGGACTTGGAAGCAGATCAACTACTGAAAGTGCTTTTAATGCTTTTTTTTTGTTGTTGTTGCTTTTTTTCCCTTCTGTTTTTCCAGTGCTACATTCTGATGTAGCCTATTTTTGAAGGCCGAAGGTGTTAGTGAGTCCGTGACAAGGTCTGTCACTCGGTTGCATCATGTACAAGGTCAGGAGATTCAAACTTGTCAAACATGTTTTAGCTGAGTAAGGTGGCTTGCAAAGTCAAAGTTGCACAATTGTGGAATAGCAACACTTTGCCACATCTTTATGCATATGATTTCTGCAGAGAGGACACATCTGCACTTGTGCACTCCAGTATCCAGGTAGGTCAAACTAAACTAGTGAAGACTACAAAATGAGCTTCATTACTGTTTGACAAATGTGCTGTGTGGAGATGAGTTGAAAACTGAAGATGGTCACTGGCCTCTGGTTTTTTGCAGTGGCAATAATTGAATTGAATTGAATTAGCAGTGTTCTGCATTCTTTTTTTAAAGACCCTGTTGCTTTTCGTGGATAAAAATCAAATAACGTATATTTTCCAAGTATATGTAATAAATACTGTATGTTAAGGTAACAGAAGTGACAAGTAATGAAACAGTTTTTGGTTTGGAGATCGTTACTACTATACTTTAAATGTTGCCCTCTTATATGCACATTCCACTTAAGTTCAAGTCAATGCAGACCTTTAACTGCATATTTAATATCAGAAAAACCTCACTCCTCTCTGACCACATCTCAGTGGGTACAAGGTATAAAAACTGCACAAACAAAACCCTCAGAACATAATAAATAACTGGACTGAAAGTTGAGGGCAGATAAAAAAAACAGACCCAGAATACTAAATCAAGAGATTTGTAGCTAATCACACACACTTGTGAGAAAGTTACTTGATGGAAATGTGCTTTTCCTGATTGAGAGCCATTGATGCCTTGCACTTTAAACACTGCTGTGTGAAATTTGCTGTGATTGGCATCACAGGTAAATGATTGACTCGGGATTGCAAAAAGCCCATTAACAACAACAAAGGAGGAAAAGCTGCTGTTAAACGGGAACCCTGCAATTGTACTCTGTAGCTACAAAGGCATGCTGGAATTTTCACTACTTTCCATCCCTCCTCTGGCTTTAACCATTCAATGCATTATCATTACTGTGTGTAGATCCACAGTGTAGCTGTAACGAGAGATATGCGCACAGCCGAAGGATCTGAAAGAGATGGTAACCCGCCGGTTTATCTAAATGAGATTTATATTGATTTCCGTGCCCTCGTTGGGTCTGTTGTACTGTAGCGTCCAACCTAAAGACCAGGTCTTCCTTAAAGGGTCGCTGGTGTGAAGAGACTTATAATAGTAATGTAATGTTTTTTATTTTATGTGTAGTGGTATCAAAATGAATGCTAAGTTGGTGAATTAATTTATGAAAATAAGCAAACTAAAAATATTTCTAATAAGCAGAATAATGCCTGAGTGTAAAAAGAGGTTTCATTTTACAATCTTTAAATAACATCTCCACACCCAGCATGCTTTTGAGGTCAGTCACAGCACAGTTATGACTTCAATCCTAGAGTTACACTTCTATCTATTTTTCTTGCCTTTTTTTAGTATAAATACTTACATCATTTAGATTAAACACAATTAAATTAAGTGTGAAACACATACAGAAATAAGGGTTGTCATTATTATTGCCCATTTATCTTGAGTAATTATGATTAATTGTGATTAATCTACAGCTAGTGGGCTACTAATCAGATTATAAAATGTAAACATTTGACAGCCCTAATTATTTGTGTTATTTAAGTTGCTAAACATTTAACTTTAATAAAATGCACAAATCATTCATAAACAGCAATTTTTGCTATAACAACAACTCCAATCAAGCACAATTACTTTAATAACATCAATATTTGAGTCCTTTGTTCTGCCCGCAGTGGTGAAATTTACAGCAGGTGTTAAACTGTAGTCTAATGTTTGTACAAGTTTAGAACAAAGCATTTATTTTGAAGAGCTTCAATCTAATTATGTTGTCCTCAGCTTCTGGTGTTTCAAAAATATGTGTTTAAAAGTTTTGTAGCTTTTGTTTGCTTTTCTTTGCTTAGAAAAAAAAATGCTTAAGTAAGTACTTCTTACTTGTCATAAGTGCCCACAGCAGGCTCTTCTGTCTCTCATGTGATACCAGACACACTTAGTGATAATAAGCTGAGGGTTCTTTGACAGCCATATTTTCACTCCTTTTTACTCTCAATGGCATTGGCTGTATGTTTTTAGGGTCTGCTGTCAAACAAACATGGCTCCAACTGGAAACTTTTGGTGGTGGATATGAACCAGTTTCTCAGCACTCACATGATTAATTCTCAGCCAATCTATAGCTCCAATCAAAAAAGGCAGCTCCGAAACTGGCAGGAAAGGAACCTTCAACTTGACAAACCTCTTTTCAGTTTGTTTTCTATTTTCTGTACTACTATCAGGCGTGTTTGGCCAAAAACACTTTCTTCTTCTAAAGCCAGTGATTGTGCAGCTCACTAACTAGACTTTGGTCACAGTTCAGTCACTTGGCCTTGTTGCCATGTCAGCAGTATGACATTTTTGCTTCACTGCCTCCATGAAGACACTGTCTGTCCAGACTTTTCTTAACAGTCAACAGTGTCTTAGTTGCTCTGTTTCCTGTCAGTTATAGGCTAATGGCACTGCTGTGAGTCAGCAGGATGTGATTTTGAAGATCCCTGAGATAATTGTTGTTTGAAGTTTCTTGGCACTGGCTCTTTTTCTGCAGGAGTTTAGAGAACACATCTTAACTCTTCAGTCCTTGTTGCTCATAACCTCACCTTGGTACAATTGCCCATTGTTTTTGGTATTTTATGTCCAATATAAATACTGGTAAGGCAACTTGTGGTATCTGCCAATGCAGATATCCACCCCACACCTTCTTTTCTCCTCCAGCATGCCGCGGGCGCCGTTGCTGAGGTGTGTCCTTGTTTACAGCATGTCATGCAAAGTTAAATTGAGCATTTGGGCTTAGGTTTTGGATCGAGACGTCTCTAAATTATACACCTGTTTATGATTATATTGTACGACTGATAAATGCATCTGTTTTTAAGTATTTACCAAAGTATGCTTGATATTAGTGAAGAAAAAAAAACAGAAACAGAAATGATGTAATACAGAGTACATGCACTTATATTATGCATGGACAAAAAATTTGGGTTTGAAAAAGCAGAAAGTAAATGATGTTCTGCAGAGTGTTAGTTATTCATTTGCTGTGCAACGTGGTACTCATAACAAATTCCTCCAACTTTAATAATTTATTTAGCTACAAGTTGACATTATGCAGGGTTCTGACTAGATTAAAAATCCAAATGCCACACTTTGCAAGTAGTACTCCAATTACAGAGACATATTCCGCCTCTCTGCAAAACGCTCAGATGCCTAACGATGTTTATTATTTTCATATTTTGGGTTAAACTGAGAGCCAGAGGACTATGGCTTGTTTTCAAAACAAAGTTGACTCTGCACACACTTCCTATACATTTGGGTCTAAAATTACATTTAATAAGTCATTGTCAGTTCAGCAGATGCAGGATTCCAGGCACTAGGGCCTAAATATAATCACAGGAGCCACATTGTAGAGTTTTCACTCCTTAAATCGAATGGCGTGACCTTGAAGCTCATAAACTCACTTCAGGATAAAAGTGGCTAAAAGGAGTATGATTCCATGTAGCCAATGGTCCAGAGTTAGTCAGTGATGACACAGAAACACTGCTCAACTCTAATTAGGCTTTGGCTCTGCTCCTCTCTAATTAGTGTCAGTGGTGATTTGATCATACAAATCTTGTGTCCTTCATTGTCGGGCCTTATTTAATTGGATGATTGTCATGTTGTTTTAAGCTGCATTGTAATGAGTTGATCTGCTCATACACAATTTAGAAATGACACCTGGGCCGTAAACGAGGCAGAGATGATGTTTATTAGTGTAGTGTGGTTCTATGGCGGCTGCGTCGTGACAGCGGTTAAATGACATTATATCACATTAGCAGAGGCTGTGATAACGTTATTAATAAGAGAGGTGATAGAACCCGTGGGGTTAAATCTTAGGCATGATCTCTCATCAGGACATTAAAAGAGGTGGAAGAACGGGCCTAATAAACACAGACAGAGCACAATTTAATAATCAAGGAGTGTCCTCTCTTAATGTGCATCTGACCTGCAGATATATTATTAAGAACAGCCCGTTTCACCATTGATAATTAAACCAACACCCTGTAAGGTGGAACAATGTGGTTAAATGCCGTCCTTGCCGTGTTTGCCCCTCATTTTCCATCCTTCATACTTTTGCTAATCACTCTCATGGGATTAGAGGAGTTTGTGTTTTCACATATTCATGCAGATACACACACACACACACACAGGTGGTGATAACATCAAGGATTCAATTCACTACGGCACAGAGCAAGTAAAGACCGTAAAATACTTTATGGAAAATTTGGAGCTTTGACCTTAGGAATAAATAAATGATAAAACGAGACCCTTGGTGATTGTAAAAGTTTGATTTTAACATTTCAGGAGGAAAAAAAATAATAAAAAATATGTTTCAGATACAAAAAAAAAAAAAATTAGAAATGAGCAGATGCCATCAAATATAAAGATAGTACAATTAATTTGTACCTCATGTCATGATGGGGTCATGCATATGGCAATGCTTTACAAAAAATGTGCAAAGTCACAATTTGGGTTTAAACTGCAGTACAGTACACAAAACATATCTGCTGAAATCATGCTAGTATTTGAAGTGGCCCAAAAAGAATTGTTCCATGTTAAGCTATCTACGAACTAGCGCCACCGCTGCTGAGTTAGATATTTGAATAAAGAGCAGATTGGTCTAATAATCAGACCGCTTTTACAGTTCTGTTTTTTTAAATTATATCCTTATAATCCTAAATATGTGTTTATAAGTAAAAAAAATACTTCTAAACAATCACCATTGCACTCACCAAATAGAGTGATATTGACTGGGTGTCAGTCGGATGCATCAGCAAATGTGACAGGTCAATATAATACACTTCACATATTTGGTCCAAGTATAGATCTAGAAACACCTGTTAAGACCAGGCGAATAAAAGCAGCAACAGCTGAGATGATGATGCAAAAGCCAGTGACTGGAGGGGACATATTAAATACTGTGGCGAATGGATAAACAACATTGAACAATCTGTTGTGTTGCTGAGAAATCATCCTCCCGCAAATCATCCAAAAGGAACTAGATGAAAAAACAAAACAAAACAACAACAACATAGAAACAGCAACAAGCTTAAATTACCAGTGTCACTGTATCCCACCCTAAGACTAATCCAGGCTGGATAAATCCAGTGGACCTCCATAATCCCTTTGTATCTCTCTGTTGGCAAAGCCCCATGGGCGCCATTTAAAAAGCCTTTAAAGATTGCTCCTCTAATCCTTCTATCCTGTCCTATTACAGCCGACTGGTGGAACGCTGCTTGGCTTCCAAGAAGATTGCTTATGCCCTGTTTGGACCCATCTTCAGCTACTTGGCCTTTTTTTTTGAAGAGAGCTTACAAACAGCAGCTGCACTCTAACATGAGTTATACCATGGGAACAAAAGGCTCTATGGCATCACCAGAACATGAACGGATTACATTAGGTTTTTCAGTATTAATCATATATTCAAGCTTTTTAACTAAAACGCAGCAAAATTGTTAAATTTGACTAAGCATAGGAAACTAAGGGTGCGCTCACACTAGGCAACAGTACCATGCCCGAGCATGTTTGCCACCTAAAATCCAGATTCTATGGTTAGTGTAAGTGCAAATGTACTGTGCCTCAGGCACACTCCTCTGGCACGGCACGGTTGGAAGAGGTGTGCTGAAGCACAGTACACTTGGTCACACCAGGTATAATCAACAGTCACTTACGGAGACAACCAGGCTTCAGCCCGCTTGCTTTCTTGGTGTGATGTGATGCAGGCAACAAACTGCTGATCCATGACAGATGACGCTTCTTAATCACTTTGACACTCATTTAGTGTCTGATTTGAAGGTTTTCTTTTCCAACGGTTCCATCAGTAGGCTCTGCACTATCCCTTCAGTTCTCCTTGGGAATATTGATTTTCCCTGGATTACACTTTACTCTGATTGTTTTTTTTTTAAAGCTCCCCACCTCAGATCTCTTTCTCCTGCACTTCCCATCTCACCCTTGACTGTGATTGAATGTGGCATAATTGTATTGTACATCGTGTTGTCTAATAGAAGCCATAAAGAACTGTTTTACAACACACTACAGAACCCTACAACTGCAGTGATAAGAGCGAGACTCAGGGGGTCAACAGAGTGCAATACGATGGCACTGACTCTATAATAATGGGTGAAGTAGGATAAACCGTACTGCATGATCATAAAAAGAAGTTGCCATAGCGTCCAAATGAAAATTGCATGGATACATAAACGTATTAGGGGAAGGAAATAAAAGCAAACTAAGATTTGACCTTCACTGCACATTATCCAATGACTTTAATCAGATAATTGCCATCCAACCCTCATCTTGGCAACGGCCTCTGCAAATAAAGCCTTAACAAATGAGAAACAATGGTGGACACGTATCAGAGCAGCTAGAGCACTGAGAGATGTTTACAGCAGAAACAGGCTGTGTCTGATGTGGGATACACAAACCCTATTTCATGTCATTGGAATTAGATCAGTTTGGGGAACTCATTTAAACATCTATTCAAGATGCAACCGAGCGATAAATGTATATGTGGTCGAAGACAACAACTTTCTAGGACCGAAGCTTAAAAGAACTAAATAGGAAGTCATATGGGCTGAGTGTTGATGACTGATTTTATTTTTGATGCATTGAATAATAAAAATAATATAATTAAGAATAATATAATACATTGTTAAAAAAACAATTTTCTATTAGAATGTCATAAAGGTCATGTTTTTTAAGTTAGTACAGTTAAGTAAGTTAGTACAGTTAGTACAGTTAAAAATGTTGCATATTACTACATCTGATCCACATTAAATCATCAAAAGGCATTTTGATGTTTCCTAGACTATGACTAAACTTAAATTTAAAGTTGTTTTTTTTTTCACTAAATTGAGCCCAAGACTACAACTTAGTCAAAAGACGAAGACAAATTGTATGTGGTTCCTCAGGGAAAGCAAAGACTATATTTTACATCCAAAATATTAGAAGATATTTCAGAACATGATGATCAAAGACTGAAAAGAGCATCAGCATATGTACAGTAGGAGGGTTCATCAGCAGCGAGGACATTGGTGGATTAATGCTGAGGCTTTGAAAGTGACTCGAGTGAGTCCAGTATTTCCTTGAAGTAGAACCTTCTTAATTGTTTACCATACGTTCAAACACTTTGATGCAGATCATCTTAGAAAAGGAAGATTGTGATTAATATAAAACAGTTTTATATACTTTTCTTTAGAATTTTTTTTTCCTCAGCGGCAACAGTTTTCCTCATTTATCTCACTGCACAGGCTTGTTATCTTAATGGCTGCTTAATTAGTCTGTGCTGTAGTAATAGATTGTGCCTGAGTCTATGGGAATGTCGTTAGTGCCGTTTTTCAAATGCACATCATCGAGACTAGGCCCAGTGTCAATGGCTTTGTTGAGACTTTGTGAAACAAACAAACACAAGATTGTGTCCAACATGAGGACGAGAGGATCAGAGCGTGCAGCTCTGCCAGTCGCTGCAGTTTACAAAGTGTGAATGTTAGCAAATTTAATCGCGGGCTCTCTATGGTAAACAATCCTGGCAGCACTTCCTCAGCTGTAGCTTCACTCTCTGGAAAACGCAGCCACATTTAACCACATGTACAGTTATGGGGATACACGTGTAAATATTTGAATATGAAATAAGAAAGAACAAATTAATTATGGCCTTTCAGAAAATTGATGAGTTAAATATGCTGACATTTGCAGGAAGTGAGGTACTTCATTTATTCTGCCCTGAAAAACTAGCAGATGTTGCTTAATTAAAGCTTTATCTCCAGACAAGCAACATATATTTCTTTTTTTTTTTTTTTTGCTTGGCTTGAGGCCAGTTTGAAGCTTTGAGCGCCTGCAGGGCTTTTGCAGCAGGCAAACAAAAACTAACTTAATTACTGCTGTAACACAGAAACAGAAATATTTTCTTGTTAACATTTTTTTTTTTTACTGAAACTCTTTCCTGTTTTTTGTTTTGTTTTTCAAAACAAGCATTGGTTAAGAAAAAAATATCACTTTTATAAATGGCCCCAGTTATTTATCCGATAAGATTATAACAGCAGTGGTCCATAGTTTGTCATTTATTTAACAGCGATTTGTTCCCACAGAAAAGAGACTTGACTGTGTCTAAGACACATCTGATGCAGGGCATGCTTTTAATTAAGTTTGTTTGTTTCTGAGCGATGATGAGCGATATTTAATACTACTTTATTTTCTCTGTCTGTTTAGCTCCACAGTTTTAGCATGTATTTAGTCATTTAATTGGTGGTGTTTTTTTTTTTTTTGTAATAATTTTTACAGAGCACTGATGCAAAACTGCACCTCACACTTCTGTCAGTTCTTTAAAACATATATAAAAAATAAGGATATTTGTGTTCGTATTTATGTCATCTGCACACAAGAGAGCTATTAGCTAACTTTTTTTCCCCCCTGTTTTGGAAGGAATCGAGTATGCAGGGTTCACCCAAAAGAATGAATGCTTCCTTTAATTACCCTACAACTACTGGTAGTTGTGGAGCAAAGATAGTTATTTCCAAAATGATTTTGGTAGGAAGCCTTTCAAAAGCATTTTTTTAATGAGATTACACAAACCCGTTTGCTTTAAAAGACATTAACCACACTCTCTCTCCTCATTATCCAGGCCTTCAGGAGTTAGAGTTCTTTTATCTCCACCCTGCTAACTCTACTACCACCTACCCTCCTCTCCCTCTTCACACCTTCCTCCTCCTTTCCTTCAGTTCAAAGTAAGGCTTCTCTGCCCCCTCCTTCCCTTCACACCACGCTCACTCAGTCAGGCACAACGCCTTGCCTCATGTCATCCCAAATTTCAGACCATCTCCCTCTGTGATCCATGCACCTTTCCCTTTGTTAGCACACTGCAGCTCACACCCTTCTCCTCCTCTCCTGGCTGCTCTCAGCGCACACCGTCCTCCCTCCCGTCCTTACCCTGCCTTGTAATTATTTTCCCCTCATCGTCCTCATTTGGCCATGTCTTCATTTGGAGACAAACTTGGTGTCACTCTTGTTACTTTAAATAGCTGTCATGCCCCTGCAGCACGTTGAAGCAGCAGTCTGCTAATAAATGACAGTGAACTAAATGCAAACGCCAAGTCAATTAGGGCTCCAAGACTTCTGCACAGCAAAACTGAATGCACATGCATCAGAAAATCACATGAGCACCAGTGATGATGAAGATGAATGTTATTGTCATGGAAAGGTCAGCAGCAGGTGAATGTTCTTATGTGACCTACTTCTTCTCCTACTTGTTCTGTAGGAAGAACCAGATGCAATAATTACAAGGTCCAGGAAGGCTCACACGTCCTAGACACTGGTCTGCATGACATAATGCAACTTATAGTTTATATTGTTTTCCATGTTTTCCAACACAATAATTATTCTCTGTGGTGGGCATTATAAAAAAACAATTTAATGCACAAATCTGACTCTAGAAAAGAGAATCCCATATATCCAAAACAAAGTGGAACAATTAACAATATGAAAAGAGTCCAAATCTCATGTTTGTAATGATTACAAAGCATTGAGACTGCCGTCTAAAAGTTAATATGAAATTACTACATTCCAGTTCGACAAGTGGACAAGTAGCTCGATATTGTGTGTGTGTACAGCCAGTTGATCAATAGCAACATGCAGTAACTCAGTAAAACAGAATTATCAAAAATCCAGTATCTACGCCTATTCATGAGATGCCAAGACTGATCTATACAGTCAAGGACACGGTTTAAAAAAAGGAAATGCATTCAAACCAAAAGCTTTTATCATTTCTATAGCATTGGAACTGACAACTTCATATCAGTGGATCATGTTATTTTCATTTATTCATCTTCTACCGCTCCTTTCTTTTCAGGATCGCAGGGGTATATGCTAATATTGTGCATCAAAACTTTCACTTTTGCTGCATTTTAAAGTGACAGGGAATGTCATACTGTCTGCCCTACTATCTTTTCCAAGGTATATTAACCTGAAGTTTGATATATTTAACTTTGTTTTTTCAATTGTCCAATTGTTCCCATTATTCAGCTGGATACATTTCTGACTATGGGCTAAAGGATAGCTTTTGTTTGGGTAGTGTTTAGCCTTTTTAGGCTAACCATTAGCCATTTGAACTTAAGTTTAGCTTTACTTGGAATATTGTATTTATTAAGAGCCATTTCTGGCCCTTGCTGAATTTTTTTAGCTATATTTAACTTACTCTAAGTTGTTTTCCTGTATTTCTTTTGGTTATTCTCAGTTAGGTTTTAGTCAATTCTGGCCCTAATTTTTATTTACAAGTTTAATTTAGCTAGTTTTGGCAAACACAGTAGAGAATAAGGTGAAATGTTATTAGTTATTCACTCAGAAGAGACCTGATTGTTGGTAACACATCTCTACTAATTGAGTCAAAGTTTTTCTGCCAAACATTTTTGCATTAACTTGACAGCTGCTATTATCACATCCCCAGCAGCTGTTGACCCACAGTTGTGACACTGTATATGACAACCTCTGACAGACGATAATTTGGTATTTTTATTACCTGCAAACTGCTTCACCTGCAGGCACTGATGACAGTGCGATGTGTTACTGTGTCGACACAGTCTTCACGTTAATAAAATCTTAACTCTCTGTAGGCACATTTTATATATTTATACAAAGACCCTCACAAAGTTTCACCTCCAAGTCCACCAGCCTGGTCCTGAATTCTAAGTAATCATGAGTGAGAAGTTGTGTAGGGCTTATGAGTGACAGTGCCCAGGATTGAACCACTGGGACCCAGAAATACATGAGGAAAATGGCCACTGATGATGATCTGATCAGTGCATACCTCAGTAAAGACGACTGGGGTGTAGTTAAACTAAAACCTTCTATGGAGTGGACAACCCTTTGCAATGAGTGGCTAATACTAGCATGTCCAATTCTTTGAAAAAGCTAGGCTAAAGGTAACACAGAGTTGCAGCAGGTTGTCAGTACAAGATCAATAGAGGCTGCGGTCCATTAAACCAAATGTGCAGATTGTGCCAACATGACACTGAAAAGTCCAGCAAATAATAGCAGGATACAAGACTCTGGTGTGCTCATGAAGTAACATAACAGGTGGCTGCAATTGTGTACAGAAACATCTGTGCATGGTACGACCTGAACACTCCAAGGTCAGACCACAGGATATCTTCTTAGGTACTGTTAAAAAGTAGAGCTAAGCTCCTGTGGGTAACATTAGAAGAAGGCTGTAGCAACAGCAACAATAACACTGAGCTAAAATCCAAGAAACTTACTAAGGGATAACATGTGCAGGAGCCTGTGAGACATGGGGTGAAAGCAGCAGTGGGAGAACTTCTTCACCAAACTGGGGGAGAGTGATTGTACATCTGCTGTTGTACTTGGTGTTCAAGAAAGAGTGAAGAACCAAGTTGGCAAAAAACTCACAATAATTTAAGACGTCAGCCATATCGTGTGTTGTATGTGGTAAACACAGAATCTCATCTGGTCAGTATCAGGAAAATTATTTGTTTTTTTTATGGCCTTTTCCCAAAACATGAAAACAAGAAACAGTGAGTCTTTCAGCAAAGTGTTTGTTGTCATGTAATAATAAAATCAAACAATTTCTGAGGCTTTAATATTTTAATTCCTCTGATGCTTCAGCAGATTAAAGAAGAGATTTATGGCAAATTGGTCACTATTCTAATTTGGACAAAATAGTTCCTTCTTTCTGCAGAAACTGAATCGATGCATCTGCTCATCGAAAATCAGTTGAAGGGAGAAGGAATAGATACAAATCAGCTTCATTGTCATTGTACATTTGTGGACAATTTAACACTCACATGCATCCGTCCTCTGCATTTAAACTATCAGCCTATCCCTGCACACTGCTCAAGATACCAGACCTCCATACACAGTAGAACTATAGGGACTGCAATCTTCTAATAACAGTCTCCATCCTCTGACCACTAGGCTCTGTGGTGCTCTGGCAAAATGAAGTAAATCAGCCCTGTATTTATTCACAATGTGCTGTGCACAGTAATCATACATACGATCTCGCTCTAACCAGCTGCACCTGCAGCAGCATTAACACTTTTATTTACTTTACGGCCACAGGGGCAATTTAACAACACACAGTTTTCCCTTTATCATCTCCAGATTGCCTCCAATGTCAAGCTGCTATCTGCCCACATTAATTCAGACCATATGAACAAAATGTTGAAAACTCCAGAATAACCCGATACTATAGCACAGGCGTAGCACCTACTCCTTTTTTCTTCTATATGTACAGCCGAAAAGATAATGTCGGATCTGGGCAAACTACAGACCGTGGGCCAAAAAAACGTCCCACTGGGCTTTCTAATCCAGCCTGCCAAACTGCTACAACACATAGTAACGCATAGTTTACTTTAATTTAATTCATCCATTGCAATTTCAGTTAATGCAGCTAGATAGACATCAAATTTACCAAATTTTCTTTGAAGATTTAGGTGTAATCCTGCATATTTTATTAATATTATTTCTCACTAAAATTCGACATACAATACTCAACCAGCCCATTGGTCAAGTTTTGAACTTCATTTTGGCCTGTTAGCCAAAATCAGTTAGCTAACTGATAACACAAGATTTGCCCAAATCAAACTGCAAATCAGACACAAAAATAGGTAATAAAAAAAGAGCAAAAAATCATCAAAGTAGGACCAGTTGGATCAGTCAAAGCAATATTTGGTTGTCGTCCAAACTCTTGCATGATGCAAGGTTTCACAAACTAATGTGAGAGCTTTTCTGGAAATGGGTTTTGTCGTCTTTGAGTTGTATTATCAGTTAAAGCTTTTATGGATTCATGACACAATCTAACCTTGATACATAACTGTCTGCCTGATAACCCCATACTGTCTCTGTCTCTCTCTCTCTCTCTCTATATATATATATGTTTGACTACCACATATCTTGATTAATA
The DNA here is from genome assembly GCF_000523025.1 of Cynoglossus semilaevis. NCBI lineage: Eukaryota > Metazoa > Chordata > Actinopteri > Pleuronectiformes > Cynoglossidae > Cynoglossus > Cynoglossus semilaevis. The sequence continues at coordinate 13,703,058 of NC_024320.1, forward strand.
TTAATTGGAACCCATTTGCATCATATAAAAAAGCTCCACAAAATGTCATGTCAAATTCTCACTTTCTGTATGTCTGCTCCCGAACTCATGTCATGTCAAATTCTCACTTTCTGTAAATCTGCTGCCGAGCTTCCTGGATTATTCAGCACACGTATGTGTTCAGACAGAGAAATAAAATCAAATATAGGGTTATTAATAGGAGCAGAGTGTGTGAAGCTTGGATCTTCAAGTGAATACAGAAAGTGAAGGACAGATGAGTTTTGGTAATTGTGCCATGACTTCTAATCTAATGCAGAGCAGGGAGTAACTGACAGAAGTATTTAATTCAGCTGTGCAGTACAGTAGCTGTTTTTAGAAGAAGACCCCTGACTTAAATCTGTTTCAATTATCAATGATAATTTCATTTCCAACGTATAATTACAGTCATTTTACAATTCACCTGTGATCCTGCTTTCTCCTGTTTCTTAACTGTATTTCAGGTCAATCTGACCTTCGATGGATTCCATTATTGCATTAGCTAAGGTCCCAGCTTTGCCAACTCACACACACTGACCTTGTGATGTATTGACTGCCAATACAGGTTGCTCCCATGGAAAATCACTGTGTTGGTAGTAATTGAAAATTCCCTCAGAAGGACAAGGGAAATCAGGGCTCACCCACGATTGTCCCATTAGCTAACTGGAGGAGCCTGGAGAAAAATGATCAGTTGTTTGTAATTAGGATTATATTATGTAGTCAGTAGTTCTGCACAGAGTAGGAAATAATAGCTGCTGTGACAGAGTTTGTTTTGCACTGACCAGAAAAGGTATTTACTCTGTGCTTATATCTACAGCCGGCAGGTGAGCTAATTTTCTGCCATCGTTTAATTAGGCCTTATCTTTTGAGCCCTGATAATGAAACAGCAGGTGTCTTCATTAGTATAATGTTATTCAGGTCAACTGAAATCTTAAACCATAAAGGAAAAAAGGGCAAAGGCTCAGTTCCAAGCCTGTCACAGTGCAGGAAACTATTCACATTTGTTTTAGGACGTCACCAAAGAACAAGATGTGACAGCCTGGCTGGAAGAGTACAAATGTGAGACAATAACAAAAATTCAGTTCAGTTTGTCTCACTTGCCCCTGAGTAATTGTTCACTTGTGAACAAAACTGGCAAATATTTGGAAAGTCATCACTTTCATTAGATTCACTGTTTCTTGGAACACTGTTATATTATGTCAAGCCTCACGAACCGTTTTCATGAAGAAGAGTTGGACATTTTTTGCATTAATCAAGCCTCACGAACCGTTTTCATGAAGAGTTGGACATTTTTTGCATTAACGTTAGAGCCTGGTGTGCACTGAATGCAAACCAAAAGGTTTCTTTTCTAGGCATGCACAGGCTCAAGAAAATGTTCATTCTTTTGCTGTGCAAAGTGATGCTGGAAATCACAGTGTAATGTTTTTTATCTATGAAAAACTGGGTTATTGTCCCACGCATATTCTTTCAAAGGGATGCTGCTGAAGCAGAAGAATGATAGCTCAAAAAACACTATATGCTAAAAATGGTATATATGTGTATGGTATATATTTACATATGCATATACAAATTAATATTATAAATGTATATGTGATCTTAGACTAATGTTTGGTCAACGTAAAAGGCAGTACTTATTTCTGATGATAATAAAATTGATATAAAAGTTTAATACAACATAATTATACATTTTTGGGTCAACAGAAAGAAAAATAATTTATTGTTTTGAATTGAAGTAAATAACTTGGCAAATAATTACTAAACTACTAAGAGTTAGTGAGCAAATATTTGCAGAAAATCATTAACAATATAGGGTTTGATTTAAGGATCCTGTTCTTTAAAACGCACATTCTGACTGCTGTCGCATCTTATTTTTATAACACATATTTGATTGACCAGCAGTAACTACCTGAGAAACGTAACAGCAACAATGCAATCACAATGACATGTTATGTAATTAGAGAAAAAGCACAATGGATGATACGTATAGTGTTTAAAAATCACAGTCATTGCACAAGGAGCACAAGACCAAAAAATGTTTACAAAGATAAGGCCAGAAAGAATGAAGGCGGCAAACAGTTCATCTACTCCCCACTGCCTGCACCAGGTGGTCTGGATCAATACAGCATGAAGGCAGTATCAGGGCGAAACTAATTGTCGCGGTAAAGGTGGGGCATCGGACTATTGCTTTTCAATGTTGCGCAAGTCTTTGGTGCATTCATGAAGGCAACCTCCACCAAAAAGCGGATGTTGGAGGTGACTGGTTATTTGTATGCATGTCAGGACAGCAGACACGGATCGTTCTGGTGGCCAAGATGGGGCATTTAAGACGATATGTGACTCCACAACAGCAGGTGGTGGATCAGTTGTTACCTCTGCCACCCAGGAACGAGACCCATCTGCACTTCTCTCAGTGGGCAATTCCATTGTTCACCTGAGACTCCCTCCATTTCAAAGTCTGATTGATCGGAAACCACTGAGACAAATGTGTCTGAGAAGAGTTCTCTTTTCAAATATACTCTGTGGTAGAGTGGATTTAACCACTGATTTTTTTTTTTTTTTAAGTGACCTGCAACTCCACCAAAGTAAAGTACAAATCACAACTAGCTACTACGTGTCTATTGTGCCAATGAATTATCTATTTTTACCATTATTATTTGGTAATTCACTCTCTACTGTCTCTGCTGTAAGAACATTTACAGCCACAACAATGGGTCACAGGGGCGTTGGGATGTCCACAGGTTTTGTGACTGGGACTGATGTCATCAAGCATCTTAACTGGGGAATGGAATCAGTAAGAATATGATGATTCCATTATTGATACCACTTATGAATTTGGTTCCGTATCAGTTCTTTTACTCACTGTGTTGGAAAGTTAGATATAGTGCCAATAACATGCAAAGCCACAAATTAGATTCATGTCTATACATCTATACAAAACAATGGCCACTGAATATCCATTAATGCTGTGAATGTCCACTATGTGGAAAAAATAAGGGACTTTTTTTTCCCCCCGATAGTTTGTTGTCAAACTACGGGAAGCGACTGTGGAAACATGCTGCGTTGTCTCCCTGTGTGTGTGTGTTTTATAAGCGTGTGTATGTTTGCATTTGCAAATGACAGAAATAACTGTGTGTTCTGATTCCATCCCTGTAATCCTCCATAAACCTTCACCACACACCACATTAACATGATCAGTTGATAATGAGCTGTTTGTGTCACGCAGAAGTTTAATTATAAAAGCTATTAAATTACTGGTTGGCCACTAAACTATAATTTACTGCTTAATGAAAAAAGATGATGATGAAGACGATGAAAATAAAATTTCAAACCAAATCTCCACTGTTCCTAGGTTTGTAGTTCAACCATCAGTTTTTAAAAAGAGTCGCTGGTCTTTGATTGGCTCAAGATAATGATCTACCTCTGTACAAATATAACACAAAGGACAAATGCCATTTAAAAGAAACAATCTAACATTTTTAGTACAACCACTAGATAGAATGATCTATTTATACATACAGCCCAACAACACTCTTAGACATGGAACCATTTTATTAGTTGATTCTCTTATCATCATTACTGTCACTGATAATCAAGTTAAACACATTTAAATGAAATGTTTGATATATTTATATTATTTTTCTCCCAATGATTTATTTCTTTAGTAGTCCTACACCTCCTTACAATAATCATCTGTCAATTAACACAGATGTCTGTTTACATGCTGTTCATCGAATCCACTCCCACATCTGTGGAAGTGCCACCATAGGGAAGCAGCTTTACATCTGACTTACGTAGCTGGTGATGCTGAGAAGGCTTGACCTCTGCTGGGGGGCTGACAGAAACAGGGACACTGTCAAGCTGCTGAGCCAACGTCCGACTGCTTTACATGACAGGTCTGAGTAAAAACACCTAACACCGCTAAAAGGTCACCTTTTACAGCATCTCAAAACAAAGACACGCAGACACTCTCTGAATAGGAGGCAAGTTTCTCCGTGTAGTGAGGTTCGATAAGATAGGGACCGCTTGTATCCTCGACAGCAGGATTCTCTCAAATGTCAGATCTGTCAAGGGAAATAGCAGGGCTTACTCAACTTATTCCGCGACAGACCTTTGTTATGGAAAACATGGCTCTCTTTAATATTGCAAATATGAAGGGTTTAAGTGGAAATCCAGCTGATTAGAGAAAGTAGCATCACAAGGTGAGTCATGGATCTGCTCAAATCAAAAGGTAGATATTTCCTACAAAACTATTTTTCATTAAATCTTCCTCAAAAATGTGAAATTCTAAGTTGAATTAATGCATGAAACCCAAAGTAAATGGATAAATACTGAGTGCTATTTTAAACTGACTATAACCTTTATATAATATACACTAGTCTGTTTTTCAAAGTACTGATAGTAATGATAATAAGGATAATGATGATAATAACAAAGTAGAAAGTTAAATTAAAATGTCAAATGTACTAATCTATGCAATAAAGATGATTCTGTATTTAAAATAAAATCATATTTCAAGATAATAAAATATACTATATGTTGCAGAAATACTATGATGATTCAAAAATACAATTCATAATGTGTAAAACATTATTTAAATTACATATGGGCAATACTGGCCTTCACGGTTTGCTACTGGCTAACCGCCTCTTTCACTGTTACCCACTAAATTTTTTTGTATATATTTTTCTAAAGAAAAGTAGTTTTTTTGTTTGTGTAACACAGAGATTTTGATGCTTTGCCTCTGTCCCCCAAAATCTGAGAAACTGCTACAAGTCACAAAGTAATGCAAAAATAATAAAAGATTGATGGCAGTAGTCTTAAAACTTTTTCATTCTGGCTTCTTCTACCAGTTGAATAAAGTTTCTGTTATTTTTCTCAGTTACTGCCGTTTGTAATTTTGCCGATCTTGTCTCAATGGTGTAAGTCTAGGGGATTTCCACCACCCAGTGCCATACCTGGAGCAGCAAAAATGATTAGAAATTGACAAGATATACTTGCACGTCTAGGAGGAAAACTCTTCTGGCAACTAGGTGCCTGTCAACACGTTCCTCGGTGTGCAACTAATTAGGCCCAGTGTGCCTGTGCACTACATCCAGCAACCTCGACAACAACAGCAGTCTACATGTGAAGCTCCTCTGGAGGGATTTTTGAACAATGGGTTTGCAGCTTCGTGTAGAATTCATTATGTTTGATGTCAAACATGGTTGGAGGTTGATGTGCAGACGTCTTTCGCTGCAGACTACAATCGTCTGATAACCAACTCCATCTGTGAGTGATGCATTTGTTGGTTGTTTCTACATTTATATTGTACATTTATATTGTAGAAAATGACAAACTAATTTGTCATTTTAAAGTTTGTTAAAGATTTTTCCAGTAAAAAATGAATGATTTTTTACTGTTGATGGAAATCAAAAAAGTAGAGTAGAATATCAGAAAGGGCAGAGGAGAGCAGAAAGAAAAAAAATCTTTTGTTATCAAGGAAGTGTTGTGTTGCTCTGAATCAATAGTTGCATCAGGGAACTGTCCAAGTACCGCCAAATAAATAAGTGTAAACTTGAACGATAAAAAAAAAACAAAAAAAAACAAAACAGCCTCTGTCAAGAACTAGAGCCGATGAGTTCATTGCAGGGACAAAAAAAAAAAAATGGTTTAATGAAGCAATCCTGAGTTTTAGTGTATTCTACGGTATTGTTTAAAAACAATTGAAGAAAAAAAAAGGAAAAATAATGAACCTGCTCCTTATCTGAGGGCAACATTTTAATTAAAAAAAAAATAGGATAACACAACATCTTATTCCCTTATAATCCCGAGACTCTGACGTGCTGACACCAACTGCAATTCAGGCTTAAGACTATGTGAAACAATAATGTGATTAAAAAATAATAATAATAAAAAAAAAAATTGGCTGCTGCCAATCAATTGGTGTTGAAAAGGCAGAGAAATTAACAGTCACTAAGAACTGTGTAGTATCCAGAACAACTTGAAAATGTCTTTGTCTGGCTGGATTAACCTGTCAGTTGTGGACAGACCATAAGTCCTGCGGCTAAATAATTATGGTAGCTTGTCAAATGAATCCTACATTTTTTTTTACTCTCTTCTCTCTTGTTGTCGGCCTCACGGGTAAAGTTGGAGGGAGAAAAAGCTGAAGCAAGGCATTTTAAAAACAGACACACAGGGTGACTCATCGCTTGATGCAAGAGGAGCAACAACCGGCAGGCATAATGTTCAGAGTGGAGTCAGAAGTTATCATCAAGCCCGACTTAAAGCGAGTTAGCCTTTGTGCCCATCATTCTCCCGACAAGACAGCTGACTCAATATTCTGTGCTTTTAATATTTCACTGCACAAATTCACAGAGGGAATAGGCTTCAACTGGGGGTGTATTTTGAGCAGACTCCACACTATATATATATATATATATATGTATTTGGATAAATGCAGAGGCAAAACAGGAGACAAAACAGGAATCTTCAAATTTCCTCCTATGCCCTTGAGTAAAAACCACTTTTGATCATAGGTGTCAAACTCTTCTGCTTCTGCCCTGAAAACCCCATACACCTGCCCTGGAGAATATTGTTAATAATAATAAGTAAATTTTGCCCTTGATAAGAAATTCTTAGTTTTTTTTATCGTTTGCTCATTTACTGCTTTAGTTGGATATTTACGACTGAGAGAAAATATTAATATTAATAATAATAAGTAAATTTTGCCCTTTTATAACTGTGTAAATATTCTGTAATTGTACCAATGGTAAAAAAAAAAAAGAAAAAAGAAATGGACGAGGCATGTTTTGTTGCAATCAAAGCAATATTAAGGCAACAAACAAAAACAAAGAGTTTCTGAGTAATTTCAATATTTGATGCAAAGCCAAAATAAAAACATAAAATGAGTAAAATATGTTGTGTAGAATTATTTAAAGATATTATGAATTTATTCAGAAGCCCATTGAGAAATAGAATGAGTAAAAAAAAAAAAGTTCTTTACAGGCCCCACATGCAGCCCAGCTCTGCAGTTAACTATCTCATGTATTGACCAGCTGTGCTTTTGTGGCTTTATGCAGTGAGAAGATGATTACTGGCCGCAATGAAAGTGTGCCTTTGAGAGATGTGGTGGTGTACGGTGAGCAGCTGCAGCCGCAGTTTATGAACTGGGAGCTTACTGGTGCATTTATTGCATACTGTCACACATTTCTGCCTAGCAGGTACAAAGGTAGGAGTAATCAGATACAGAACCCCCCCACCCACCCCCAACCCTCAGGCACCAAGACTGCACCTTTAAATGAGATTTCAGCTCCTGCAATTCTCACATGTCCGTACTCACAGTAAGTTGCAACACCTTGCAGCTGGCTCTGGATCATTTGTCTCAGTCCCAGTGGACATCATTGAACAATTACTCTAATTTGAAAATGAAGAACAGTGAAAACCCCAGATTTTAGCCAAGCTGATATTGCAATGGCAGACTGAGATCCAGACCCGTTTAACACTTAGTTGCAAGTGAAGAAAACAAAGGAACTTGTGCTGACCTGAGAGGGCAAAACTAACATCCAAACAAAGCACTCCATGTCTTACTTTTTTGCCAAAAATACACTCACAGGATAAACTGTTTCGTGACGAAATAACATGAGCCTGCGCTGATCCAAAAATAGTCACAACCATTGAAGACGTTGCTGTATAAAGACTCCTGTTTGCCAGTAAATTGGGCTACATCTCTGTTTCAGGTGTGTTGATGAGACTGAGTTCCTTGTTTCAACGCAGCAGACTGCAGAACAATGCTGACTGAATATTGTGTATGCATGAAATGGGGTAAACAAATATGTGCAACTACAACTGTGTATCCACAATACAATTACATGCACAAATGTACTGGTCAGCAACTTGTTGGCATAATAAACCTAATGATCTGCAATGCATTTTTCCACCAGTGTGGCATTTACATTACACGGAGAAACTTTATCTGATATAGACATCTATTAAAAAAAACCCAACACATTAAAAATGTGCCAAAAATATTCTATTCCGATAAAAAAAGTTAATAAAGTTCTACTGCTGCTGCCTTTAAAGAACATTAACCTCCACAGCTCACCTCAGAGCGAGATAGTTACATTATGTATCAAAAACAGCATATTCACTTATAATGTACAGTGATATACAGTTTGTGAGATTTGCCAGCAACCCTTCAGTTTTCATGTTCTGTTTTTGCTAATAGAGTAATTCGATAAAAGTAACATGCTAAATCGAAGGATAAAAAAAAAAAAAAATCCCAGGGAATCAGGGTTAAGCTGACCCCACATCAACCCTACAGGACATAAAACAGAAACCGAGGACAGCAGGATTTAAAGCCACAAACAAAGCCACTACCTTAAGTGTTATAGTTGATTTTTAACAAAATAACAAACAAATATTGACTATGTCTTAACTAACTACACTTTAGTTAACTTAAAATTAGGTTTTTACTTTTTTTTTTTTTTTTTGCTTCCAAACTGCTCACCTTATTACAACTGGAGGAAATAAACAGGCTATAAACAGAATATATTTTAAATCTCAGGCTTCTGTGTTTATTTTTATTGACCGGCATCAGAAATTATTTCAAAAGTCAGAAAAAAATTATTTCTTTTCAATGTTGGTTCTGAAAACAGTCCGTTTTCCATTTTTTATGACATTATTTCTCACTTTCAAATAACCAATAATCTATTCCTTTTATTTATGCTTTTAAAGCTGTTTCAGCTCAGACCACAGGCACACTGGCATCAAAGGTGTAAAAATAAAAGAGCAAAACTTCAGATATTCAAAAGAACCTGAGATGATTTTTTTTAATATCAATTAAATATATATTAGGGCTGCCAATCAACTAATTGTGAGTCTAATTAATCACAAGGTAACTGTGGATTCATGTTTTTTTTTTTCCCATTTCACCTTCATTGTCTGTTGTCAATGTGACAAATAAAGCTTCTTGATTCATCATGATTAATCATGACAAAGACAATGATTAATTGATTGTGTCTTTGTATAATCAAAATAATAGGGTTATTAATATGTAACAATGTGAAGAATATAGCAAAAGTATACCTTGAAATTTAGTTTCATAGAGTTGGAAGTTTTAGGTCATCACTGTACATCTGGACGAATGCTTGTTTAAGGTGTTGAGAGTTACTTTCAAAACTTTGATGAAGCCATTCTCAACAATAGTTACCAGGCTACAGTCTTCCGCAATTGATTTGACAATTGTATCAGTGAGGCTGGTCTGACAGAAGTCTGGTTTCTGACCATAGGTCAGAGTTGAGTCGTATACAGCATTTAAAGTTCCTGCAGTGTGTTTAAATGACGTTGCGTGTACTGACTGTGTAATCTGATTAATCTTCACAAATGAACACAGTTCATGTTAATTTCACAGTATGTTTTATGATGGTCGTAGTGTAACGATTATTTTTTACTGGTAATCCAGAAATATAAAAACATAAAAATGAACAACACATGAAACTTAAGTATCTATGCTTCTGTTCAACTAAAACTCTGAAAAGAAGTCCATGCATTAAAAAAAAAAAAAATCACAAGACACAAACATAGGAAAAAGAAACACACGTCAAATACATAAAGGTAAATCCTCAGGCTTGTGGAAGATTGTTTTCGCTCTGTGGCTGAAAAGCATTTGCCTCCTTAGTGAAATCCAAAAAAATGTTGAACATCAAATTAGCATTGACCAAAGAGAACATCTTCACTTTTTCTGCAGCGCCGTGAGCCCAAACACGCATCAAAGCCATCCTAGGGCCTGTTTGAAGTTTTTCAGAAAGAGCTGACTTGCACGGATTTTCCTCCCACTGTCAGCATAGAAGGATGAGGTGGAGGGATCCACTAAGTACAGCCGCTAAAAGTTGGATGAAAATGTTCAAAAATTGACTTTTTATTGCACAGTGAAAAATTGAGTAAGTTGATTAAGTAACCCGGTCCACTCAGTGTTTTTCTTTTTTTTAAATTAAAGTAATTAACCAATTTTACAACAAGCAGAATTGTCTCTCAATAATCCTGTGACCTTTTTTGTTGTTTATAAGAGTAATTGCTTCTATAAATCTTTCGGTCGTTTTTTGTCCCTTTTTCCAGTCGACAGTGGAGGTTTTTTGTGTAGAAATTGAAAAACGGTGTCACCTGCTGCCACAGTGACCTTCAGATAAATGTTTAATTACTGTGTTTATCTGCATTTGACTGTGTTTACTGCCCACTGTAGCATTCAATTAGAGATGGGAGAAATCCCTACAAGTGACCGCAGTAATCTGCAGCACCTTTGAAGAAAAATGTCACTGAAAATGTCATTAATCAAGATAAATCAGCGTTGGCAAATTATTACGAAATTAATAAGGAATATTTTTGGTTTATTGCTGGACCAGAAAGACAAACAGCAGGTATACAGTATATTTTAGTTTCACACCTGTTTCAGTTGTGACTAATCCAAATTATGCAATTATTAATATGGGAAAATTTCAGGAATAATATATAGAAATGTAACTCCAAATTTAGCCTCACCTTAGTTATAGTCAAAGTTCATATCCGAAAACAAGCCAAAATGCTCCAAAACATAGTACCAAACACAAAGTTCCTCATACTTCCCTGGAACAACTACACACTGTGTTGTCTTTGTCTTTGGGCCTTGTTTGATGTTCGGTCCAACATAAAAATAAAACCAATCTCATTGTATCCAGTTATAGCTTGTTTTCTTTTTTTCTGCTGTCATGCCTCTAATTGTCTTGCGACCAACGACTCAGCAGAGTCCTCATTAAAAACAAGTGGCTTTAAATGTTGCTTTTTTCTTCAGAAATAAAGGAAAGTTCTGTGGTGAAGTAAGCCAAATACTAGTAAAAAAAAAACCTTAATCAATAATTTCCAGTATTTAATAGTTGTCATTTTCATAGCAACATACAGACTTTAGGTTTCATTTCACTTTCGGTTTGGTTACAAAAGATGTCTTTCTTATTTTTGCTGCTTTTTCAGTAACTTTCCATTCCTCATAAACCAGATTCTTGTCAATGTTACTGAACCAAAGCTTTGTTTAATTAACATGATGTTTGTTTGTTTTGGGTTTATTTTATGGAATTTTTGTTTTCCAGGTTTTGTTTTCCAGGTTTTTATACTAATGCACTAGTGTAGAACTAAAGCTACATAATACATAACTAATACTAAGTAACACATACAGTATGTTATTTATGTGTTTGTTTGTGGTATTTTTTTTAAGTATTTACATAACTTTGTTTTTTTGAAACAAAAGATTGAAAGAACTACACGAAATAACTATAATTCATTTTTGTTGTCATTTCAATCTTCTGACTTAAGAGCAAATAATTAAAAGCAAGAAAATTGTCCGATAAAGAAAATAGATTTAAATAGACAAAAATATATTTGTTTAATTCTGATAGTTGCAATCAATGCAGTCAGACAAAAACAAAACTGAAACTTGTTTTGTGGTACTTTAACTTTTATATATTTTTTTCATTATGTACCACCAAACAACCAAATCAATAAACAGCTATTATTTGTTTATTGTTCTTTGCAAAGTGATTCTTAATTAAAATGTAATATTGGTGCATGTTCGGGAAGTATGGGAAGAATTTCCCTCGGTTCTAGTTCTGGCTAATTCAAAAGTAATATGATTGCTAACCACATGATGGAGAAAATGTGCAAATTTTATACATGGGGACAAAAAGTTCATTACGGTCAAAGCAGAAACAAACCATGTACTTCTGTTGGAGGTTGGCCGACTGTGAGTCACATTCCATCCAGAGCAAATTACCTGCAAGTTTAAACACCTTTGTGTCAAAACATAAACATCCACATGTGTCACCAGGCTGTGTTTGTGAAACAGCGCAAGCCACTCATCTTCATCTTTGGTCCATCTGTAAAATCCAATCATGTCAGCATCATCAGCTAATTAGAATGGGGAGAAATGTGGGAATGCCAGATGCTGAATGACCGGATTAATCAATCTGGCATATAAAAAGTAGCTGTCGCATGTTAGTGGCTGTTAACGACCGGTTTATTTCCCAGAGTCAGAGGTGCAGTAAAAATGTAAGTGTGTAATACAATCAAAAAAAGGCCCAGAAATTGAGAGCTCTTCTCAGTTGTTTTTCCCTTTCGGAATCTAGTGGAGAACAGCAACAAGTAAGATTGCCTTTTTTGTGCCCGGGTACTTTGATCCGAATGGAATCAGTACTGAAAGTTTCTCCCATTAATCATCACTGCAGCCAAGTCAGTCTCATGTTCACACACACTTACAGGCTGCACAGTCGTACACACACACACACACACATATACAGGGCCACTCAAACACAGAAAGTGTTGGAAATGATATGAGATCATATTGCACTCAGACAGGCTCAGGAACGAATCAACAGCCTCAAAACAAACAACCTCCATCCTGCGCCTGTGGATTTTTTTTCCACCCTGATCCCATTAGGGTAAGTGCATATGAAACAGCTGATGCAGACACACCAACAGTTGACTTGCAATTATGTTAGAAAAAAAATCCTAGCTTGTAAAAGGTCAGTTCAGGTTTGGATCACATATTCAGAAACTGAGCAATTCCTTTTTTATTTGCACATAAGAATAGTATTTTTGATTGACAGGAAACATGCTCAAACTTCAAACAGGGCCACAGGGTAATTAGCTGGAACCCCACTTTTGGATGGACTTTTTTGCTTGTGCATGACAGATCTATGGCTCTGTTCTGTAATGAAGGCTATTCTTGAATCACTTTGTAATTAATGCAAAGCTGTTTTTCCCTGAGGAAACATGCAAGGATTAATAGGAGGAAAAGTAGATGCAAAACAACATGACAGAGTTTGGTCTTTGGGTCAAACTGCATCAATATGTTTGACACGGTGTCACTGTTCTCGTTGGCACGTTACTGCTCTGCTTGACACTACAAATTATCTTCTAATTAATAAAGAATTTAAAAAGCAAAACTGCTTAAACAGCAAATGTTTATATTTTCAGTAAAACCAGACAAAATGTAAGTCAAATTTTACTGTCATTATTGTCCTTCAAGCGTGCTCTTTTTTATTTGGTTTAAGATTGCAGAATAATACTGATCCTGAGGATCTGATCGAGACTTCCCTAATTCTAATTATTTATTTTTTCCTGGCATGAAATGGGATGAGATGGGCATGAAATGATACTTGAATTCATGTTTGAATTCACTTGTTTTCTTCACTTATGTGTGCCCTTAACATCTTGGGAAGAATTTGATACAATCATTTTGTTTTCCTAGTCCTTCAGAGTGGTCTCCTTTAACTATGAAAATTAAAGTGTGCACACAAAGACATAATAAAAAAGTAAAAATGAATAACACAAAGTAAAATTAATTTTACTTTTGTTTCCACTTTCGTCACAGAGCTCATGATCCATGGACAAGTAAAGCAAAATGCCAATTTTTCACTAATTAAATGTATGCTGTTTACAGCCACTATACGCACTGACAAACATGCAAGGGAGTGTAAAATTAATGTTTCCAAACGTTTGCACCTGTGACAGCAAATGGTAAAATATCAGACGTGTGTAGGGACTTCAGATAAATATATTTATCTTTATAGAGTCATAAAAAAAATGGACATGTGCACACCACGTATTGCAAAACTGACATAAATAGCTTGTTATTGCACTGAGTAAAAAGTTTATATCTCGTTTGTTTTAAATAGCAAATATGCTTTAGCTACTAGTTAGCATCAAGGCCTGGCCATGTCACAGGTGATCATACTGCAGATGAAAATAAGGCAGCTACACTTTTAACTTTTGCAATCTTCCATTATAGATGACAAGATGAAGCACTGCCATTTATATGTAGCAAAAGTGCCGTTAGTGAACACAAGGTCAAGGCAATTAGCATAAAAAGTTAAGAAAAATTATCAGTGCCATGTTTGCAGAAAGAAAACTGACTTTGAGCAAAGCACAAAAAGGCAGAAGGGTTAACCCCTTCAAACGCATGTCCTCAAAATGGCCTCCAGCTCTGTCCCTGTTCAAATTTCTAATTATAATTGTACACATTTCTTTTCTTATTTCAAAATATACTCCACAAGGGGAAAAATGAACATCAACACTCCAATCACTATCTCCCTCTGATAAGTTTGTCGAGCCAAATTGCATTCATTTAAATTGAATCATCCAGTGTGTTATCCATATTTAAACAACACTAAGACTCCTGAAAACCTTGTCTGAATCATTAAAGTTGCCGCTATTGATCAAAAGTAAATTTTTGAGTAACCAGAGTAATTTCAAACTTTCAATAGTTTACTGACGCAAAAACATTGTGTTGTTACCAAAGTCAAGTCAACGATGCACAAAGAACTGCCACTCCACATGCACTTCTTGTGTCATTCTTAATCAAACACGCTCTTAAGTCTTTTGTAACAACTTCAGTCTGTGAAGCCAAACATTATCAGATGAAGGTAGATACTTAGACACTAAGTATCTGTTGCACCAAGGCTGTGAGTTGGGCCAGGTCTGATTTAGTGACGTCTGCACCGAAAACAGTGCTGCAGGGTACATTCACTGATTTATTAAAATTAATGCCCCTCTGCCTCAGAGGCTACATGACGATAAGCAAGGATATGATTAAAACATGCTTTAAAGGAAATTAAAAAAATAGTCCCCTATCTGCCTGACTATTGCCTTGGATTCCTCTCGCTCTCTTTAATATTACATAACATTATTACTCTTTCTGTGCTCCCTTTGATTCTGCTACCCAAAGACTTTTCTGCATATTAAGTTTCAAAGTGAGACTGCGTAATAAAGTTGGGTTCAAGAAGAAAAAAAAAAAAAAAAAAAAAAAAGAGAAATGTTTCTAATCTTTTGCCTGAGGAAACAGCAAATTCATCCATGTGCACCATGTACTCTAATTTACAGTTTTAAAAGTACATGTTAAAATGACCGCACTTTTATTTTTTGTTTCATTTCTTTTGTTTTGATCCTTCCTTCTGGTTGAAAGCTTCTCTTTGTAATTAGCTCTCCCTTCCTTTAATGAATGTGCCATCAAAGCTGAGTCCTACTATAATTCATGCCACATTTACTGCCTGGCTGAAAAACCTCAGTCCTGCAGTGAGCAGGTATAAATGAATGCAGTGAGGAAGTGCACATAGAGATGGTAGCAGTTACTCAGTCAAAAAAATGTAACTTTACTAAGTAGAATGTCCGAGGTTGAGATGGTTCAGATATGTGCTGACTAGAGTCAGTCGATGTTTTGAACAAAGAGTGTTGGAGGTTGAAGCCGTCGCCAGGACAAAAAGGAAGAGCCCGGAAAAGATTCATGTTCATAGTGAAGGTAAATCAGCAGGTGGTTGGTTAAACATTAAGAAGCAAGATACAGTATGGTGTGAGATGGGGGCAGGTGAAGGGTGCAGTTGGAAGGAGAGAAGAAGAAAAAGAAGATGATGAAGGAAAAAGTGAAGACAGTTTAATAGTACTACGAAAAAGTTACATGTTTGCTGGACATGACCCACAAGGTGGTGAAAGAGAAACACAACTGTGTGACATTTAAATAGGAATACAGTGAGAAACAGAATTGTACACTTTTAGAACGTAGCCTGAAAAATACAATGGAAAAATGTCAAAAATACATAACACAAAATGAATAATATATGAAAATTCAGCCAACATTTAGTACAGCCAACTTGGCAAAAACTAACCAAACAAATATGTAATTACAAAAAGTTAAATTACATTTTAACTTTCTGGCTAGAAAAACCCAAATAGAGGAGAAGAGAGAAAAAGTTACCTCAGATGTAACTATTAGCTGGAATAAAGCCACGTCAGTCAGTCAAAAAGACAAAATAGAATAAAATGAAAGAATAATTGGAAAGTCTTGGTTCTCACATTTTAAATAATTAATTAAGTCTTCAGTAAGTGTTTGTAAACCTTGACAAATTCAATTAGTTTTCCTTTCAGTATTTGTCACAAATTAAACATTTCTTATCACCTGAAGTCAAGAAAGGAAGTTTTACCATGTTTAAATGTTTAAACAAGCCAATGGATAAGGATACCAGTGCTACAGAAACATGAACACAAATATAAAATGAACAAGTATGAAAAAAAAAAAAACAGTAATTAAGCCTATAGATTGCTCATTATCACTGAAGTTGTAGTCTGCCCTTCTGCAAACACTCATAATCAACAAAAAGATAAGGTTGTGTTGACAACATCTCGTTAATGTTGCCATTTGACAAAACTGTTGCAAGCAGTTATTTCAACCAAAGCCCTACAGACATCTGAAGTTACAGGTCATGTCAGGTTGCTCTAATTGGGTGTCAAGAGGATTCTAAGTGTTACAACATCCACACGCCAGACGCACACATGTACTCAGACACACGGCAAATACTTCCAGTTTAATTGCCAAGATATCCTTCTCTGGTCAGTGGTGTAAAAATCATAAACTCACACACAAATCATAGTTATGTTCATTTGGATGCATTAATAAGGATTTGCTGGAGCACAGGGGATGAGGAGCCGTCTGACTGGACCAGAGACAGGCCACTGAAGCGCTTCAACTACAACTCTTGCGGTTGTACCGGCTCTGTCTCGCTTCCAGCCAATTAAATTGCAGCTTTAAGAGGGCAGACGGTCAGACCTGCTGAGAGGTCTTTTGAGCATGTTGCAAAATTTGTGAGATGAGTTACTTGTCTGTTACTGGTCTGAATGAGTGAAAACCACAGAGTTGATTTGAATATTTAAAATCAATTGGACACTCAGAAATATGTTTTTTCCTAGCACAGCATGTATGTAATTATTAGCCATCATACTAAAGGTCATAGTTGTCCTATATACTTTACTCTATTGTATTAATGTCCTCTAGCCAAAGGTAGTAAACCACAGAAGGAGGTTAAAACTAGGGATGGCCCAATCTGATACACATATTCGGTACTGGTCCGATACATTTCAGGATCGAACATACATCAAACAACTATAGCCTGACCGTTCAGATGGCTAGGCCAAATTTGCTCTAACAGGGACACTATCTTATATATCCACGATCATTGACTGTCTATAAGAGCGATGATAGGTGGATGAATGGTGCAATATTTGGATCAGAATGCAACCTCTGACATAATTAATTGCACAAATAAATTAACACATTTATTGCATTAATTTTGACAGCTCCGCAGCCACCATGATTTATCAAATCTAGCTCATATTGTATTCTTATAAATGTTCTAAATCTAAGAAAAAACACTCAAGCACTTCTGTTATTCTTTTCCTCAACGACAGCTATTATTTTCTTTGTAGGGTCTGTGTCGGTGGACAGAACTGTATTTTAAGCAAACCTCTGAAGAAAATGTCATTATTTCTAGCAGTAAGTGTGTTTATGTGTTTTTGAACCATTTGGTTGCGATTTGTCTGGATAGCTCTTTTCAATGGTCCTAAAAAAAACCTGTTCACACACACCGCAGACACCAGAAATTCTCCACGTTTGAATACAAATTTATGTAAATCTCTTAAACCTCACTGCAATGTTCAAACACACACTGCCAGTGAAGGAGGATCTGAAGGAATTTTGTTTTTGGGTGTGAAAGAAGATAACAAAAAATGGGGATAAGAGTGCTGTGATGATGAGATTCTTCCTGTAAGAAGGGTTATCTGCAGAGTAACAGAGATATTATTTTTAACATTTATGAACCCCTGAATACAATCGCAGGCAGTGTAATTAGAGGTAAGAGAAAAGAGACTGGTGAGAGGCCACCGGTTGAACCAACAGCCTTAAATGAAGTTTCCTGAGGACAGAAGAACCCAGTCATCATCAGATTTTAGCTGACAGCTCCCGATGATGAACAGCAGACCGATTAGGTGACGTACATGAGAACATGGGAGACGATGTAGAGGTGATTTATAGCCAGCATTTAATATCAATCATCCATCACTTTTCAGTTTATCTTCATCGCTCTACTGATTGAAACACGTCAACATCGGCTGACAATTCAATTACTGAGAGTTTTACAAAACTACAGGTCAACGATATTTTTTCTCTTAAGTCCCAAAAAGTGAGAAAATGTATCATTTGACATTTCCTCTCTCTTCAGCAACAACAAGGTTCTTATCATGGCTGTAAAAAGGGCCATGAAATCAACCTCTGCCTGTAAAATGAATGACAGAAGGTGTTTGTGCTCCAATAGAATCAAGATCAATTTGATAGACTATAATTCTTCTACTCTATCCACTGTGTCACAGCTACTACTGGATAAACACTGCATGTTGTACTGCCCATAATTGGTTAAAAACATGAATAAGATTGATTTTCAGAACACACTGACTCACCATGATATTTTATCCTCAATTTAACCAACAGTCGTAATCATTTCATGAGAATGGGCGACAACGTTACCAAGAAAAGAAGCTTTACACAAGAGTCAAATGCTCATTGCAATTTTTTACAACACACTTGCAAACCCTATGTTTCTTTATAAAAGTACTATGCCTTTCTTGCAAATATTGGAGCTTGGACCATTATCAAAACAGTAGAGAAAAGAAAGAACTAGAACATACAACACCAGAAGGGATTCTACAGTTCTATTTTTAGTTGGTTTATTTACAAATTTATTAGGCATATTAATCTAAATTCTTTACTGAAATGTATTCCAAATCATCAATTTTGTAACATTATGACAGAGACTGCCCCTGCCTTAAAATATTACTAGTTTGATTACTGCACAGCTGGATAACTAGACGTACAGATTTTGCAGCTGCACAAAAGTATAAATCTCTTTACAATGAATCTTTATACAACATGTTAAAGCACATGCTTCTACTAGCAGTGCGACAGCTTTGCATTTTTACAGAGCACAAACATGAAAAATATAGAATTGCATAGGATTTACATACTGCATTTTCAAGCTGATGTGAACATACAGTGCCATGTGTGCACATAAGAAAAACTGGTTTATTCTGTCATGATCTTTCAGTCTCCTTCTATTCCTTTCAGATTTGATGGCAGCTTCAAAATGGAAGAAAAAATATATAGTAAATTGAAAAGAAAGTGGTGAGGGAAAGGAGAAGATGGGGCGGGTGGGGGGGGGTCTGCTGATACCAGTTGCCTAGCAACGATGATCCAGGGCTGTTCGTGTTTGTCTGAAGATGTCGTAGTGTACACGCACTCTGTAGGATATTGTAAGAATAAGTGAGGTGCAGTGGTTCTTTGTGAACATGGCGTCGGGTCTACACAGTTTCAGCAGACAGACATACAGAGAGACGGCAAAGAATAGAAACACTTGAAGTCACTGTGAAGTTCACCACTATTAAAGCCATTCAGACAAAGGAGATAGGTGTCTCAGAGATCCAATTAGGACCAGACGTGTCAGCCATTAATCTTTTCAGCACCGAGGAGCAGACTCGCGAGTACGAGTGAGACACTCTCTGGCTGAGGAGTGGACTTTTTTATCTGTAAAATTTGGGCAAATGGGACAAAGTGACGGATTGTTAGATGTGTTCTTGTCACGAAAAGTCATTTTAAGCTACATCCAAGCCTGACATGTAACAGAGTAACTGTCGGGGTTTTAAAAATAGGGTGCATACTGTTTAGCACGACAAATGATACAGAGTGACGTCAATACATTTGAACATTATCCTTATTTGTTGTTGACCTGTTGCATCTTGCGGCTAAAACATACCTACAGTGCCTGATGAAAACCTTAAATGCTGCCCCAACTGGCCACCCTCTGCAGCTGCATTTTTTTGATTCATTACTCTTTGACACAGTCAACATCGTTCCTATATATGAAGAAAGGAAATTAAATTATTTTAAGAAGAAAGGAATAATAATTATTCATATCCTATAAGTATGCAATACTGTAAAATCAAATGAACCAATTAATAACTATTAGATTCCCAGCGTGAATATATGCTAGCCCACGGTGCAAAGTGAGCAGCCTGGAGTTTTGACTTGATGAGATAATAGCTACTTGATCATTCCAATCTTCATTATTCCAGGGGAAAAGGATAAACTTGTGCACATGTCATACTTCAGACTCACTCACTCACTCACATAATACTACCTGGAGGTAGCCCAGGGCTAACACAGCTATCTGGTGTTGACCAGCCGCTGCTGCTGCCGCTATGTAGCACCTGGAGAATTCAGTCAGCGACACGTGGCTGCCAAAAGAGGCAGGTGTCACACCCTCACCTCGTGCTTCAGAGCAAGAACTGTCACCATTAACAATATGGTCAGACTAAACCTTTACCTGTTGAATCACGATAAATGTAAAGTGAACATTTAAAAGATGTCTAATATATCGGTAAAACAAAGAAATCTTGTAATAAACATTGTATTTTGATGTCTATGTTTTATGTGATCAGGCCACACAAAAGTCCAAACTGACAATGTCAATTGGAATTTTTAAAAACACAACAAGTTAGGACTTAATTTCACTTATAACACACAAGCGACAGCTGTTGATCTTTCTACTCCCTCTCTGGCCAATGTCCTCACCAAAAGAAACAACGTTCTGCTAAGAGTAAGAAAAAGAGAACACAGCAGTTCTTGAAGTTTATATTCAGCAGAGAATTCACTCATGTAAATGATAACAGATGGAACACATCATTCCCTAGATGGTGCATGCGACCAGAGCCAATGCCTGGTAAAATAAGTACATACAGTATAACAACTGCATTGGGGTCCAAGCTGCACACAGACGGATACAGAAAGGCCTTAATAAACACAAATTCTTAATATAAGAGCCCAATTTGCTCTGAATCTGAGCCAAAATGGATACAATTATTTTCAAAGTGGTGTTTGTGCTGCATGCAGGCAATATGTGGAGAACGGCAGATTCATGTAATATATCTTTGCATACACAGTAATATTCATGCACAACACATGCAGCTTATACAAAAGCTATAAATGGTGTAATTAGCTCATTGCATGACCATGTTATTAAGCAGTACACGTTGCCACGTCCTATATGTCATGATTACGCACTGGGTCATTGCACTGCAGGTGTTCTTTCAAAGCAATGAGTCATGGCACCTAAAAGTGTTCCATACTATATAAAGGGCGATACCAAGAGATCGTCCACCTTTGGTGCGAAGAAACGAGGCAATGACGACAGTTCTGTGTGTGCATGTGTGTGTGCATCTGGATAATCCTGGTTGATGAATGAGGTATAACGAAATTACAGTGCTGAGTCTGCACATCCCCTCTTATGTGCAAAGGTTGTCCCTGTGTGTGTGTGTGTGTGTGTGTGTGTGTGTGTGTGTGTGTTGGTGCAGTGCTCATTGGATGGTGACGGCTAAGATATTTTCTTGTGGTATTTAAACTGAGACTAGCTTTTATATACTGCACTTGAAACTGCACGGTTGTATCAACACACAAAGTGTGTATATACTGTACAGTCTGTGGCCCACATTTATCAGTTACGTGTTAAACGAATGTACAAATGTTACTGTAATAAACAGGCCACGGCCATGTTAATGCATCTTTGTCATGATAAAGACAGAAAATATCCTCAAGAAAACTGCAGCCTTTGGTTTATTTTAAGAAGTGCACCTGATTGTTAGTGTGACGTCAGACAGGACGGTGTTGTAGATATACTGTGGTGAGTTTCACTTTATACCAGCTCACTGTCTTCCTTTCTGCTCATTTACTCATTATTATTCTGCCCATCTGTGCATTATATGTCATCTGGAGCTTTAATGTAGAACCTAATCTAATCTAAAATACTCAAAATGCACTGCAACCATTATACAACTAAGGTAAAGATAAAAGGAATATAAACTGGGTTTTTCCTCATAGGCCTTATATATAAGGTAATTTTTTTTGAATGATTTACACCAGTGGTCTTAAACTCCTGGCCCATGGACCAGCCATGTTAAGCCAGAAACAAGATGTCAGTTCTAATGTAATCTGATCCTTGCTGTTGTTTTTTTGTTTTTGTTTTTGTTTTTTGTTTTTATGACAGGTGCAACAGTGGAGCTCAGTTAACTGGAGTTCAGACACATGATTTAACCTTTAACACCAAAAAAGCCCCCAGTATAGTCAAGATAACTTGGCAGTTTTTCAGGAAGCTGCTGAAAAGAGGCTAAAAGAGCTTTAGTCAGGGGCCACAGGTTACTGACACTCTAATGTAAGATAACTTTACTGATTGTAATCTAAAAAAATCTAAATGTTGTGTTTTTCTCTGCCATATATTCTAAGAAATTATATATATATTAAAAAAATAATAATAATAACCCCAGTACAGGCCTGACCATCTTTCGAGACTGAGGTACTGGGAAAGTAAACATTTTTGTCCAGTATTGTCTGGGTTTTGAGCTACTGATTATTCAAACCTGTGATCTGGTAACCAAGGACATTTTCAGTCAGGTTCAACTCATTCTCTGATAACTCTTTCCAGAAGTTTCTTTCTTTCTTATTTTTTTTTTTTTTTTGTGCTTTATAAACAATGGTGTGTATTTTTTTTTCTCTCTGAAACCACTACAATTGTTTCCTGTATCTTATTCCAAGACATAATGAGGTTGGAGTAAATAATCAAGCCTTGGGTTTTGAATTGTATCGTCTTTCAGGAGGTTTATCCACTTTCACCAAAAGTAAAATGAACCACATTTAGACATTGTTACAAGATGGTTTAAGTGTAAATAAGGAGAGTCAAAAAGTGTCTTTTCCAATAACCTGCCAAAATAGATTCTTAAATAGTTTCATAGTGCTGCAGATTGTCTTCCGTGTGTGTTTTTTTTTATCTCCCTCTCTCTCTCTCTCTCTCTCTGTGTTACATATCCATACATAACATAATATATATCCATACACATGACGTATGAATGTTATTAATATTAATTAATAATTAAATTTAAATTGTATTATTATATACATACATTTAATCATTGTGTTACTTTTATTTCATAATATGATAATATATGTAATATATATTATATATGGAATTTATCATATAATTGATTTATAAATAATATAAGCTAACAAATGTGTGATCAATATTATTATATTACATATACATTTTATCTACGATATGTCCTCGACCTACAGTGTTTTGTGGTCGTTGCCATCTCCCATAAATGTTTTGTTGTTCCATCATTCCAACATACAGCAATAAAACAATTTTTCTCACAGGAACTACTTGGTGAGCAGAGCAGTAAAATAAGTAGCCACGTGACACCATACGCAGATGATGGCTTTGTTTATATTTGCCGGTGGTTTTTAATGTCCTAGATAATTATGTTACCACTGTGTTAACATAGTCACTCAGGTACCTATGTACAGTATGTGAGTTCAGCCGTAGGAATGGTACCTATTGTAAATTGAGGACCTCCTTTATATACATTATAAACACATTCTGTAATGTATCCCATGCCATGAATTCTAAACCTTCTTCATCCTAACCCTTATATGACCCTAATTTCTACAAACTAAATCTCAAAGTAGTATTCTTCCAGAAAGTTTCCCCAAAAGTCTAACAGAAACAACAAGCACAAGGAAATGGTGACCAGTTAATGTTTAACCACGGCCTTCACATTAATATATTTCACATATTTGTTTTCACTTCATCCTCACTTTTCACAGATAATGAGAGGTGAAGTTCTGCCTCATTAGGACCAGGTTTCTGTCCCCGTAAGGACAAACAGGTTTGATGAAGACCTATAACAATACCAGAAATGGTCTTATATAGCTAACAAAAATATAAAATATGCATGCACTTGCACACACAAACGCACACACACACACATACACCTTAGCTGTGCCCCTGTGGGTTGTTCCCCATGCTGAAGGTGTGCATTGCTCAGCTTTAACCATCCCTTATTTATGCTCCACCTCAGGGTAGCTGTCATCTAGTGCATTTTCCCACTATCCCACTATGTATCCATGCTGCTCCACCTTAAAGTGACACACTGTATCGAAAATGAGTCGACTGCACCTACATGCTCCTACAAACACTATTACAACCTCTCTCTCTCTCTCACTCTCTTTGTCATTGTGTGACAGTGTAGCAGTTCTGCATCTGCTGAGGTGTATGCAAGGCCAAGCGTAAATGTTAGAGATACTTCTTGTAATTCACCTTGTTTTTGTCCTGTTGAACATACTAGAATATACAAATCTATATATATTACTTCATTTTTGTCTCCATTATTTGATATTTTTTAGATTTAAGACAAAAGGATGGAAAATGGTAATAATCTACATTTCTAGTTATTATAATAATGTAATCATAAAAAATAAAATTTAAAGATCACCATTTATTAAATCTGTATATTTATTACATTGTAACAGATCAACAGAGTGTGCAGCCATTAGGCTGAATTTCAGTAAAAAAAAGAAAACTAATAGTAGGACAGAAATTATTTAGAAAGGGAAAGAAGAGAGGGCAAAACGTTAAAGGTATATTTGTTCTGTTCTCCACAGTCTGTTAAATTTAGTCCTTTACTTCTAAACTTTTTTTTTTTTGGCTTTCTGTGAATCATCTTTCTCTAAAACTCAACCCAGTTTAACCACAGTCATTAAAACAGACGCTTAAAATGACTGTGTACCACCATACTAAAGGCGAGAACTCTCCACCTTGGTGTGAACTGAAAGAATACTTTCCTTCTGCTAGCACTTCTAAAGCGTTTAACTTTGGCTCAGCAAAAACTGTGAAAATGCACTTTGGGTTCAATCTTTTCTTCTTTCCATTTGTCTCTTCCTTTGTTTTGTTTTTTTTTTTTTTTGTTTTTTTTTCACTCTTGCAGACTCTGTGAATTTACTTTACCGTGCATTCACTGCCATCGGGGACCACAGCCGGTGATGTGCTGTGTTCAGCTCCCTGGTGTAGGAGCAAGCAGGGGAGATGAGAACTGCGCACCTCCCACCTCCTCCCGCCCTGACATTTTAGATCCTCACCCAGCTTACCCTCCCCCAATTTGCTGTTTCTCCCTCAGTTGATTAATGATATAGGGAGCCGCTGATGAAACACATGCACATGAATACACACATGCACACATGCCAGAGCATGTGACAGGGTGATTAATGAAAGGGTTAATATGATAAGGAAATTAATTCTGCAGGGTAATGAGCGAAAATTAACTTTTTTTAAAAGCAAGTCGGTGTGGAGCCACTGCCTACTGTCAGTTCAATGATCTATGGCACAGGAAATGCATTCAGCTCAAGTATCATATCGTACATACTTAGTATGTGCAAGAACAGAATTTATTGCTGTGGTCAAACCCCTGTCTGTGCTCAGCCTTGTGTAAAACTTCCACAGTGGAAAACAATTACGGTATGTGAGTTACAGTATTCATTATTTTCTCATAACAGTAATGAAGGTAAAGAGTAAAAAGAAACTCTAGGACTGTATAGTAATTATAACCTTCTTATTATTTCTGTGTTGACAACTTAACTTAATGCTCAGAGGCTAAATCAGTACGCAGCTCAGGTGCATCCTGGTACGTGCTAAATGGTCAAATTATTAAGACCTGATTCAAATAAAGCCTCAAAATGCATTCAATTTCACAAATCATTTTCTCTTTACTTCAGTGATTTTCAATCTCAGGTTCAGGGTCCCTCGTGGGGTCGCTTGGAATTCAAAAGGGGTCACCTGTATTGTCTAGTAATTGACAAACAAGAAACATTACTGATAAAAAAAAGTTTTCAACGAATCATTATTCTTTTACAATCATGATTAGGATTAGGATTAAAAACACCACACGCAATCATGCTCATGACCAGAAAACATATTCATAGCCTGCATTTACTTATCAATTAAAATGACAGCTTGTGACTAAAATTTTATAAAGGAAACGTTTATTTACGTTTGAAAAAAATCCCACTTAAAAAGCACTCCAAACCATCCTCGCAGAACCACAAAAACAAATATGTTTTTTCACTTGAATTTTTAAGCAAATAGTAGTAGTAGGTCATTGATGAAATACAAATGTACATTTCTGACTAACCAACCACACGCATTAAACCTAGATGGTAACAGTGAGAGCTCACAAAAGGCCTTGATGTCAAAACTTCTAAATGGTTTCATCGATCTGAAAAAGCCAGACCTGCAGCTAATCATATGTAAATAAATTAAAACCTTTGCTTCACTTTATTGTGAGTGTAAAAGTGAAACATTCTATAAAAGAAAAACAAAACAAAAAAGAGAACTGTATGGGGAAACCTCACTCAGCAAAGTGACAATTCTGTCCAATATTAATGTAGTTCTGGTTTCAGAAGGTGTAACACTTTAAAAATTTATGACAGAGTTCACGTTATCAAAAATGAAGGAGAATAAAAAAAATAAAATGGTGGTTATATAATTCAGGCTCTCTTGCTGTGAATCACTGACTCTTTCAAATCCCGTCATTACAGGGTGATTTTTTTTTTCTGTCAGCTCTCAAGTTCGACCACAAGCATAACACCAATCAAGTCTCGCAGGCCCGAATCAGAAAAACTTACAAAAACTTGTTTAAAAAAAATAAGGTCCAAAAACGTATACCAGAGGACTACTTAAAATCAGATAACCAGAGAAAAAGGTCAGTACGAAGAAAAGCTGCAAATCCTGAATGTATGTGGGAAAACAAAATTGAACACAAAGCAACTCTGATTATTTAATCGTTAAAATTCATGAAGAAATTGTTCCTTGATTATGTAAATGTATATTATTTATTGTTGTTGAGCTAACAAATTATTTCAGCTGTTGAAATCAAAACTAGCGTGATTTTCCTTGACTTTATCCATGGTTACTTTAAATAAAAACACATTACTTTAAAGATAGTACTGAAAGCAGATTGCAATAAATCTGCAAATCGCAAAGGGAAGATCATGACCAATCACAATGCATAAATTAAATATAAATGTATTTCTATAGTGTATAGTACTGACCATATACTGTGAACATGTCTTCAATCATTTTGTGTCACTGAGCTACATGCCTTTCACTACCCCAACATATAACGCATATAATAATGTTTGTTCTGTTTGTATGAGTAAAAATCAAAAATAACGTTTTCAGTGTAGGTCACGTGAAGAGTAGAGTAACTATTTACAAAAAACTATAATGAGACTCTCCTCAAGTACAGTACTGCATATGTTTTTATTTCAGTGATGCAAAAGTTGGCATTAGAGAACATCCTCCTCCTCTTCCTCCTCCTACGGACTTTCTTCTCCTCTGCCTCCTGCAGACAGTTTTACCCTGGGGCCAGCTAACAAACGGCCTGCTCTGTGAACCAAAACGACTAAATGACTTGTTGTTCCTGAGCCTGGCATCAAAACTAGGTGCGTACATGACACTGCAGACAGCGGTGTAGGAGGAAGAAGAGGAAGAGGAGGAGGAGGAATGAAGGCCAGTAGCTTGTTAGTGCTGAACTGGGCAGTAGGGAGAGAGAGGAATACATGGGTGAAGAGGATTAAGAAAAAAGGAAAAACAAATAGTAATAAAAAGGAGAAACGCAGCCTGATGGAATACTAACGTATCTGATATATAAAATTGGATGTATGAATGAGTACCAGAAAGTAAGGGCTGATATTTGCCTAAGAAAAAAAGAAAGAAAAACATTTGGAAAACCATAAAAATAACAAGGTCACCTGGGTGTTCAATGCAAATCAGTCTGTAATGAGACAATGCCAATTTTCTCCAAGAGTGAAATCATCAAATACTCATCAGGTTTAAACACATCACCAGCTGCTACAATCAGTTCTTCCCTGGTAGCACCCAGGGCTGTGCCTAATGAAATAATTGCAAATAGATAGTAAAAAATGATAGGTCTTAGATAGTGTAAAAGAAAAAAAGAAAAAAAAAAACATTTTAAAGACCAGCAATATCAATATTGAAATATATACATATTTAGGGACTAAATATGAACAACAGAATGAAGTAATCGTACTAGTATGTTGTAATGAATGTAAGTGATATTTTTCTGAATAAACCTAAGTTTTGAGAGAAACTCGTTCAACAGAATACTGTCATACTGTCAAGTATTCCATCTCATTATCACACTATCCTTGAATGAGCACACACTCAATCAGACAAATAAATGAAACAAAAACAGCCCTAATGTCATTTTTTAAATAACATGTTTGTTATTTTCACATT
Organism: Cynoglossus semilaevis; assembly: GCF_000523025.1. Lineage (NCBI taxonomy): Eukaryota > Metazoa > Chordata > Actinopteri > Pleuronectiformes > Cynoglossidae > Cynoglossus > Cynoglossus semilaevis. The sequence continues at coordinate 13,731,089 of NC_024320.1, forward strand.
CACAGCCACAAGAGGGCACTCTAGGCTTGTGTACCAGTATCTGCTACTCCTGTAACACTGACAATTTAGATGTTTGTAATTGTCACACTGACAATTTACATGTTTGTAATTGTCACACTGACAGCCACTAGAGGGCAGTGGCATGACTTATACTCCAGAGCGACCTATATTCCAGAAAATACGTACCAGTACCTATGTATGTAAGCCAGATGTGTAAGGTAAGCTTGATAACCGCTGCAGTATGGAACCACTAAATTCTCGCAGGGTGACTAATTCACAATTTCAATGTTAATTAAGTGTATATATACATTTGTTTTCCAAGTACACAAATCTCCCATAATGTACATTGATTTTGTGACTCACATCCTGGCGATGCAGTAGACTGTTCAACAAATGTTACCCACGGTTGGCCCACAATATAACACTGTACACAACACTACATTTTACATTCCGTACCTTTGCACGCCATGTGTTTTACCACCCCAATGAATTTTGCCTGAATTGCAAACAAAAATACAACTAACCATGAGATGACTTTTTCCTTCTCCCCTACTTGGAATAATTCTGATGTTTGGATGATTTACTAAAGACCTGAAAGGTTACTAAAGAATATATCAGAATGCTGGTTTAATTTAAGCAGCAGAGCAGAGTGATGCTGTGACAAAATGGTCATTAAAAATATAAAACACCTAATTGCTGACATGGTTTTGATGGTCTGTTGCCATGGTAGCATGTGTGCAGAAATCATCTCTGAAATCCAAGGTTTCATGAAAACACATGTATTTATAGTGTTTGGGTTTCTTCAACTTCCTCCCAGTAAAGGTCTAATTCACACATTATAAATGTTCCGCCACACAAATAAAACCCCTGAAATTTCTCCATCCTTCAATGCGACCACAACTAATAAATCTAAGAACAAATTCATTCACAATCATTTTAAATGTGAAATATTTAAAAATAATAATTTAGCATGACTTTAGAATGCTAGCAGACCAGATAATGATGTCTTGAATGTAAAATAGATTCATATGAATGATGTACTGTCATTTACTGGTACAACAGACTTTTTATCTGGATAAAGGAGATCCACCCTATCTGTTTTTAACCATGGACATCATAAACATTTGTTTAATTGAATTGTATCTTTTAAAAATGGCCCAAGTCCACAAATGGGAAAAGTGCAATTTTTTTCATGAATATGGCCCACAAATAATGTTTGTCAGCCTAAGTTTAGCTGGCCCAAATATCATAAGACATATCTAGGTTACTGACCATGTCCAGCAACACTGTTATGATGCCCCCTAAAATTCCAGCAACACTGTTATGATGCCCCCTAACCAAAACTTTGTTTGCATGTCGTATAAATGATATGAATTGTATTTGTTTACTTTCTGCTGTCAGTGATCTCCCACACTTCACAATGTCACACAGGTCAAAACATGCAATGTCAGCCAATATAGATCAGAACACACAGAGTTAAACATCAGAACTATATGCAGGTGCTAGTTTTCATGCAGAAATGTTCATAAAGACATGACAAATGATGAACATTTCCTCTTTCTGAGTCTGAACAACAATCCGTCTCTTAGTGACACAAAGGAATAGCGAAAAGAAAGAAAGAGAGACAGAGACTCACAGATGGCATTTGCTGCAGCACACTTAGCTTGAGGGCAAGGTCTAAGACCTCTGTGTGCTTGATTTAAAAAATGCCATGTGCCTGGTTATTCACTAGAGCAAGGAAGCAAAAACATGTCGTAAAGAGACTGAGCAAGGGTCTATGTACCTTAGCTCACCCTTGATATTTATTTAACATTCCTAAAAAGCTTCGGGAAAAAAAACAGATGAAAAATTCCTTGACATTCTTCATTTTTGTCTTTTATGTGAATTGTGTGCTTAAATTTGTCAGATATTAAACCATCACCAATGTTTTAGGTATTGAACCATGAGACTTTTTTTACGTGATATAAAAGCCGTGGCTCAAAAAACGTTGGGAAACACCAGTTTACAGTCAGCTAACACAGATACGTCCAGTCAGTACTGAAGCTGCTCTGTGGTCCTGTAGAGCAGCAGGCATTTGACAAGTGGGCAGGACCTCCTTATGCCCACCAGGCTGCTGGCAATTTAGCTCACTGTACTGTACACAAGCAGACAGTCTCACACACAGCGAGAAGAGAGAGCGACAGGGAGAGCAAGAGAGACAGAGAGAGAGTTAGAGAGAGACAGCCAGCCAACCATATCTTAGCAATTGGTCTAAAACTGTCCCATCAGTGTAAATGAATGTCAGTATTAAACAAGCATAAGTGAGAGTGAAGCTCATCTGTCTAAGGACTAAGGACTTCTGCGTTTCACTTTGAGTAGGAAATAAATACAGTAACTAAATGACAAATTAAAATTTCAAATAAAAAAGGCGATAAATAGGATTGTATGTCATTGTCATATAAAGTCGTTCTTGGCATCACTTTGGAGGGCACACAACCAAAAGAGATCATTTTATCTTAATGTAATACAAACCAGCCAGTGTTAAACTCTACTAAGCTTTAATGCATTGGTTGTGTGTTGTTTCAATAGTGTGGTCAAGAAAAATGTTTGGGTGTGTGAGAGAAAGTAACATTTCTGGGACAACAACAGTATTTTTTTTTTTAATTTTCAATAGTACTATGTTTTTATAATTGTGGGTCTTTAAGTGTGTTACTTGGTGCTCATTGTCATTTATATTAGCACTTTAAACATAATAAGTAAATCTAAAACCTATAAAACACACATGTATTTGAATGGGAGCTCTGAATGGCTCACAGCCACACCACAGGCTTGTCCAATAAAGGTCAACAGTGCTGCTACCCATCTGAATTATTTCACCATCGAGGCCATCTGCGTCATACTGTATTTCTGAGCTGCAGGGGAACAGAGTGAACTTGTGAAAACAGAGTTACATTAACACTGATCAGCAGTTATGGATAACTACCATCCTCAGAAGAAGAACAGTTTGCTTAGTTGCAATTAGTAACACAGGAACACGAACATAACATAAAATTGTAAATCAGCCAGAAGTGGTTGTGGAAGTCAACTGAAGTCGGTGTGAAATGAAGGATTATCTTATTTTATTTTTAATCAAATAAAATAAATAAAAAACAGTAAATGGACATTTTCAACATTTATTAATATGGTTAACAGTTTCATGCAATTCGTGCAATTTCTACTCAGATTAGCTCATGTTCTGGGGTGATGATGAGGTTTAAACTAGTGTTTTTCATCCTTTGGGTGGCCTGACTCAAATGGGGTCATCAGAAATGTCTTACAAAAATACTGATAAAAAATATTTTTTCAATTAGTTATTATTCTTTATTTTAATTGTGATATTAAACACACCAAACAATATTAAACAACAGTATTTTTTCACAAGACAATCGGATGAGAAAAGACAACCTTACACACACACACTCACAAGACACCATGAATTCATGCCCTAAGGCCATTTGGTGCAGAAAGTGGGGCCATAATAAATTATTAGCAGCTTGTTGATCATCTGAGTTTCTGTTTCTGAGGGTGGTCTACACATGGTAACCAGGTCAGATACATCTTTTAGAGCCACACCAGATTAATTCTCAAGAAACTAAACACACACTTATTTGGCAACATGAGTATATAGTTAAGGTAATATATACTGTATACTGTACATATACACACATAGCAGGTCAGAATAGTCAGGCAAGGTGTGTCATGGTTGTGATTCCTTGGCGTCAGAGACAGATTCCACAAAATCACCTGTTACTGTTTTGCTTGTCATTTATGCTACAATAAATAAATAATGCACGCAGGCTCACTAGCATGTGTTGCACTTGCAGTTTTGCCACATCATATTTGTCTGTAAACCTCTGTGCTGTTACACCAACCTGTGTCGCATCTATGTGTGTCTACTTGTCTCTTTCCGTCTGTCATTCGTGTCTACCCTTTCTGTGCTCTATCAATCTCAGAATGTTGTCACCTACTGTAGCAGAACATCTGTGGGAGGTGCCTTTCCGACTGCAAATCCATGCATTCAGGTGACAAGCTCTTAGCATTCAGATATTTGTTCACAGAAAGGCAGAACACGCAGATTGACTCCCATGCACTGGAGTGTTCGCACAAAGACACAGCTACTCTCACAGAGAGGTATTTAAACCTTTAGCTATTGGCTTATTGCAGTACTTTTTGTGCAACAAAGAATAAAAATATATACCTAAATTCTGAAAACCGAATGAACATTTTTTAAAATTTTGTTATGTTTCAAAATGTAATGAGATTTGAATGTTGACGGCTCCATCAAATTGATGAGCTCTCTGCTATATTGAGCCTACATGCAATCTACTTGTTGATAGCTGGACTCCAAACCCAGACCTGTAAAAAACAATTGTCAGAAAAATTACCGCCTCTAAACTTTCAAGTGCATTCTGTTGTTGTGTGCCGTCTATAAAAAGCGAAAAAACTTGAGCACTAAATCTTTAAGTCAGGGTGATTTTGCAAATTTAATTCATACTAAAGAGAGCCATAATCTGCCTTATAAAGTAAGGCAGAAGGAGGCGGTTGAAAATGTTGTTTTTTACAAATACAAATAAATAATAATACTACTACTAATAATAATCATGATCATCATCATCATCATCTAGTCATTTTTGACTAGACATCCCTACTTTAGCAATGCTGAAAATGAATCTCAATACAACCCAACAACGTGCATTGCAATAAGTAAAAATGAACACGATTGATGAGCTGCATGAAGCCTGTTTACTTATCCCTCTTTCCCGCCTTACTCTCTCTCTCTCTTTTCCAATGTTTCATACTAAGGAACCACTTTATCGTCCTTCGTCTTCTTCTCTATTTTCTTCTTTCTTTTTTACACCTATGCCGCTTTCATCGTTTTCATCTGTAGCTAACGTGTAGGTGCCCACCTTCTCTCCTGCCCCTTCGGCTCAACAGCACCACCAAGTGTCCCACAAACGTCACCACATTTTCCAATCACCGGAGCTGATGAGATTTTCATTTAGAACATCTGCTCATAGCTCATTTCTTCCCCCTCACTCATTAAGGGCATTAGATTTTTATTGATGTCAGCTTCGCCTGCATATTAATGATTTATATGTGTGCCCACCGTAATAAGTTTGATTAATTGAACAAGACTTCACCGTGATGCCTTCTAGGTGACGACAATCACCAGGACGCAATTATCTTTTTTAATAAAAACAATGAAGTGCAGGTAAACAATAATCTTGTCAACACAATCGTTTGCTTGGAATGAAAGTAAACAAAGGAAGTGGCAAGAGTGTGATAAAGAATGTTTTCACCTAAATTATACAGTTCTTCGGGGATGTCACTGTACACCACGAGTGTCCCTTTAGGAACACTGCACAGCTGTCTGTATAAGTGTAAGAAACTGCTGCGTTCTGCATCACAGTTCACTCTCGTACACACGTGATTCTATAGTAGTGGTTAGCACGCCTGCCTGCAAGGGGGCAGCCTGTTGCAGGAGTTCTGCTGTTAACACAAAAATTTCTGAAGTGTGGGATCAATAAAGTTAAAACTATTGTTATCATCTGTCTAATTAGTTGTCAGACAAAGAATAATAACATTATGTTCTGTTTTTAATATCTGTTGTTATAGCTACTTGAGCCACTTCCTGGAGAATGTTACAGGGGGAAGTGGGGCTTATTCAAGGTAGCGTGGCGCCAAAGGGGGATTACATCATGGAAAGGTTGACAACGCATAACACGCTGAAATATGAGCCACGTTCCATTTATTGTCAACAATATTAGCTCATAATGTACAAAAATGACCTGGAACTGTTTCAAGTTCATGTTTTATCTGTCAACGTAATGACCAAATATTGTACAGGTTAAGGGCCTACAACTTCTAACATCAAAAAGGCCATTTTATTGTTTTACCATCAAATAGAATTCACTTCAGGCGACAAAACGTTCCAACTATTTTAAAGAAGGTAATAGTGCAAAATGACAGAAGAAGCCACAGGCTGCCACCTCCTGGAGTAAACTTTGTAGTTAAACAATAATTGAATTAACAAAGAGTTCTGAATAAGATCTAGCTAATAATGTTAACACAGACATTTTAACACTCAGGTTCCAGTTTTCCTAATTTCAATTTTGGAAAAGTCTCTCACTCTCACTCAACCCAGTGCAAAGTAATGTCATCATCAACCCTATGTTTGCAAATGCAAAAGCAGGCTAAATATTATACACCAAAATATGCTACTGGAATATAGTAAGTGTAAAATGATGAAAGTGCAGGATTTTAGTCAAGAAGGCATTTGAAATTAACAACATCAGCTGTATTATGCTGTACACCAGAAGCAAGAGAACTCGCCTATATCTTACTGTTGTGATAACAGCGGTTCCAGTATAATATTGTAGCCGGAAACATTAGATGTAATTGTATTAGAGAACATTTCAACACCCTGACCCTTGAAGTCAAGCTCTGCACTCTTTCTGGGTAATATACAGTATCCATCATCAGCCTGGCCCCTGGAGGTGTTTTTCTTAATACGAAGCTGTAATACAGTTTGCTGCTGTAGCTCCTCTCACAAACTGCCTCATCTACCAGTAATAGCAGATTGTCACTGCATACATTTCCCATAGGAGACTTTTTCTGTTCCCAGAGTGAAGGTGGATGTGGACATGGGTTGATTAAATGGGTTTATGAGAGACTGGGGTTTCCATCAAAAGTGGGCATCTATGACAAAAAGCAGGTTGTGGCCCCTATAGGGTGAAACATTGGGTATATGTACATGGACTAAAACTGACAGGATACAGAACCTGTCTGGAAGCTGCTATTGATCGAGGTGATATACGATGGAACAAGTAAAAAAAATAATACAACTCTAATGCATAATGTATAATGTATTTTGAATAAAAAATGTGATTTTGCCAGTTGGTACCCATTTTATACACACTTGTCTCTGTTGTATTTGCAGTACAACATGTACATATTTTCTATGATCATTCACATAGTGTATATATATATATATATATATATATATACACACTATGTGAGATATAATNCTCACTGTTCAGTAAAGTCCTCCCAGCAAGTACTACATATGATGGATTTTAAATCCATCATATATCACATAGTGTGTGTATATATATATATATATATATATATATATATACACACACTATGTGATATATGATGGATTTAAAATCCATCATATGTAGTACTTGCTGGTAGGACTTTACTGAACAGTGAGATCTGCAAGCAATTGAAAACAAAAAACTGAATATTTAAACACTATGCAAATACCACAGACATATCTATTCATTCCATATATAGCTGATGACCAGAGGGAGTATATGAAGATCAAAGCAGCAGCATAAATCTTCAGCCACTGTTGGAGATTTATGCTCTATATGCCACAGTCACCATCACCACCCACCAGCTGCTTTACAGTACCAACTGAAGAAGGTGAAACACGGTTTCAGAGACATCCATTAAGCTTGATCCTGCTGACATTACTGAGAAACCATCCAAATCAGGATAAAGATTTCTACAGGCAGTGAACATCAGAGGAGAAGGAGTGCAGTGACACTGTGTTGGAGGATGAACCAAGAGAGGTTTCCAGGGGTGGCATACTGGCCAGGAAATAAAGTACATCTGTATTCCAGAGACGGACATTCCAACTAGCAAATAAGTAATTCTCAAGTTATACAGCCCTGTCTTATTTTTTTGTTTGTTGGTTTTGTTTTATTTGTTAATGTGCACAGAGATTTTATTCTGCCACGGCACTCTTTGGCACTTGTTCCTTGTGTACCTAGACTGAGTCATGGTAACACATTACTTTACTATGGTTGTAAACAAGAATCCTGTAGATGATGCTTTTGTTTTTGTTTAGCTGTTACTCTACTCTCAGCTGCCATCTGTCACATTGATGGTGGTTCATCACGGGTCACCATGTGGTATCAGTGTCTTTCAGTCATCAGTAGAACCTTTCAGCCCTTTGATTAATTACAACTTTTTGATCCAACGTTCTTCTACTTCATGACTAGTCTTATGAGCTCCAAAATGTAATACTGAACCAAGTATTTCAATATTTTTTTTACAATTTTAACTTGCTCTCTTGCTTCTCTTTCTCTCTATACACATATTTATATAAGGATTATATATATACACATATACATATATAAACATAAATACTTCTATACAGACCACAGATTTGATATGATTCATGTTTTGTTTTTTGTTCACAAAACAGTATTATCACACATTTCTTTAAAACACTGAATGTGGAAAATGAGCTAGAGTTTGAAGCAAATCAAACTGTGCAGATGTATTATCCTTTGGACGTGGAGTGGACACAGTGGAAAATAAGAAAATAAAAAAAGAACTATGGAGAAATATTTGCAATAATGCCAGCAGACTGCGTCCTGCTCGTTTCTTTTCTGCTTCTTCCTTAAATAATTTACCTTAAATAATTAGATTTGGTTGCTAATTGTTAAGTCCACTGCCCCTTGATACACAAGTGATAAAAATCTAGGTCAGGGCTCAGAGCAGGGACTCTGTTCAGCTGAAGCACTGGACAGAAGAGAAAGAAAAAGTATCCCTGCAAAGGTCAGACTATTCATCAGCTAAGGAGGTAAGCAGCCCCACAACTGGCACTTAAATTTAAATATTTAATTCTTAAACCACAACCTAAAGACCCACACACACACATTGAAACAGAGCCAACAATAATATATATAAGAGCCAGAGCAGTGTAAAGCAAAAGAGTGCCTCACACATCCTATTGAAAATGACTAGAGTAGCTAAGGTACCACAGCAGCGGTACTCAAAGTTCAAAGTCAAAGTACTCTGTCATATGCACAGTAAAACGTTCGATTGCACTCTCCAATGGAATTCTTAGATCAGGGTTGAACAGTTTCAGACTCCTAAAAGGAATAAATACTGAGCTCAGACATAGTGAAACACCAGGTACCTATTTCTATAAGAAAGAAAAAGCAGCATTCACTACACAGCAGCAATTACTGTTTGTTAGAGCAGCAACATTTAGCAGAGAAACAGAGGAACATCATGCCAGAGCACTAACAGTTTGTGAGAGTCTTATGCTACAACAGAAAAGGTTTGCTCACACAATATACAAGCAATGTTCAAGATCAACTATTTGTGCAATACACAATTTAAACTGTAGTGTACAGAAGAACTGGTAGTACTGCAAATAGTACAAAGATTAATTTTATTAAATCATGTCAGGCATCTACAGAGTAATAATGGTCCAGAGTCTGTCAACATGTACGGGAAAGCTAATAAACATTCATGTTCAGCTTATAAAAATATAGAATTTACTGGTTTGTGCATGTACATGTATGGAGTACGGACAGGAGGTACTAGGGTTGCCAGATGAGAAATTATGAAAAAAGAAAAAGAGAAACACTGTATTGTCAAACTTTGTCATGCACCCTCTCACACAACCACTGTCTTTATGCTTCATCCTGCAGCAAAATAAAAGTATCTTTTCTTTTGTACTTTCCCACACACGTCTCAACTCACTTTGTACTGATGTGGTATTTTGGTAATGAAGTGTTCAAGTAAAAAAAAAAACAACTTATTTTTAGTCCAAAATGCCCAAACTCTACTGCACACCTGAAATGACTCTTGTAAATTACTTACCAGAGTTTAAATACACATTGCTCTATAATGCACAAAAATCATACATTAATTTCAAACTTAACCTGGTGCCATGTATAAACACACCTTTGTATTTTGCATTAAATATTCAGCTTCCAAACAATACGTAGGTTAATGCAGACAAACTAAAATGAGCGCAACATTAACCTCCTCTCTTTTAAACTACTGTTTGTAATAAAATATCAACAGTGACTGCAAACGACGAAAGTGCGTCAAGCGTCATTTTATTGTTTTAACATACTATTTATATTGTTTATATGTGCGTTAATTGCCTACCAGCACAGGAGAAGCACACTTTTGGACTTACCTTTGGTTCCTTTTCCTACAGCTTTTCCACGTTGTGCGCGTCCATTTCGATTTCTTTAAGTGTCACAATTCCAAATTCCTCCACTACTGCAATTACTGTCTCGAGACACAACGATGCAACGTTCCTTCAACACACTGTACGACTCTTAGCCCGTGTTTTATTGTTGTGCAGTTGTCGTCAGTTGCTGTTGACAAACTTCCAAACATAATTCCTACCAGTGGTGCCCTCCAACGCTCGTTAGATTGTTGTCATCTAGAGGGCACTGTTTCATCTCTTATAAAACAAATCCAACTAAAACATCAGCAACCCTAACCCTAACAGCTGTTGCTTGATCACCCGTATATTTTAGAAAATGTTATTCTTTTTGTGTGTATTTATGAAATATTTTTGTTTTAATTTTAAGCCTTTTGATGGTGAGTTTTTTTGTGAAAAACTATTAGTGACATTTATTAAAAAAAAAAGCCCAACACGTGAATCAATGGTATGTAAGTAGTAAACCAAAAAATGAATGAAAGATTTAAAAATACTGACATAAATAAGACCACGTATGTTGGAAAATACTTTTTGAAGTAAATTTTATAGACTGACGCATGTCTTATTAGTTCAACATAGCAAAATTATAATTATGGGATAGAAATCATGAGATGAACATTCTGGAAAAATGTTTGTAATTGTCATTTAATACCAGATCTTTGGCAAAATATGTATTTTTTTAGCAAAATAAAAACAAATTCATTTATATGATTATCTTAACTTCCTTGAATTGTTGTGAAGTTGTCATTTAAAGTGTGACATTAAACATTTAATGGTTTATCTTTGAAGAGTTTATTTACCTTTATCTATCTATCTTTATAAAATTCACCAATAAAGAAAAGTCTCAGCTGGGAAGTTAAGATTTCAGTGTAACCTTTATCACTACTAATTTTGTCCTAATATAAAATATTTGTTCAACATTTCCAGGCATTGTTCTATGCATTATACCTGTGATAGCAGGGAACAATTTGTTTTTCTTTATCTCAAGGGAATATTGTGCAGTAAGTGCCAGCTTTAGAAAACCTGGCTTTTTTTTTATCCCTTAGGAAGTAGCTGTACTGAAGATGGAGCAAGCTTTTACTCTCTGGAAGATCCAGGACACCTTTTATCTTGTCACGCTGAAAATGCTTTTTCTCACCATTATTTGTGAAGGGAAAAATAAGAAACGGGAAAAAATAAATGAAAAACAACAGTGGTTTTTGGGATGCAGCCACAAATGCCTGCATCACATCAATTTTTGTAGAAATAATGCTGGCTTTTGGCTGGTTATAGAATCAATAACAACGGTTTTGCTGTATTATCAAATTCACACAAAACTTTCGGGCTCTTGTGTATAAATACTTCTTTGAATTTAACCACGTAACATGATAATTCAGGGTTTTTTTTGTTTGTTTGTTTGTTTGTTTTCTTTTGTTTTCTTTTGTTTTCTTTTGGTTGATGTCACTATTTGTAGTTGTGTTTGGGCATTTCTGTAGTCTACATTACTGTACCTATAATGACCACTAGATGTCCTTATCAGCCAGGTTAAAAATATTAAAAGACAGAATTTTAGGATATCGTGAATAAACAGATTTCTGCACATTGTGCGCAGTTACTCTAAATACTTTACATGTATTTTGTATATATGTATATTTTAAAGTTTAATAATCTTGCTGTAGTTAGTTAGCTATTTAGTATTAGTTATTTTTGTAAATGTGTTTACTGTGACCTCAAATATGCAAGCAGTAAAATAACATTTAACAGTTTTAAGTGTGCAATTAAAAGTTTTGCAGAGAACAGGGTCAGCCAGTAGCAATAAACAAATAAATAAATATTTGATTTTGGCGTCTCTACAAGGACGTGCGTGGGTTTAAGTGCACCTACATGTGTGCACACTCTCGGTAGCTGCTGCTGACTTCTTATCAAAAACAACAGTGAAGGTCAAATCAGAGGTCAGGAAAAGAGTGAATGTTGACAGTGGAGCAGCAGCAGGAGGAGCAGAGCTTTGCCATGACTCATGCAACCTTTTTGTTTTCTCCTCTGATCACAGTTTGATCACAGTTTAAATCAGTGATTCCCCAGACTGATTAGGAAGCAGTTTTATGCATGCAAGTGAACAATGAAAACTGCATGAATATTTTTAAAATCCAGGCCAAATAAACAAATGCGGATGAATATGTTGTCTCTGTTTTTGGTCGCTGTCCTTTGCCTCTGTCAGTTTGGCCCTTTGAGGGCAGTAAAATCAGACAGTAAGAGGAGTTGGATGAATTTTCAGATCATTTTGCAGCATGATTGTCTCAAAGTTACAACAGAGTAAGAGAAAAAGATAAATATATCACAGTATTTCATTTGAGTTCAGTTGTTTTCTGTACAAATGGCTGCAGCTCTGTGGGAATCTTACAGAGCAGTGCTGATCTGAGTTCAGCACTCAGAAAGGCTTTGACTCAACACAACAACTTCCCAAGTGCGGTATCAATAATGTTTAATGTAATGTAATATAATGTAATGTAATCCAATCTAATCTAATATTGCACAATATAATATAATACAACATAATGTTAGCCAAATTTACATTGGCTAAACAATTTGCTTCATTTAAAACCTTACAAGAACACACAGTGGTACAATTTAAATAGCTTGTAAGGCTTTAGGGAAATTGAATACTAAAGTTTCATTTCTAATTTGAAGTCATTGAAAAATATTCACGTCAAAGTCTATTTAAAATATTTAAGTGTCACGTTTAATTTGATGACAGACTCAATGCAGCAGTGTGAGAACTGGAGCAGGAGCGACACATCCACCGTCGTCATGCCTCAGACAAATAATGAACTGCCTTCATTTAAAATGCAATTATCCTCATTAAGGCATGAGAAGTAGAGGTACGTTAATGGCGCGTGAAAAGCCAAGCTTTTTAGGGGTCACCATAAACGAAAAGAAAAGAAAAGAAAAAAAAGATAAAATATGTGATGTCCCTTAATAACCACCAGATGGTGACTAAGTGCTGTGGCAATTTTTAATACGCTGAGAAACATGAAGAAAGGAAAGTGTGGCAATACAGCAAAGTTCTACTGCTAAGAGGTCATACAAATATGAACAAATGTATTCAGACTATATTCAATTAAATGTATTTTATAAATACTGACAACCTGAAGTACACCTCTGCTGCAGTATGCTGCAAAATTCCCAGCGATAAAGAACATGAACAAACCTTTCTGCATAAAAACAGGTTTTATTTTACATTCAAATGGCCCCCTAATAG
>NC_024320.1:13744377-13764372 GCF_000523025.1 Cynoglossus semilaevis
AGTCCAGAAGTCGTAAACATAACTGATGACTTATTATAGCCCAGAAGTAAGTTTGTCTGGGATTCTCCTGGGTTACAAGACCCCAGAGAATTTGCCGTTTTAAAACCATGGTCACATTATTTCCGAGAGGCAGAGAATTCTGCCTGCTCCTTTTTTACAAGGTACGAAGAGGAGACCGGATTAGGAGGGAAGTGCTGTGAAAGCCTCAGCCGTAAACAACAGGACAGTGTTATCTGTCGTAAACCTGGTTCCATCCATGTTTGGTGACAGGTTTCTCTAAACACTGAAACCTCGGGGTCTACCATTCATCACTGCATTTCCCCTTAGGTTTGGATTTGATCTGTTTCCCAGAAACAGTATTTAGAAAAAAACATGTCAAAATCAGAAAATGTTTAGTTTTATGTTCTTAAAGGTTCTCAGAGGGAACCTCTCAGTGGAGACACACCATTCTAGATTTGGGCCATAGCAGCTCCAGGACACTGAAGAAAATGCTTCCAGTACAGTCAACTACCAGCTCCTCCTCACTCACAATGGTGCTGCCAAGCTGCTTCTGCACAGCCTCTGTGTAGTCGACCTGCAGAATACAGTATCTGCCTCTAACACTTGCTGGCACGAAATGCAGACATTTGCGTATGTAATCCTTTTTAAACCTCACAACTGTGATAGCAGCTATAAATATTAGCATGGCTGCAGCTGCCAACAGATTGCACCAAAACCCAACCAAAACACACATGCATTCATCTCCCAAAAGTGCCATAAAAGATGATGATAAACCAATACAACTGTAGTAATTAAGCTGCAAAAACAAGGCATATTTAATTCTAGTCGCACTTTATGATGCAGATCCATCTGTAGGTCTGCAGCAGCTGGGCAGCTTCTCAGCAGCACTCAGGTGATTTCTGACAGCTTCTACAGGAAACAGTAGGACTCATTACCTGAACTCTCCTGAGAATAACTAACAAGGTGCCTGTTTTTCTATGGCGTCTAAAAGAGAGACATTTCAACGCCTGCTTGAGACTATAGAGACAAAGGAAGACAGATTTCTAAGAGAAATCATGCAGGATGATAAAACACTACACTTCAGTTGAATATTCACCATATATCACAGCTTTTGTCTGTCTGATGTGAATTTGCAACATGAACAAGGACGGTTTGTCAGTTCATCACTGTGCCACACATACCGTAGAGACAGGAAAACATTCACGCCCTCATTATATATGATTCATTTTAAAGCAGGGATGTTAAACCCCTGGCCCACAGACCACTTCCAGCCACAGAAAAATAAATGTATAGATGAATGGACATACAGTGTATTATTAATAAGAACAATAAAAAATGTAACACAACAAAAAGGTCACAAAATGTATTACCTTTTTTTATAATCGTATTATCATAGAACATTTAAAATCATGTTATTCCTCCTTGCTAGGGTTAAAACCACATAAGGTGGAAAAAGAAGAATATTTTAACCACAATAGTTTTGTTTTATTTTTCCAGAGTTACAGCTTATTGATTTCAAACTTACCTGAAAGTTATACCGGACTTACAGTCAAGAGCATCATTACGTTTCTTGTGTACCCCACGGCTATAGTTCAACTTAACTTAAAAACCTAAAGAAAAACTTCTGGGGAAAACACTACTTCACTCTTCTTCTTTCGTCTTGTGCCAGGAGGAACTGATGTGGCTCCTGCAGTACTTTGTCCTCCTTTATACTCCATTCACACTGACCACAGACTGAAGGCCTGTCTCTGTGCTACACTTTTTGGCCAGATTGCAAAGCTGTCCACAAAAAGGCCAGCTGAGCCACCAGAATTCCTGGGGGCGATGGGTTTGTGACCCAGATGTGAAATCTGCTCTTCTATCTGTTTGATCCAGCAGAAATAAGAACACATAAATAAATAAATGAATAAATAAATAAACAGTCCTGAAAAGAGGCAGAATTTTTAATTGAATACGAACAATGGCTTGGATGACTCTAGTTTTTATCTAAAAACCTAGCAGCGAAACTGTATGATGTGGACTGAGACGTATACATGAATTTGAAAACCACTAAATCAGACCGAGAAAATGATGTGAGATGTGTGATTATATTGTCCAGGACATCTGGGAATTGTAAATGAGGTTCTTGACTGTGGAGTTTTAATACTTACAGGGTCTCAGAAAACATCCATATGAACTCTGAGTTAGTGCTACAGCAACCCGGTCTTCTTTTGACGTTTTCAAAGGAGATTTGCATTCAGAAGTGCTCCGCACGTCCCATTTGTCACTTTACTATCACTTTAGTGACGAAGACTGTATGCACAGCCGCGTCCTGTCTCCCTTTGAAGTCTGATAGCGCATGACGCATTCATTATGTGAGGCTTCTCCTGCTCTTTGTAGAGGTCACTGTGGAGTCATCGCACACAGGAGACACAGGGCGACGTTGGAGAGACAGTTTACCAAACAAATGTCTTATTTATTTGCTCTCAGTAAAATGGAAGGTAGCAATTATGATAATTCTGCAGTGTCGTGTGGTAGCTGTGGAACCAACGGCGATGGTTGTGGTGCCGATGCTGAAAACGTGAACAGTAGACGTAACAAATTTTTTTAAATAAATTAAAAATGAATGGTTGCTCCAGTTAGAGATGGAGACAGAGATAAGAACAAGTGATAAAACATAATGGGTCTAGACTGCAGCCTCAGCAGTTCAAGATTTCTTTTTGCTTTGACACATCTGACTCAAAACAAACTGAAATTGTGTGATTTTGCTCAGTCTAAATTGTATTGTTTGTAAATGGCTCATGTCCACCTGTGAGCAAAAGTTATGTTAGAAATAGCTAAAAGTTGCAAACAAGTTAAATAGTTCCCAGACTCACATATATAATCATACATTTAAAAGAGCCAAACTGAGTCAAAGATTAATTAAATATAATGTGTAAAAAGAAGATATATTTAGTTAGCTCAAAGATTCATTGACAGATATAGGACTTTTGCTAATAGCTAAAAAGACACTAACCATTTGTTAAATGAAAGTTAGAAATTTGTATAGACTAGTACAGGCTAAGAACTAGTTATATATAAGAAAACTAAGGGGTAAAGATCTGAAAACATTGCAATATAAATTGCACCAGAATTAAAAAATATTTTAAATTAAAATTACTACTATTACTACCACATCTACAGTTATATTATTATTATTATTATTATTATTATATTAATGATAATAATAATATAACTGTAGATATGATAATGATAATGATAATGATAATGATAAACTATTATTGAAAAAAGCAAGCTGTGAAACCTGTGCACGTGTGTGTTTTACAGGCAGCCACCCACACACATTGTTCGGAGATTAAGACCACTAGGCTAATTCATCGACGTCATAAAGGATTTCTGTAAAGTCCTGATTAATTGGGATTAAGCACTTACACATTTTAGGTCTTGCTGAGGCTGAAGAGACGGCGAGAGAAAAACACTTTCCACCACAGAGACCTCTCATCCGGCCCAGAGGGAGCAAGCAGGAACACTGGGACGAGTGCAACTCATGGACAAAAAGGACAGAGACTCAAAGCCACCTGTTCCACGTCGCGCTCTCTTCATTTGAAAACATTGATCTGATTGAGATTGCATGTCAGCAATTATTTAAAAACAACCTATATGTCAGCAAGGTCTGCACTCCCAACTTTGGGCAGTGGTGCATGAAATAAAGAAACAGGAGGATGGTTTAAAGAAAAAAAGGATTTGAGTATGTGGAGCAGAGGTAACGAAAAGCTTTTTTCTGTAATTTATCTGCAGTTTCTTGTTAACATTGCGAGGATGTTCTGCTCCGTTGCACTGAATTTATGTGCACAAGCCCTATTAGCTCCCCAAACCTTCCAAGTTTGAATTTGTGTGCGCTAACACTTATTTTGGACCCAATTTCTGCAAATTGCATTCTAGAGGTAGTGAAGTTTGGCTCCTTTTGATGTTGAAGTTCTCTTCTCTATTTTTTTTTTCTTTCTTTCAGCTGCTCTGGAAGACATCGTCTGCCCAGTTCTCAGCTTCATGTTCCCCTGCATGTTCAAAGCTACACCTACGTGGGAGAAAAGGGAGAGGGTTTTTATTTTTATTATTCTTTCTTTAACTGCAAGGATTATAAAATCATTCCTTTGAGAAATGATTTACTAACAACAACAACAACAACAATAATAATAATAATAATAATAATAATAATAATAATAATAATAAAGTGAAAAGTAGCACAGATATAAAACATTTAAAGTAAAATGTCCCAGTAGGTGTCAGTGATACAACCTCATAATGTGAGGCTAGTGTTTAGCGATTAGCTTTGCTCATAACTGTTTATTTTACATTTAGTCATTTTACAGGATTAGATTTAGGTAAAAAAATAGGTAAAAACCTGTGCCTACTACCACCTACTGGCCACCAAAAGGAAGCCCCATGATGACATAGATTGTATAAAAATTAAAAACCAACTGTGTATTTCCACATTAAAGTTAAAAAAGTTTCTTTTCAAGAGCAGCTGCTTCATTTTCATACTATTTGTTCAAAGCTATTTTGTATATCTTACAAAATTTTGTATAAAATGATACAAGATTTTGACCAACACTTGGGAAACATCTAGAAACTATGCAACAGATCGAATCAAACTGAAAATGAAAACAGTTTGTTTTTGTAGTTTTTTTTTTTCTGTAGTTTTCTTAAACCTACAGAAGCTGCATATTCAAATGGTATATTTCTCTATCGCCACATGAAACCACTTAACCACCATGCTCACCAATGCCCAGCAGCTGCGGAGACTGAGGCTTTCTCTGCTCTTCACTTTCACAGCAGGGTCCAATTAAGGGAGGTTTATTTTCATCACACGTTTGGATTCTGAAGTGCGAGGAGTAAAGTATGTGCATGGCAGGTGGACACACACTGACACATGCTCGTTGGAAAATGGTAACTTCCTCTCCTTCCACATCTTTAGGAAAATGGATGCTAAAGACCACAGGGGGTGATCCAACTCCATGGTCTCCAGGAATATTCTTCTGATCTCATTTGTTGGACTTCAAGTCTGAGAACAGACTCTATGGTGTGTACGTGGTCTGAGTCAGTAGTTTCAGGTTTTCTTTTGTAAAATCTGGTCTCTGTTGACAACAGTAAACAGCATCCCCTTCCATCTCTTCAGCATCACAGTCTCATTCTCTCATCTGGGCTCAGACCCATCATCCAGCATCCCCATGTCCACAAGGAGTCAAAGACGGCTTTGTGCTTTTCTATTGTGAAAATGCAGATGTTTAGCGCCCTCTTCTACAGTCACAGCCTACATCTGTGTGGAAATCACCAAGGGATTTTTACCAGAATAGGCAGATGACAGAAATTTTTTTCTTATCTAGTAAAAACAAAACACAATAGTTTGTTATTGACTGTCAGGTTCTGTAAATTAAAGTAACAGTTACATAGTTGAGTCATATGTTGGAGTACAAAGGAACATTCCTCAAACCCTCTCCAATGATGGGATTCAGTGGTCTGTTTCAGTTTGTCTCTCACTTTATGTCCTGTCCTTGAGTGTCCACATCTCCTGCGTCTCCTGTCTCTATCGCCCCTGTTTACTATTCATGGTGATCACCAAAACATCTTCATTATCTAGTAAAAACAAAACACAATAGTTGCACCTCTCCTGCACCTCTCCTGTCTCCATATTTCCCCCTTTAGTTGCCTGATCATCTCTAGGTTTTTGGAGTGATCCATCATTACCTCTCCATCGTTATTATCTCTAGCAGGTTTTGACCTCAGCCAGGTTTTTGGCCTTTGTACTGGGCCTCTGACTTTGTACCTTTACCTGCTGGTCTGGAACTAGTTTTTTACCATCTTCTCAATTATTAAAGGTTTATGTTGACCATCTGCCCACATACTACTACTAGAGTTAGGGTTAGTGACAGTCACACAATGAATTACCACTGGCTGCCTATGTTAACAGCATATATCAATATCAACTTATAGTGTACTTTCTCCAACAATGATGTGTTTAAAATGAACACATTTATTATATAAAAACCGTTTTTTCAAGTTCTTAGCTTTAAAGAAAGCAGGGGTGAGAGATAGGCAGCACCAGCGAAACATTCTGGATGAAATTTAAAATGAAAATAATATTCCTTTTTTAAATTAATATTATTTTGCACTCAGAGCAGCAAAAGCCTCAAGTAATAACAGCATTTTTATTAGAAAAAGAAAAGGGAAATATGTTGCTCATGGTTTATTAAGATCCTCATTTGGCTTAATATAGTTAAACTATTACTTATTTTTCCCTTAATTTCACATAAAATAACAACACATCTGATGGCTCCCTGCAAATCATGTAACACAAAGTTTCCAAGTTCAGTTTCATGTGCAATTTTAACACAAAGGCCAAACTCTAAAATTTGTCTTACAATGGTTGAAATACAAGAAATAATAATAGAATTTCTACTATTTATATCAAGTTTGAACATCACAGTGACACCTTAATGAAAAGCCAATAAACATCTCCCTGCATTCTAGGAGGAAGGTTTTAAATCTGTTCTATGACATCAAAGTGCAAAATGACTCAAATTATGTATAATTTTATTTTCAAAGACACTGGTCAAACTGTGGCCAATACTCACAGCAATTCACAGCAGAGAAAAAGATTCTGATGGGAGTACAAAGAGCCCCACTAGGCTAACAATCATTGGCCCTGTTTACTTTCACATCATCAGCAGTGACTGAAATTTCCAAAAAGCAATAGCCCGGAGGCTGCTCAGGTCTTTAAGTGATATTTATGCACTAGGCAGAAACAATGGCACAGAAAAGGAGGAACAGGAGTTTCTCTCCCCCTACTCTACTTGAGGAGAAAATGCACTTATTTATTCTCCCACATTTTAAAACGACCACAAGTGACAGAGAGAATTTGTACATCTTCATATTTTCACTGCTTTGAGTTACTGGCTTTAATGTATTGCTGCAGCATGGAAGCTGTGCAGAAATAGTTCAACCGGAAGTGAAGGTTATTCCTACTCCCAGGTTACTCTTTATTATCTATATAGTTAATTTCTACAGGGACACACAATGGTATGATGGATATGAGACATTTTCATAGTGACAGCAGTTGGAATCAGAAGACAAATGCTAAAGAATTGAAGATCCTTAGATAAAGAAACTGCAGTTTCAAGGGGAGTTATTGTAAAATGCCTGGCTGAGCTTTATTTGGATCCTTCACCAGGGCTTCACAGGCTGATCTCAAGGGCTTTAATATCAAATCTTGGACATGACAAGCAAAGGCTATTTATAGCCTGGGAAGTGTTGAATAATGGCTTGCGGAAGCTGAACAATCGTGAGGCCGTCGCACTGTTATGCTGCATTAATTTTTAAGAGCAAAATGCGTCGTGCTTGATGGTCCAGATTACACACAAATATGAAATAATCATCACAGGAAGTTGGCAGGATGATTTTTTCCCATCTTCTTCTATGCTCCTCTTGTGCCTCTTATTATAGTACAGTGTACACAGAACCATTCTCTCAGTCTGAAGTGGGGGTAAATTTAGCATTCAGCCATTTAAGCCCCTAGTTTTCCACTGGGGAGTGGGGGATATGAACATGACCAAGTACAGCCTTGTTCTGGCTGCGTTTTACAGTTTTTCTATAAACACAACTTCGGGTTTAAGTTGTTTTTAAGTAGTCTTCACTGACAAGAAGTGTGTATAAATATTGTACTTTCCGGTGGCGGATCCTCCGTTACAAGCATTTCGTTTGGCATCCTCCCCCTCACCTTCTCTCACTTATTTTCTTCCCTCTTGCCTGTCCCTTCTATCACATCCATTACTCCCACAACCACATATACAGTAAGAAAACTACAGCGCTCAACCATCTCTCTGCTTCCACTCTCCCTGACACTCAGGCACCAGAAGGCTCTTCCAGGTTTTTTTTTTTTTTTTTGTCTTTTATCACAGTCAGTGCTGAGCAGTGTGACAGTGAAGAACGAGGCAAGCTCGCCGGTTTTCAAAAAAGAGGATTTCCTTTGGGGCACGGTGTCTCGAATCAGAGATTTGGCTCTCAAATAGCACTGTAGTGGTAATAAACTTTAATGAGCATCTGGTTCAGGATGAGAAAGTCTCACTGCAGTCACTGGCTAAAAAAAGTTTGAGAACTGTTCTAGCTTAGTTACTTTCTAATACGGGGGATAATTTGTCGCTGTTAGTATTTGACCAATTTCAGTGGTACACAATTGAAGCCAGAGCAAACAGCAGCTCCACACACACACACACTCAGACACAAAACAAGGCAGTAGAAAACTTTGTGTTTTCTCACTTTTCCTTCTCTGCCTGTCATTGATTGCAGCTGTGATACGTTCTGATGCTATTCATGTCACACAGTGGGGATGATGAGCTATTGTGCTTTGAATGTTTACCAAGCACGAGTTTCTTTGCAACAATGCCAACCAGAGCAAACACTTTCTGCCAATGAATAGCGTAAAGACGACAAGTTGACAGAAAAAATTTCAATGAAAATAAAAGCTATTCCTCCTTTGAAGAAATCTGGGCCATGTCTTAAGCACAAGGTCATGACCCCTGCCTAAACCAAGGACTGAAATTGAACGTTTGTGTTAAATGTGCCTTCTGTTGAAGGAAAAATAAAAAGCCCAAATAATTTCAAATTTCTTTTTTCAAACATCTGTTTGGTTTGCTCTGATTTTGAAATGGTTCGTTTTTAGAGATTAAAGTCCCTATAGATCAAAGGAAACAAGAAAACTCAACGTTCGACAACAAGTGCTGCAATGGTAGCGTTTGTTCATAAGCTGTTTACAATGACAGGTCTTTACATGTTTTCGTCATGAAATCAAATAACTGAATGAATAAATTCTTACCCCTACGTGCAAACATCAAAAGTTTTACTCATTGCAACCTGTATGTGGAGTAGGAGGGTAGTAGACTAAATTGTGGTTAAGAACACACACACATTTCATGCAAAATGTCTTATTCCGTCAAAAGAAAGACCCATCACATTTCATATTTACATATTTCTTTAACCATTTTCAAGCAAATGCATGGATTCTATCTTTTCCATCGAAATATGCAGGCTCTCGCCAAGTGACTCTGATCTCGTTGCATTCACCAAATGTTTGAGAGATCACTATCCATAATTAATCGCCCTTTGGTTCTTTAAAGCACCCAGTCCATGCATAATTTAAAGAAATATCCGGTAAGTATGTTAGGGACTTGTAAGACAATGTGAGGAATCAGCATCCCCAAAACTGCTGTCTCTTCAGCATCAGGACATGATTGCCTCTCAGATCTCTCAGTTACTAAGGGAAGTGAAATACTAATTTGACCATCGCATTAAATATGCAGTTCAAAGGACTAGCTGAGCCATGTTACTCTATCATCTCACACTAACAACAATGTGAGACATAACATAAAGAAAGTTAACTTTTGGGACCCAGGATGAAAAGGTGGTAAATCTTAGAGAGTAATTAATTCAAATTTGCAGGCGTTAACCAGTGTTTTTTTTATATTTGCCATTCATTTCCTTGACTCAAAATAAATATGGGCAGCTCAGTCATACTTTGTTACCCAGAAAGCTTGGGTTTCATATTCAAATATTTGATGTATACACAGTCATTTCTGCTTGTTACAGGGATGGGGAAATGAGTCTGAGAGTCCAACTTGGATGACACAATAAAGGACTTGTGACTTGACTTCAGACTTGCTCATTGAAGACTTAAGACCAGACTTGGACTTGGTTTGAATGACCCTGATGTTATGAAATTCTTGTTTCG
This sequence comes from Cynoglossus semilaevis, assembly GCF_000523025.1. NCBI lineage: Eukaryota > Metazoa > Chordata > Actinopteri > Pleuronectiformes > Cynoglossidae > Cynoglossus > Cynoglossus semilaevis. The sequence goes on from NC_024320.1 coordinate 13,754,138, forward strand.
GATCCAAACTTCATTTATCGCGGTTACACCAAAGTGTTGAACGTAGGAATATCAGTTGCAGTCAGAATATAACTTCATCACTCGATAGTACTGCTGCCAATATACTGTATGTAACTGGAGCGTCACACTGACATCAAACAAGAGAACGCCCAAAGTGTGTGGTATGAGGATACATGACGCCGACTCATCTAACTCTTCAGCTAACAACTTCATCAGGCACTTCACATGGCTCAAGGATATGTCAGTGAAAGTGAAATCATCATGCACCATCAACATGTCAGACTTAACACAATGTACCTGTTTACATTATCTATTCATCTGTCTGTCTATCTATGCAGTTGTGATTTCATCTTCTTTTGCATTTTTTAAACATGAATAACAAAATTGTCAGTTCACTGCTCTGCACCATGATTGGCGTAAGGTATGCTGAAACAACAGTGTAACTTTAAGCATGGAATACATGGAATACGACCGTCGTGACAGCAAGTCTGTAAAAACATATGGTGTGGTGTGGAGTGAAAATTTCCAAACACTTACATTTATCATTAAACAAAAAGCTTTCATGGCTTTTCTTCACTTGCATTGAAATAACACTAGTTATTATAGTGAACATGCTCCAATCAATTTTGATACTGGGGTGTATAAACTTAAGTGACAGCATTGCAGATGCTTTCAATCCGATGCATACAGCAATGCAATGTAATCCACACTAGTAAATGTCCGATGTGTGAACAGTCATTTGAAACTTGGACTTGGGACGAAAGACTTGGGAAGACTTCAGATTTGACTTGGTATCAACCATCAGGGACTTGATTTGGAGTAACTTTTGAACATCTCTGGTTTGGTGTCAGTAAATGAGATAGTTCTTGCCTTATGCCCATTCCTCATCTACTAGATCTACTAGATATACTGTAAATGCAAACTTTGTGTCAGGGAGTGTAATTAAGGTAAAGACCTATACAGAAAAACATAGTAAAACCCGAAGAGTCAATAACGGTCAATAACAACCACCGTCAAGTCAAATCACAAGCTGTAAGACTTCAAAGGAAATCAACTTTCGGTGTTTTCCTAATACACTACCCTGGCAACCATAGCCTGCAGTGACAGTGTCCCTGTTTTATTAACTGTTGATGGCTCTCCCACATAGTTTCATTGCTCACATCTTGGCTTCTGCAGCAGAAATACAATTGTCTTCACACCTCACCGACATGTCACGTACATGACATAAATACACAGGTGAATAGTGCAGACCTGTAGATGTGACATTTTGAAGATGAGCGCTGATCCGCTGAAGATAAACAAGATAACTGGGATGAATAAAAGGAAACATCAAACCATCATCACTGTTCATTCTCTGCTGCTGGTTTTCACCTCACTCAGCATTCCTGGAGCAGATGGTGAGGGTAAACACACCTTATGGGGGAGATTTGCATGTGATACCCAGTTGGTTGGCGTCTACCTCGAGGCAGCAATCACACCAGCCTTTTTCATCCCCTGACTTTAGTTTTGCACCACCTTTATGTTGCAGGTTAAGCATCAGCACATTCAGAGGCACTCAGTGCTGTCCCTGCAGCACCCGTTCAAATCTGCTTTCTTTCTGCCTTTTAAAGTTGCCAGCTTGTCATTTAGCGTGTTGCCGAGTTACTTGCACCGATGCAGACACACAAGCATGACTTAGAGAGGAGCGGTGAGTTAAAAAGAAGAGAGAAATGAGAGAGGAGCTGATACAGAACAAAAGCTCACAGCGGAGAACACAGCAGACGTTTTATTGAAGGGTCGATGCTTAAAGCTATGACAGCTTTCAAGAGACGTTGTTGTCTGGTTAGCTTTCTTTTTTAGGATGATAAAAGAAACGGTCAGAACATCACTTTACAGGGAATTTACACATATTTTGATAAGGTAAATATACTGCAGTGCTGCCTTACAGCACAAAACCCACTGTGGACAGTTTTCTTTCTCTTTGTTTTTATCCAAGTGAACATAATTGGATCTCTCCCCTTTTTTAAATGTGATGATTATGTGTGATTTCTTTTTTATTTTCTACTTGTACCTTTCATCTTCTAACTCTGGCCTCACTGCTGACTCAATAATAACTCCCACATTTGCAAGAATCCAAGAAAGACAAACAAACAGATTAAACCCCCAGAGTCACCCAATAGTAGAACACATATGGCAAAAAAAAAAAAAAAAATGTGCGCACGCGGTTAGAGTTGGGCTAACAATGCTGCCCCTCTCCTCTTTCATTGGAGCCACGCACAGGTGCAGAGCGAGCTCGGTGATGATGAAAAATAATTTATCAAAGCCCGTGGTGGCATTGTTGTAACCTTTTTCTCCGAATGTCACCTTCAAAGGTGGGGGCTCCTTGTGCACACGTTATTGTTCTAAAGCAATGTGGATCAGAAATTGCCGGAGGCAACTAAATGAGGTTCCCATTATGAAGGATATGATTAAGAGTCCCCTGGTGCAGTAACAAATCCACAGCTCACCTCACCCCACCTTTAATCTGCATTGTCTGCCTGAGAAAAGGGCAAAGTCTCTTTTCTCACCTATCAAACTCCTCTTTTTTTTAATTGAACGTGATTTGACATTGTTTGATTTTTTTTTTTTTTTGGCGCTCTTTGATGGTTTTGGCGTGCACAGTTGTGGTTTTTCTAGTGCGGTAACTGTAGCCTGAGTTTCAGGTGACGATATTCTATCCAAAAAAAAAAAAAATTGATTTTGGAGAAATACATTGAAAAGAAACTCTTCCTGTTGACCACATCAAAGTCAGTTTGTGGGTGTAAAACATACATAGAAAGAAGTAGTGTACAGCACTTGGCCGCTGCAGAGGGAGCTGCAAGTTTCATAAATTGTGCATGAGGCGGCATCGGCCTGGACCGGCCGCTGCTATAGAGAAATATAGAAACGTTTCTGTGATGTGCCGTGAAGAATGGTGCAAAGAAAGAGTTTTATCCCAGTTACACGTGGGAACCATTGTGTTTTGAATTGATGCTGGATAAAAGAGGACATCTTTAGAGCTCACAAGCACAGCTAGATTGAATGATGGTACGATCGACTGATTGATGGATTGATGGAATTGTAGTTATAATTGGCAGTTTGTATCTGATGGAGCCTGGGATTTCAGAATCAGGGCGTTTTATTGACATAAACAGAGACATCTTTTTTCTTCTCCTGCTGTGTTTTCAAAAACAAATCTGGCAGTTTGGACAGCTTTGACATTTGTTTGGCACCATTTCCAGGTTCCTCAAGCTAGAGAATGACCATGCATGTCCCTTTAGATGACAGCTTTGCCATTGTGCTGGAAAGCATCCCTTCAAAACACATTACAAAAGGAAAGCAATCATTATTCAGCAGCTTTTCCCTAACGTCTCAAGCACAAGGCAGGAAACGCTCCTCGCCTTTTTCCCTGAATTGTATCTTCTCTATAAGTGAGTGAAGTGAGTGTGTCTTCCATTGTGACAGTCACACCACAGTGTGTACCATTCAGCACTGTGGGAGATAAGCACACAAGGTACCTAAATACACTTTAAAGAAGTAGGAGAGAATACTCCTGAAGCTAAGGGAGGAAAAAGATGAAAAGCCCTGATGAATCAGATATGAAGCATAAAAGCCCTCCACTTGTCCAGGTATGGGACTCTGACTATCTTTTGTGTCAAAAAGGATTTGCACATTCTTCAGAAATCAATGAAAAAAAAATCCCAAAATACCAATCAAGTTTCACACGGCCTTGAGTACATCCTTGAATCGGGGTCATTCAGTGTTTAAATAGACACACGTTCTGTTAGAAACTATTTTATAACAATGAATAACGCTTACAAACTTTGTGTGCATAGGTTAAAGAATTAATTAATTAATTTACAGATTTGAGGTTTCTGACTTTTGATTTTTAGAAATATTCAAGTAATAGAAAAAAATATATATATTTGAGGTTTCTGACTTTTGATTTTTAGATATATTTAAGTAATAGAATTTTAAATTTTATTTTAAAAAATAAAATAAAAAAGAGACAACTGAATAGTAACATGGAGATGAGCCCAATCCTCACATGTCTTCACATGTCAAAATGTTGACCACACATTTTTGGCTTGGGAGCTGGGAAAAAACAAAACTACAAATATAATATATATATATATATAAATATTGATTAAATGTATGTTGTTATATGACACAATGTAATTCAATACTTCTAAATCTATATTTTTAAACCTCTACTTAGGCACATAATTTGCTTATGATCCACCATAACACTCCCTTCACAATCTGACAGTAGATCGTGAATTACTTATTTGGCACCCCGGTTCTAGACAAATCTGCAGACGGTGTTTTTTCCAACTGGGAATTCCTTTATGATTAAATTCTGGGAGATCTTTTTTGCACAAGATAACATTCTGCTTCTTTGACTCGTCTAAACAGGGAATTCAAGTTCCCTTCAAAAGTTCTTTCAAAAGACAAAAAAAAAACAACAAAAAAACAAAACAAATCAAGCCTGTGACAGTGCTTGAGTCATTTTTGTGTTTGCTATGGTTTAAAAAAAAACACCTTTTGCAGTTGTTATGTCTTTCTTTGAACTTTTTGAACAGAATAATACAGTTAAAACACTCACACTTTTGTAAAGCTAAATGATAAGGAAACGAGAAATAACATCTGTGGCACAAATCTCTCTCTCTCTCTCTCTCACACACACACACACACACACACATACAGAGGAGCTTTGACACGAGCGGAGCTGTGCAGAATATTACAAAGAGCATCATAAATCAGAAGGAACTGCAGAGGAAAAAAAACCTCGAGTAAAAATAAATGTGGTTTAAAAAAAAACATCTGCTTTTAGTCTGCAAACATGTTGTAAGTATTAACATCACATGGAGGAAAAAAAAAATGTTGCTACATCACTGCCAAAATGTAACTATCAACTTCATGCTGCTCAACGGCTACGCCTGTGGCAAATGGTACCGTAGCCTGTGTGGCCAAAAATCATTGCAAAAACTAGGAGAAATCCATCATGGCCGCCAGAGGCTGTTTTCCTCGCCCCAACTGTCTGTTACTGTGCTTTTTTTCTTGCCCTAATAGTTTTGTCTCTGGCCTGTTAATGAGCCACATATGGTACGTGAGGTGAATGCAGCGAACTACAATTAATTTACTGGTAGGATAGACAACTGTGAGGAGAGACTGAGGCTGAATGAACCCAACAGGAGTGACCCCAACTGCCCCTGAAGTGTGCAGAATATCGTAAAGCTGGTCCTCATTGGTCCTAATTAGTTCCACTAGGAGATACTGGAGCAAATGCCTGCCTTAGTAGAAAGAAAAGGATAAAAATCGAAAAAAGTCCTAGCGGGAAGATTAATGTTATTCGATAAACATGATGTGGACCAAAGATAAAAAAAGTGTTTTTTTCTTTTTTTTTTTTTCTTTCTTTTGCCGTTTACTCACCACGCGAGTCAGGCTCTCTGCAATTTATTTGTTAGTTTTGTCTTTTTTGTGCGGAAATAAGCATATTTAATATGTTTTCACGAAGATGAAACAAAATAAACCGGGTTAGAAGTTTTACAAGTGGTTTAATTGGCCGTACTCTGAGAGACGAGCGCTGAACTAGCAGATTACAGTAGCAGGAGTCCAATAAAGTTTGTTCAGATTTTAATTTGAGCCCAGTAACTTTGGGCAGTAATACCCCAACTTTTACTTCTAGTATTGCTACTGTGTGGTTTTACATTAGCTTTCCCGTGAAAGAGTATTGGTATTGCAGCTTGCATTGGTTGAATTTAGAAACGTTGTCATCACAATGTTGTTATCATAATGTTTTACTTAGGTCTTCAAATGATTAAAAATGTCAAAAATCACATGATAAATCGATAAAATCAACACTCCTCTATCTCAGTGTTTCCCAAACTTTTTTTTCTGGGGACCCAAACCTTTGTGACCCAAGTCAATAGACATTATTTGTCTCCTGGGAAACATGCAAAACAACCCCCCCAAAGAAAATCGTGACCCAGTCTTTGGGAAATAATGCTCTATATGACCCTGTTAGCTGTATAGACTTGGTTGTTTTTCAAAATACTGTCCATCTTGACTCATTCTATAATTGCATCAAAATGTTTAAAATTTTAATCTGATTAATATTTTGCTGATTAATTGTGCAATAATTAATTTTATTGTTTGTTAATTATAGTTGTTTTTTTATTGTTATTGATTATTATTGTTTGGTATTTATTGTTTGTTTTTTTAACAGAAGATGAGACGATGAGACACAGAGCAAAGCAAATATTAATCATATATGTCCATCCATGACACTGACAGTAGTATCACATGTTTGTTTGCTATAAAAACACACGTCTGATGCTTTTATATTTAGAGTAACTATATAGGCTGGTTGCGTTATAGTACAGACTCCAGAGTCCATCAGATTTGCTGTATCCAAATACACATGAATGTGGCTAAAGGATACATTTTACAAAATATATAAAACTTTCTGGTTGGCAGGGATTGAACTAAAAAGTTAAAAAGTTAAACTTTTAGCTCTGCTAAGAGAAGAATTCCATGTGCGCCAGAGCAAAGCAGCATCAGTGTGCCACCCTGCCGACCACTGCATAGAGAAACACTTTCCTTCCAGCGCAGTCGAGTTGCTTTTCTACTCCCATCCATCAGACAAAGAATTGACATGTTTTGCTTCTGGCAGTTGCGTTTTTTATCTTATGTTTGACAGGTCATGACTTTATTTATCCATAAAGTTTTGTTTTTTTTTATAAATTGCACCATTCCAATCATTACTTTTTCACATGGGGATTGGTTTGCTATAATCCCTCATCCACTGATCATTTTTTAAATCTTCCAACTTGTGGATGGAAAATAAAAATGATGAGGCAAACTGCCGACAAACTGCCTGCCTGCCCCCTCGTAGCCGGAGCACAGAGTGTGATCGGCCAATGAAAAGAGTCAGCAGTTAAGTTCGCCTTTGACAGGGAAGTCAGCTGATGTGAATCCCTCGTGGTAGCTCCTAATGAGAACCCCTGCCGATCTCCAGCCTCTGGCACTGCTGCGGGCCAATTCCATTTCCACTGAAATTCTATACATGTGGACCACCTTAAAGATGAAAGTAACTGGAAACTGATATCAGACAGTGGGAGACCTTTGTGCTTAAGACAGTACCTTTCATGTGAATTTTGTCTAATGTTTCAAAGAGCTCAACAAGGTGGTGTGGTACGTGTTGGAGAAGATGTGGCTCTGAGGGTGCTGTTCGTTTCCTTTGCACCACCTGGAAGATGCAGATTAACAGAACATGCTTAACCTGCCCTGAGAAACACATCTGTGATACAGCGCAGATGCATTACAAAATGTCAAAATCACCTGTTATCTTTTTTATTCTGGTGTGAAAATGTACAGGAAGTATGGAAAAAGTTAACTTTCCATGTACAAAGCTGCTAGCATTAATACCACAGGACTCCTGCAGTATCACTATGAAACAAAAATGTGTTTTTTCCTCTTTCACCTTGCAGAATCTAAATCCAATATCGGCTCAGGTTAAATGCAAGTCTGTCGGGGAACTGGAGCCTCAAACCTGCCAATGAATTTTACCCATTGTGATCAAAATTATATTTTTGCCTCACAGCCATCTTTCAGGTGCAGAAGCTGATTCTCCTGAACAGATTTGGCAGGGAATCACTACACCAGCCGTATTTATAAGAAATAATGGAAGAAAAAAATAAAGGTGTTATTTGAAATGATGGATTATTCTTGTCATCGCGTTGCTACATCCCTGGAGGTTGCTTTTAATGGATCCTGGAAAAACAATAGGAATTTTGACCTTTGTGTGACTGCGGCTCATATAAAACAGATTTTAATAGGATGGGATATATATCTGCAGTGATGAAAAAAAAAACCCGGTATCACTGTGTTTATCATATTGACTGGAGAGTGCCGTGTGGCCAGAACTTGACCTCAATTTCTGCTGGACCAAATACTGAATCCGTATATGCTGATGCTTTGTCCAGACCGAGATTTTTTATTCCAACTCCTTTTAATCCTTCCATTTGCAGGTGAGCAAACTCAGCATAAGCTAGAGGAAAAAAAGAAAAAACACAATCCATTTTTATTTTCCTTCTATGATGAATATCTGAGTGATCAGATAATATTTTCTTGCTTTGATGCTCCACTCCTGAGTCAACAGAAAGATAGCAGAATCCCTCACTGTAGAATCCTAATGTCTTCAAACTGCAGTGTTTAGAGAACATCACAGGGTGTGCTGCGTAAATGTGCAGAGCTGTAGGAAGGAGCTGTAGGAATGAGCCCGGTGATTTGAGCAGGAGTAAAGACAGCTGGTTGACACCCGCCCACATCAAGGCACTGCCTTAAAACCACTTCAACCACATCTGGCCGCTCTCCTTCTGCAACAATTAGGAGACAAATTGCAGGAAGAGCTGGCTGTTACCTTGATGTGTTATAGTCCAAGGTCAAAGCAAGCAAGCTTTTTTTTCTTTTCATGTTTTTAATTAAAAAATAAAAATAAATCACCATTATGAAGAAGAACCTTGAGAATCTCCCACCTAACCATTACCATTTAAAAGCCAGGGCTCAAGGGTCTAAAAATGAAATAAAAACAAACAAATTCAACAGTTGTAAAATATCTTCAGTAACAATACATCTAACTAAAATCAATTTGAAACATTGAGTCATACTAAACTGATATTCTGGCATGAAGAAAATATTAAATTTGAAAATAATCTGATTGATATATGTTATCAAGGAAGGACATGCCCCTCATTTTGGGAACCATTTTGTTTTGTTTTAATAAAAAAATAATACACACACACACACACACACACACACATATATATATATATATATATATATATATGCATATATACATATGGAGGAGAACATTAGAATTGGCCCATCTCTATAGACTTTAACATTCTTTGTATACTTTGTATAGATTCTGTCTCCAGCCTCTGTGATTGGCTTCAGCAGTGCCACACTTTTACCAAGACAAAGGCAGAAAGGAATGACACACAGTCCTTCCGCGTATTGAGAATAAATTAAACTTAAACTTGTTTATCTGCAGATTCATGAGTTCGTCTTTGAACTGGAACAGGAACAAGGTTAAATTACAGCACACAACCCAAAAATTAGAAGCGGGATATAAATCCCAAACTGTCGTCCCTCTGATAGTCTGACAGGGAATCTGCAGTTTTCTGCGGTGAAATATGGAAAAACAACAGGTTCTGTCTAATTGAAACAGGTGCGATAGCACAGCAGGCTCCCCTGCTGCACATCCAAATCCCATTTCGACCAGGATGGTCTGTGCTGAAGATAATCACAGCTCAGATGAGCTTTTTGCCTCCAGGCTCATGCTTCTGAATATTGTAATGGAGCCACAAGAGGCAGGGCTTTAATAAGGGAAGTAATCGATAAGGCAATTTTAGCTAAACAGCGGAGTTAATCTCTTGTTACACATGTGACACAGGTAATGAGTCACCGATACTGGGAAGAAGGCGGTAATGAATGCATTTATCTAAGATTTTAAATGAGAAGGAAATTAGTCCCACGCTGTGTCTTTTTCCATTCTGCCCCAGAGCATAACACAGGGACATAACTAGGGCACTTTGTGTCTGAGTGCGATTCAACCACGAGGCGACCGGGCCTCGTTTTTGAGTGACGCAGGAGGAAAAAAATAGGGAACATCATATAATGTCTTATTAAAAATCATCAAAGAAGGAAATGTAAGGATGATGAAACATTTTTGAAGATCAAAATTACAAATAAAGCTGATGTTGTTTAGAAAACAATTTATATTGAAGGCATAAAATCTAATATGTTCTGAGGGGACTGCTGTGAGATGAAGATGTTTTTTATATATTAAGGTAAGGTTCGAATTAAATGTCAAATGTTCTGATCAAAGAATTAATATCACATTACAGGCACACCAAAAAGGGCTTGAAAAGCTATTTGTCCTCAAGAAAGTTTTATCAGTTTCTGCACGGCACAGCCGAGGAAAATGCCTTGAACCCATAAATTCAAATATGAATCATAAATCGAATTAAATAGAAAATCACTCATTTTCTTCAGGTCAGTGTAATACTTTTGACATTTTTGCATTTAAAAAATAGATAATTGCATTGGGAAAAAAAACTTCAACCGGATTGCGGTCACAGGAAGTGATGCTAATACAGAACCCGTATAACATATATACAGATCATTATATATTTTTGTACATTGTTCTGTGTTACTATAAGTCAGTACTT
>NC_024320.1:13774096-13796079 GCF_000523025.1 Cynoglossus semilaevis
TGGGGGGTGGGGGCGGGGTGGCATGGCGTGGGGGGGGGGGGGGGGGGGCGTGAGGGGCTTCCAATGGAATATGGCACGCTGGACATAAGTGTACCACCGCTGTTGTGCTTAAATGATAACAAGCCTCCAGTCACTAGGTGGCAGCAACTCATACAGTGGTTTGTACAGATACAAATATATTGTACATTTATGTCCCAATGGGGGAGCTTGACAGAAAATAATTGAGAACCACTGATATAAGTAGAGGTGGGTAGAGCAGCCAAAAAATGTACTCAAGGAAAAGTACTTTTACTTCAGAATAATATTTCTCAAGTAGAAGCAAAAATGGTCACGTGATGAGACTGCACGCAAGGGCTATGTTTTATTGGTTAAACATAGTCACGCGGTAGAGCCTTGGGCAGAAGTCTCTCTCTGACAAAAAAAAGTAGAGACACTGGATCATGGTTGAATCGAGAACTGAATACTGGATAGCTAAAGCTTTATCCAGTATCTCTGATAGAAGTAACGAGCTCAGAATTACCTAATGTAGCGCAGTTTCTTCTTCATAAATCTACTCAAGTAAAAGTAAAAAGTATAGTGTTTTAAAGCTACTCCTAGAAGTATTTTATTTTGAAAAACGTATTCAAGTAAATGTAACTCATTACTACCCACCACTGGATATAAGGCAACAGCATAATTTAATAACTGAGTTGATATAACATACAAGCCAAGTCTGAATTTTCAGTCACTCACTGTTTTTGGCAGGGCTAGCTTAATTTTAGCCAAAATTACAAGAAGCAAAAGTAGCTAAACATTCCTCCTTGGTGAGTCAGTTTTTCTTCTGCAGAGAAACTGCCTTTAGATAAAATGTATGCTGGCTTCTGGCAGTTGATTAATCAATGAATTATATATAAGTTGGGTTTTTTGTGAGGGGAATAATCTTTTATTTACTATTTTAAAATCTTTTTCTTTCTACAGCTGGCACAGTCAGTTCTACTGCAGGAGTTCAGCTGCTGCTCTGCCACACATTGTGTCCATTGAAGCTTGTTATAAGAAAATAAATGAAGCCCAGGGGCAAGTTTCCTCTTTACTGTTTCTGTTTTAGTGTAAAATGAACAGCAAGAAGACATTTTTAAACAACTATGTACTTTTTTTTTCTAGAATAATTTTAAATGTCTTACAAGTCCGATATTGTGTACTGAAATAATAATAAAGACGTTAATACTGGCTAGGAGAAAACCAAATGCTAATTGGCCATTATTATGGTCTATTTTTTTGACATTGTGTCCAAATTATATATACACAATATCCAGGATATAAAAAAGGGCCTCAGAAACGTTTCCTTCCTGTTCAGCTCCTTGTTTCGCCTGGTTGAACTTACAAGATTTGTGTGTGTTTTGCAGAACAGTAAGATGTCACAGACACTCAACAGCGTGATGTTTGACAAAGGCTCGGGGCCACATTGTGGCACACTAAATGACAGGTTAATGCATTCCATCGACGCTGTAAAAGCGAGAGCAGCAATGTTTCATCTGCACTCCTCTACACCTCACAAGCTTCTGTAACCTCTTTACTTTCTTGAATGGCAGCTCTCTCCTTCTTCCGTTTTCCATTTTCAGCAGCAGCAAGCATGTCCTGTCTTGCAGAAGAAGCTAAATGCTGCTTCAGGAAGTTTACTGTCCCCTGTTTGGCCCCCATCTTCATTTATTTGGAATGTGCTTTCACCACTTTATCTCCTGAACGATATAATGGCACCACAGGTACTGCAGTCGGAGCAGTGCATTCTCATTGAGTGCGGCATCGATTTTAAATTAGCATCACTAACTGGCCTCTGGCCGGGCATTTATTCAGATTATGCAGAGGACGGCGCACGGAGTGTTTCACTTTGATGTTTGTTGGTAAAAACAATAAATCCAAGTACTCATGATGGCGTCAACTTGAGTGTTTCTCTGCAGATGTCTCATGGGAAAATTGTTTCTGCACTGTCAAAATGTGTGGCTTGTATACGTCCGATGTTATAACTGTATGAATGATCTAATTCAACCATATGTTCAACAGCATAAACAGATCGTTTGTTAGCGACGCCAACCTTAAAAAATGAGCTTGTGCACTTTGTTACGTGTGTCTCTATTTGTCTCCTCCTCTTTGCTCTCTTTGCTCGTCAGCACTTCTTACCCTTGATGAAATCCCAACAACCGACCATCACTCCTGTTTATTGTTAGTCAGGAGGACAGTAATCATGCACTTGGCTTGGCTCCACAACTCAGACTCACACTGGCCTGTCTTCAGTCAGGAAAATGGCTGACGTGCTTCCGATAGCAACGTTTTCCTACGGGGACAACTTCAGTCGTTTCTTTCTAGCCGTTTTATGTTGAAAAATAATTAGGAAATTAGGAGAATATGTGCAAACACTGAATAAGCTGTAATTAGACGTGGAGGAATATCAAGACCATTTTTTCAAACTGTCAGGATTGTAAAATTATTCCAGTGAGCTCTTATTCACAGAGAAAAGAACAATTTTTTGCAACAATGCAACCATTATAGAGACCACTGTCCCCACACACCGCTCCCAGGGCACTTAAAGCTGCCCCCTGCTCACTTTGGTGATGGGTTAAAAACATTTGGTTGTGTGCAGTGGTGTGCTGCGTCACAATTCACTTCCCTTTCCTTTAGTCATTGTTTCTTGTTGGAATACTTTACATAGTACCAACGCATTTGGATCAGTGAACAAATAAACTTCACTTGCAGGCCAGGGAAACTCAAGCTAAATGCTCAGTGTTCTGTAGCATGATTCCAATGTTCAAGTAGATACAAACAGGCATTTACAGCTACATCTGCAGGAGCGAATCAACCAATCAGAACCGCTGTCTCCCTGTGACGTCTGTGATAAGGTTGACCTTTGTTGAACTTGAACACACTTGTCAGAACACATTGCTATTGATATGACTGCACGTGTTTGTGTTTTTCTTTTTCTTGCCCTCAGTGTCGCCTCTCTAACTGCACCTTCCCCTGTTATCTGTGTAATCACAAGCTGGTGCAGAAAGAATAGGCCGTCTGTCCAAATGACTCCACTCACAGGAATGTGAGCACTGCGTACATACGTGAAATAACCGGATTTTCTTTTTTTCCTTTTTGTTTATTTGTTTTGTTGGAAGGTGTTGTGCTTTTTCTGTTTGTATTTCTCTGCAAGTGTATACATTCAAGTGTGTGTCCAGACTGAGGCATTCTACCGCTGCTGGGAGCAATCCACACATGACAGAGCCCAGATCGGAAGTTCAGTTGACTCAAGAGTGTGCGCTTGGATGATATATGTGTGTGTTTGTTTTTCCTACAGGGTCACCAGAGTGCCATTCATTGTGACAGTATGTGATGTGTGTTTGACAAGTCTCATTGGAGACAGCTTGATGTGCTGATACAGATGTTTTCTTGGAGCATTTTGTCACAGGGAAGAAAAATAGAAGCAGACAAGATGCTGACATGCAAAAAAGGTAGGATTAATAAAGAAAAGTCACAGCAGCTGTAAAAAAAAAAAAAAAATCAGGACCTAAAATAAAGTACCCCAGCATTAGGGCCGGAAAGTCTGAGACACATTTGCCTCGATCGTCTTGGTTTCTACTCCTGATGCAAAGCAAATTTCCCTTTTTTAACAAAAATATATGCGATGACAGTCTTTGCCAGCTGAATGAACGTGTACAGCAATGCAAAACCACTTTGTTGAGGGAGGTTCCCTCATTCTGTCACCGTAATGTGTTTTTTTTTTTTTTTTTCAAATTGGTCTGTCACGCACGACAAGTCCAAGATCTGCATCTGCTGTTCAATTGGTGCATGTGATTGTGTCTTTGTGTGACATAATGGTGGAACAAAGGTTGTACTACTGCAGTGCTGATTCATCTTCCAAGAAGCTGAATCTGCTCCACGGGTGGGCGTAGTCTTACTGTTGTTGTTGATTGTGCAGGAGTTTGTTTGACTCTGTACATACACAGTGAATGTGTGACCTTTAGTTTCTGTGGCTTGTGTTTCAGTGGTACTACTTTTTAAGATGTAATCTGACGTTGAAACAAATTGTGTTCATCTGGTTTCTAATCGAAGGCCGCACTTTTGTCAAACTCCATCATGTGTAATCACATTTGGTCAACCAAGGAGCAGCCATGTTGAGTGACAGTTTCATTAACTTTCCAAACTGGTAGCTTCAACAGCAGCATACGTGCACTTGGAATCAGCCGGTGGAAGCTGGAAGTTTCAATTATTAATCAGGCCTTCTCTATCTCTTTTCTCCATTGGCTTTTGTTTAAGGTTTCTGTTGTTTGAAGAATTTTTGGCTGGGAATAAAAAATACTCTCTTCCCTGTTGGTTGCACAATATTGCAGTTCCTTCGTGCTTTAGGTTCAGCTTCAGCTGCTGTAAACATTGTCATGTCTTTTTGTATGACATGGAAAACAAAGCCACTTCAACAACTTGCTGTCTGTGTTGCTCACTATCACATTGTTTGATTAGAATCATCATCATTGGGACTTAGTGAAATAGAATGTCTCTATTAATAATGTTTGTGAAGTATAGTAAACTAAAGCATACTTGTTTTTATTTTTTAAAAATATTTAAATATCAAAATAACATAATGGATGGTGATAATCCAGCAACAGCTGCTTCCAGCTGCAACATCAATTTGAAGAATTTTGTTCACTTACTATAATTAAAACGACTTAATAATTTGAAGTCTAAAACAAAATTGTCATCTTCACTCTTCACCCTAATTATTTTAATAAACAAAATAACAAAAAAAAACTAATAAAAATTGAAGTAATAAAGTGTAATAATTCTTATAAACAGAAAGATTCAAACAATTGAAAACTGACAGATGTTATAAATAACTGGGCTGGAAACTGCTGCTGAATGCACATGCCCCTGGAGCTGTTGGCCATTGAATTGTGTTCCACTTGCCCTTCATTATGGCTCCCAGGAGTAAGTCAGACTCAGGTGTTTTGACGTTCTATGTTATGATGTCATCACTGTGTTAGTGTAGGTGACAGAGAAAGTTATGTACAGTATGTGTGTTCCGACTCAGAGCAGAAATCGAGTTACATTCCTCCGTCTGAAGGTAATTTCTAAACTTGTTACATATTACTTATTTAATCTAGGTAAAACTGAGCTAAACTAAACACAGTGAAATCACACATAGCAGCAGTACGATCATTTGCACACGGCCACAGACGGCACTGTCTTAACTTGTTAATAGCACAAGCTTGACGAAGGGTAACAGAACAAAAAGAGATATGTCCTGTTTAACAAGTTCTTTTTCTGAATGTGTGTATTTGAACCAGGCATGGCTCCGAGTATTTTGTTATAATCTGAGGTATTGTACAAAGCAGCAATGAGCAAAAACCTTGGAAGGGAGAAGGGGGAGGAATGGGATTTTGGAAGGCAGTGAAATAAAATGTCAAAAGTTTTGTATGGCTGAGAGCAACAAGTCTACTTGAGAAATGAATGAATATGTTCTGCTGCTGCTGCTGGTTTATTTTCCACTGAACATTTTAGTGAGTGAGTGTGTGTGTGTGTGCATTTGGGGAGTGGGTATCACATTTGTCTCTATTCCAAACCCTGAAGCTAGGATAAATGAGTTAAAAGAATGAAGTATTTGCATCACTGAGCAAGATTTTGGATGAATGAGCCGCAGCCGAAGAATAATTTGTACTCCAGGCTCACAGTGTAATTTCAATAACATGTCAGTCCTGTACACTTCAGTTACTCCCATACATTTGGTGATCCTTGAGCTGGACTTCTTACAGAAGGTAAAAAATGTTTTATCTAATTGGCCCAAAAACGCATATGAAGACCTGAAGGATCCAAACAAAAGGGAACAAATCTTTAATAAGCTTAATTAAGAGCAAACTTTTTTGTTTTTAATTCTTGTGAATTGAATGTTGAACTTCCATCATCTGTACTGTGAAGTTAACAATAACCTCTTAACTTTTAAAAAGCCTTTACTTTTAATGATGTACAGTGGGGGTCACTGCACATTCATGCAGAGACAATGTCTCCCACATTATTTTCAAGTTGTGCCATATCCCTGGGTATTCAGTATTCCATTAGGACTATTATTTAAAAAAAAAAAAATTAGATTAATCCCTATCATTTAACGCTTGGCTGGTATCCATTTAAAGTCATTATGGAGAGGCACTGACATCTATTGGTGAGTTATTCACAATATTATCTGGGTCGTTCTATGGTCACGAAGCAGGGACCTGAAAGTTGGATCACTTATAACCAGCAAAGACAGCTTTAATCCAAAATATTACGCTGGTCTCTTATTAGTATTTGTTTATGGGTCACTTCATCAGTCAGGCCTGTGCTGCAGCCATATCCTTCTTCAAAGAGAAATCTCCACACTCTCGTTTTTCTCACTCTGAACGTGTTCTTTTACTGGAGACTTTGTTGCATTGGCCTGAATTCACCACTTTGGTCTATTATTATCATTGTCTATTTCTCTCTGCAGCAGAAAAATCTAGTTTCCCCACAGGAATAATTAAAGTTTCATCTCATCTAATTCAGTAGCTGACTAGCTAACTTGCTACGAAGCAAAACATAAAAAAAGAACCTTTTGAAATTTGGCACTTAAAAAAAACCTGAGGAGAAACAGACGGATTAATTAACTGATGGCAAAGAACAGCTACATTTATATTCATTAGAGGTTGAATTTAAGCTCTACCTGCTGAAAGTACTCTACAGGCGTTCTTTGATTGGATTATGATGTAAAGTGAAGTACAACCCATGCTGACTTTAAATGTTGGGTGCCATTATTATATTCTTAGGGCAAACTGCCGGTACATACTGCACGATTTTCAGATGAAGAGGAAACGTGGAGATATACAGTATTTGGTTGCGGTTGTGAAATGGTGGTCACACTGTGAGACAGGTTCAATGATGGCCGTTGTCAGCATCTCGCGAAATAAAATACTCTGTCAGAAATTTAAGATGACTATCTCACAATGTGAAAGCTGCTACGACCTAGCCCAGCCAATAGAAATGCTTCTTCAGACTCAGTGCTTAATGGATTTGTAGTGTTTTCTCGCTCTGCCTAAACGGTTTCAGTAACTGCAGTGGAGCAGATGGAGGACATACTCTGATGACTGCATATTGACGTACGTCATAACTTGCATCTCAGAGAATGCTCATCATACAATCTGCACATATCAAACTTGACATCGTGATAAAGTTTATCTGATCCAAATCGCATAGCGTGTCATGCAACGTCCATTTACCATCAAACATCATCACTGAGTCTTGCACTATGTAGAGCATGATCTTTTTTTTGTGAAAAGACTTCCACACTGTTTCCTGCATTTTAATCCTAAAACTAAACTGAGTCTCAGTGACAATAGCGTCAGATCAGAAAGGCATCCTTGTGGGCGTCTTACAGGTGGCACTTGTGATGAGTACCTGTTGTTGACCCTTAAGAGAAATGTGTCTTTCCAGCCTTGAGACTCCTTGGGGAGCTCCTCTGAGGATGCTGGAGGAGAATGTTGCACAAGCCAGTCTTCTTACCTCTGCATTCTGGACCTTGAAGAGAAGCCAAAGCTGGATGTATCTCTGACATGCTCTGCAAGTACAAGGTTTCTGAATAGGCTTCTGTCTGCATAATGAGTATCTGACAAGTACTGCTGTACTTTGTTGCTGATTTTGACTAACATCCTTACTTGACGTAAGCTACCTGAAAGTTCTGAGATTTGTTGAACACATCATTGCTGTAATCTTGTTTAATTTTGTTTTTCAAATCACATGCTAACGTGTTTAATTTTGTTTTTTCCTCACAGTCCCTGTTAAGGGACTCTACAGTAATTAGCTCTTTAAATTATCAGCGTTTGGCTGATACTGATGCTGCACCTAATTACATCTCATCTCTCCAGCTGTATGTCTCACAGCTGGCTTTAATATGATTTGAAATAGATATTAACAGGATTAATTTATGTTAAAACTCTACTTACATCTGTTTTTTTTTTTTGTTTGTTTTTTTTTTTTTGTTATTATAACATGAAAAAAGAGAATCTGTGATCATGTTTTTTTCAACACCGGGAAGTAAAAGTAGAAGATCAAAGGATTTACGAGATGTGTGTTTGAAGTCCATGTTTCCAGCCAACATCAGGGGCTCTTGAGTGTGTAAATGCCCACTAGCAGATTGATGCTGAGTAGGCATCTTACAGCGATTTGAGGGTGAATGAGGGCCATTACGCTGAACCCAATCGTAAAGTTGCGAGCTATACACCAAACCAATAAACTGAAAGACATCAGAACGTACACCAGAGGTTTAAAATACAGCTGAGCTGTGAATTATTGGCACGACTTACAATTTAAACCCCACAATTTTGTTACAAGAATAAGGACAATAAAACCTGCTGCAGCTTTAATTGGAATTTCCTCCAAACTGTGCATAAACTGCAACCCCCCCCACACACACACACATACTGTACACCTCACCTCACACGTCAACATGGTCCATTGAATCTGTCAGATATCTCTCACTATTTCACACACTATCTATCACCCAGGCAGAATCTTGTTTTCATAGGAAAAATAAAATCTCAACTTTTACCACTACATTGCGTTGTTTGTGCTTCAGCTAATGGGCCATGAAGAAGCACCTGTAATCATCAGAAAAGAATCAGTGCCAGCAGACACAACACACTCACTCCAAGATAACCTCAGGCAGTTAGGAAAAATTCATTTCTGTGGCAGGACGCTCCAGGTTGTCGTCTTGCATTACCTCACGTTAAGTTTATCCAATTTAAAACAACCTCCTCCGCTTCCTTCCTATCCTCTCATCTCCTGTAGTTCCTCTCCTAGAAACATGATTACGGTGGCATTGTTTAAGTGCAGTGGCGTATTTATTTGTACAGATGCAGGACCAGAACAATGGTGGAGTGATATTTACTGAGAAGGTAGACAATCCTGCATGTGTCTTCTTTTGAAGTAGAGAATAAACAGTCAATAATGCCATGCATTGAGTGAACTCCAGGCACTCACTACTGTTTGGTTGGTCGGGCCAAATACAGCAGCTTCAACACCTGGTATTAATATCCAAAGGACACAATGTAAAGTTTGTGGCTGAGTCATAAACAAGGGGTTTTAAAGTGCTAAAAAAACAAACATAAAACACTTTATAATTATAATTTATCTCACGTACTCTGTCAGCTACAAAGCTATTGTGTTTTTCAACTTCACAGTTGAAACATTGTACTTCTAGTTCTCCATATGGATGCTCCCACATTCCCAACCCACAACATACACACATATGGGTTCCTTCAACCTACAATTACAACCACTCAGTTCCCTGAACTGTTTGGTTAGTTCGTAATTGTGTCCAAAAAAAAAAAAAAAAAAAAAATCCGTGTGGATGTTTTTTTCATGTGTCGCAAACAAAGGAAAGCAAACAATTAACTTGAAGTAACTGAAAACAAGACGGGCTTTGTTACTTACAGCAAACTAGCATAGCCCTGATATGAGATTGAGCAGGGAGCGTCTACTACACAGGGTCCTCGATTAACGTCAGAGTCCGATTCCTACGGTGCAATGTAACACTGGTATCGTGGTAAGTCACAACGAACACACTGCACATAAGTACCTGTGTCACTCACCTACGCTAACACCGCGGTAACATGCAAACTAGTTGATGAGTTTAAAAGTCGTACATCAGGATGATGGAACAGAATTATGCTATGGATATGACTGTCAAGTAATTTTGCATTTAATGGAATTAACGATGAACAAAGCTTTCTACACCCCCACTGGTAAAATAAACAGAGAGAAAATGGCTAAATAGTTGTTGTGTCATTGGTGTGGAACCCCAGGGTTCACCTCCTGGGCAAGTTTGAATCCCGGTTAGAGCGGTTGGTACCTTCTGGTGGACTCACTACCCGCAGGAAGGTTCAGGGGGGTTGGTACGGTGCAATGTGATTTGGGTGGCGGTCACGGAGACAGCTGCCCCCTCAACCTGGTACAGGATGCTGTATTGTGTCCTAAATTTGCATTCTCAGAGTCCCAAAAAATTATAAAAATCTATTTGTTCTGCTAACTTGTCTTTATGCTGTTCTCACTAATAAGCAAATTATTTGAAGAATTAACATGTATTAATGCATATGGAGCAGCTTAGCCCTCTCAGTATTTGAAGACAAATACAATAATGACAGTTTTGCATGTATTGTTTCTGAATTACTGGATGCAAATCTCCAGTGTTCATGAATAAATTATCAATGGTTGAAGAACCAAAAGAAAAACTCAAATGTACTCACAGTTTGAAGTTAGTTAAATCTAATGAAATTCTTGTCCTAATAGAAATAGCTTTAAAAAATAAGTAAAGGGAGAAGAATGCACAATGTGCACAATGTGTATTAACTTTTGCAAACAACATAATGATACGGTACTCCACAGAAGATGAGTGGAAGCCCCGCCACAGCTGCGGTATTGTTCGTGTCTTTTGTCCAGCTCACATTGTCTCCTCACTTCATAGTGACTGAAACGCTGCCACGCCTCAGCTTGAAAGACAGGGTGCGCTGGTCGATTGTTATTGTGCTTGAGCTGAGGCTCTGGGTCAGCCATGTTGACTGAACCTTAGGAGTGACGCATTTTAGTTGCATGGCTCCCAGGTGTAAGTCAGACTCTCCTGCTGTTTTTATGTCCTAGATTATGATGTCACCACTGTGTTAGTGTAGATGAGTGACACAGGTACTTATAGACAGAGTTCAGACTTAGGTGAGTTACGTCAAAGTGTCGGAATGGAATTCTGACATAACCCCAATATAGGGATTTAAAATAGGCACTTAGCACCATCTGTAAGCCAACACAGGTGGTTTGATGCTTAATTTAAGCTTCTTTGAAAACAGTACTGTATACCAAAAATAATACCAGTTTATTACATACCTGACCTTTAAGATATATAAGCATTGGATTCCTCACTCTCTCTGGGGGAAAGTTTGGAGTGAGTTTTAATATTATTTGGATTTACTTGGATCAGGTCTGTCTGTTTTTGGAATCTTCTATCTCCTAGTCCTGAGACTGAAACAGTTCATTTCATCTTAATTTAGACATATTTTGACATAACACATGATTTTTGAAGGCAGTCACCCCAAAGTTCTTCTGTGCTTAAGTTTCTGTCATATTGTAGAATCACTGTAAGCATCAGTATCACCTTTCTTCCACTGAGGTGTCCTTGTTTTTGTAAGTTTTCCTTTAAACAGTTAGGGCTGAGCCTCATACACTGAAAAATATTAAGACTTATCATGTGGGTCCATCTGATTTGGATGGCACTCAAAAGTGACCACGAAATCCAGGTTTGAAAAAACCAAAATAGCAAAGAAAAAAATCACTATTGTTTCTCAGCTACCTTGTCAAGCAGCAGAAATAATCCCATCATTCCTTTTTTCCAGTGCAGGTTTCCTTTGTTCTTTCTTCCATCTTCTTTGTGTTCAACGACACATCTCCTCTACTTTCATTCCTTTTCCCTGCATCACATTAGCACAAAAGAAGCTTATAGCATTCTCACCCAGGCATTGTTTATGCACTGTGTTGGACTCATTATTGATTTCCTGAAGTGGCGTTCCTCCATCTTGGCTGTTTAATGCTGCCACTGAAGCCTTTTGTGTTTCCCCTCACACCCAGGCGTTGCTTGTGCTTGAGTTTATTCTCAGAGTTTTTTTTTTTTTAAATTATATTATATATTTATATTCAGGAGTGGGGTTTGAAGTCAGATTCTTTCCCCATTAGGCAGGGTAACCTTCTTCTTGCTGCTGATCCTTCTCCCAATTACTGCAGTGACTACTGCTGATGAAATGGCTGTGCAACACGGTGACTTGTCATTTGGCCAATTATTCTTAACGAATCTACGTGGAGAGAAGGACAACCGTACTGTACCTCACTTTGTTTGTACTATCTGTAATGGGACAACAGAGAGAGTTTTTAAATTTGACTTATTCATCACTTGAGCATTTTTCTGTTACATTTTATTGCCACCAAAACTGCTTTTGATTTCCTTAAAAGCAGCTGACAACTTGCGCTTGCCTTTGAAAACAATCATACGATGACTTGGTATTTTCTTCCCCACAGTATTTTTTATTTTTTTTTACATTTAATGAGTTATCTAATGCCTTCTTATTCCAAATTCTAGGAGGATCCACTTTTTGTCATCCTTTTTTTGCAGCCCTGACTCATCTGAGGGGAAATTCACAGAGCATGAATGCTTCCCTTATCAAGGCCTCGTTTCTCATTTTTACAGGCCGACACATTCACAGCTGGGAGCTGTTCGCCACATCACAGTCACAATCTTCCGCTGTCACTGAACAGCTCCACTGGAGCATTTAGCAAGTGATTTTTGTGTAGAGACATCATTGGTCACTCGCTTTTTCACTGCCTATTCCATTACACTTGGTCTGTTGGAGACAGGACAATAAAAAAACTCACTACACCCTAGTGTGGATATAGCGTATTAGTCAAGTTTAACTGCACTGTACTCACCGTCATTTTTAAATTATTATGTTATATGTATTTATTTTGCATGCATATATATATAGATACACACGTTTATATATGTGTATTTGTGTATATATGTATTTGTACATAAACTGTACATGTATGTATGTATAGATTGATGTAAAGATGGCAGTGTAGTTAAACTCGACTTATACATTATTTATAAATCAAATAAATTTGCATCCAATTGAGCAAAAGACAGTGGATCTGGGTTTGACTGCTACTCCACTTTTCAGAAGGTTATGTAATCATTTGATACATAAATGCAAATTGCAGCTCCTCTCAGTTGAGGAAATGTCCCATTTGCATGTAAATTGCCCTTTTCTAAGTACTCCTTAGCAACATTACACTACAGTGAATATTCACTTCATTTTGTCCGTCAGTCTATTTGTGTTAAGTACAACTTTAACCAGAGTTTTGCTCATTTTTTAAAGCACATACATTACACAGCAGGTTTTGATTTTTAATTCTAGAATGACAATCAGAAAAAAAATTTTGTTGTTGATGAACACAGGGACAATTCATTATCAGAGCATTTAAGTGTCTAGAAGAAAGTGTATTTAAAGCAAGGTAAAACAGTATAAATATTAATTGGCTTAATTTCCATAACTTCCTTTTGATTCTAACATTGCATTATGAGTCACTGTTGACTTTACATCTCTAAAAAAACTGCTGTGTTTCAAATATGTCTGTAATTAATTGGAATATTTTATTGATCAATGACTCCTGTATTGGAAGTTATTAAAACAAAACAAACTAAAAACAAAGTCAGTGAAGGTGGTTTTCACAGGAAGTGAAACTAAAAGCCGTCACATGTGAACACGATAATGAGAGGTCTCATCCATTAAGCAGACTGAGATCATTTCTGTTGCAGACAGTGCTCCTCTTGAACTTCGATGACTCTGTGGGGGTGTGTGAGCTGTGACACCCACACTGATTAAAAGGCGAGCTCCATGGTTTCTGAACCCATAAGTGAGAACTGGGAAACATGAGAATGGTACCAGAGTTACAATGTCTGTTAGTACATTTTCAGTACATTTTCAGACTGCAACTCGTCCACTGACAGAATGATACACTCAGAGTGTCAGGGGGAGCAGTGCCCTCAGTCAGTCCTTCCAGCTTCTGTGAGACTGGCAAGGGCTACCAGTCCAGGGGCAACGTGCTGCCAAGTTGTACTTAACTTTATTTACTGCAGCATCTTTATGTCTCTAATACTCTCTGTATAAAAGACCTCAGCTGCTCAACAGACCTTGGTCAACATTGTGGAATCAGGATGCAGGTGTGGCAAGTGTATCTGCCTTGTGTTGCTGTCAAGGAGTTCAGCACAAGATGGTAAATCAAAACCTTCTCTTGTTTGTAAGGCCCAGTGTTAATGCTCCTTGAATATCCAGTCTGGTCTTGGTTTATAAACCTTTCCTGGTTAATGCACAAAACACGAGACATGCTAAATGTTATCTGTCTGATATTATCTGTTTCTCTTTGATAGCATAACAACACCACATAGCTTCATTTTTTTTCTATTTGCATGTGAAATATAGCTTTAAGTCTATAAAAAAATCTATTGTTTTCAGTTTCTGTTGCACTTTGGGATCACAGTTTTCAAGCGTGGAGTTTGATCATCAGTGTTTACTACTAAATACTGTATAACACATGCATGCAAACTTATATAAAAACATTTTAATAATTGAATAAAAACTAAAAATTACAAAATCAAATAACTATTAGCATCTAGTCATAGGCCAGTGGGCCAAAAGTGGCCCACAGGCCAGGTGTTTAAAGCCTCTGTTCTATAACATTTTAAGTCCTTTTAAGATCTGCTTATCTTTATAACATTATCTGCAAAAGCAAAGAATGACACAGGTATGTTAGACTGAATGAAGGTGCTTATTCTTGCAGTCACATGATAGAGATAAGACCAAAGTCACTCTGAAATTTAGACACTCAAGAAGCTGCTGCATTTCTGCAAAGAATCACGCTGTGAAATGTATGTCCTGACTTGAAAAGAAGGTCAAAAGGTTTCAAAAACAAAGCAAAGTTCAGTATAAAGGTATGCAGGGCTCTGGGGGAAAATGTGAAATGGGCTAAAAACAGAGGGTAAGAGCGAGAAAATTACACGCTATGGAGATCAGGAGGTGAGGTGCGGGTGGGCTTGTGGGTGTTTCGTAATCAGGTGACACAAACAGTCAGGACGACTCTTGAAAAGACAAATGCCTCTGTGAGTGTAAAGGTTAAGAAGGAGCCTGGTCCACTGTAGTAATCATGATTACCCTCTGATGACCTTTTCTTTAATTTTCTATTAACCTTTCGTCATCGCAGCCATGCTCTTAATCACTTCAGATCGGCCATTTTAGTCTTTTGGAAAGAGGTGTCATTGGTTCAGCTTGAAGTTGGAGCATTTACAGTGTGAATCACTGTGAACCTGTAGGGTGTTCCTTCTTTTAATCAGCTAATGGAAATCATTCTTCTTGTCAGATTTAGGCAGACCTACATTTTGGCAAGCCAAAGTCATTCTTCAGCTACATTATTTTATCCTTAGATTAAAAAAAAAGCTCATTATGTTTTAAATCTGCTTAAATTGGTTGTAAACACTTAAATTACAGTTTTGTGGGAAAACATTGACGATGTTTGCCTTGTTCTCTGAATGAAAGTCAATAAAAATATAGTACACACACTAACCTGGTGTATTCAGCTCACAACACTCAAGTGGAAGAAAAGAAAATGATGATGAAAATGATAATTATGTGGGTACTTATCTGAAAAGACCTACTATGTAATGATGAAAGGATGAGCTGGTGGCTTTATTCCAGGGCTAAGGTCAATGTGCTCTCAGTTTTGTAAAAAAAAAGAAAAAAAAAAAGAAAAAAAGCTTTTCTATATCTGTTATTCCAAACAGTTGAAATTGGTGGATTAATTCCCTCCGGGGCTGTAAGAAAAATCCAGCGTGTGGCTAATGTCGCAGCCGCTCACGCAGACACACACCCATACATGAAAAGACAAACACATTACTATACAATAACACCACCCACTGAGTAATGATACCCAGACATATAGGCGCAAATTCCAACAGATGCATTGCACGCTCGCCCACAGTGCTGCAGACACACATGAACGCATCCCTACACCCACATGGCCACACATGCAGACAGGGAATAGTGAGCAAGGTTTAAAGACTAGGAAAGAGAACAAAGAAGGAAAAAGAAACATTTATAAATAATTGTATTCAACTGGCTTTAGCTTTTATAGCTGTTTTCTTTGCATTCACGAACATCATTATCTTTTAAGGCCGATATTCTTTTAACAACCACGGAATGTGATTAAGTTGACGTTCAGTGCAAACGAGAACAGAGATGAAGGAAGGAGGAAGGGTATAAAGTACACGCTCTCTCACCAGCTTGATTCTATTGATTTCTTTTGTTGACCCACAAGCTCTATTTATCTTCAAGTTGCACACTGACATTTACCAAGCACTCACAGAGTACAAATGCACATACATTATCAGTGAAAGCCTTTAGAACCGATTCAGATGTTCTCAGTCCTCAGTCTCGTCTCCAGAATGTAATCAGTGTAAATGCAGTGGATTTGTTTTAATGTTCACGTTGACGCCTGCTTACTAAAAGTCTCATGTGATAAGTAGAGCAGTAACGCAACGCAACAACTGCTATAACACCATAACATTTCAAAGTGTGCAACAATTGCAGCTCATGTTTACAAAAAAGCTCCCCTGTAGGAGGTGCTGTAACGCAGTTTTAATGTCCTATTCTGGAAGTTGAAACATTAACATCGCTTTATCTGTATCTTGAAAACATTGTCAACATACCTGAAACATCAAACACACCTGTGTTTCCACCTTAAGACACACACAGTACGTCTGAGCTACCACTAGCCAAACAGCAAGACAAAAGCTGCGTTGTTCTTCGGTCTGTGGCTGTACAACAGCTGTGAGACAGAAAGCACACACTCAACTTCACGTCTCCGTTCAGCCAAGACTCACTCTGTTTCATCTGTTTTTTGGCTCAGGTTGGTAAACAAGGGAATTCAAATGATAGCTTGATAGAGATGACAACCCATAACCAGATCATTTATATCTATGATTATTAGCTTCAACTTTTTGTTTGCATACACAGAATAACATACAAAAACAACAACTAAAAACTTACATTTAACATGGTAGAAAATACATTTAATAT
This sequence comes from Cynoglossus semilaevis, assembly GCF_000523025.1. NCBI lineage: Eukaryota > Metazoa > Chordata > Actinopteri > Pleuronectiformes > Cynoglossidae > Cynoglossus > Cynoglossus semilaevis. The sequence continues at coordinate 13,790,776 of NC_024320.1, forward strand.
GTAAGTGGATGGTGGATTAAACATATGAATCCACCATCCAGTAGATTTTCAGATAGCCAGTACTGGCTTTTCAGATATTGGTCGCAATCTTAGATCATAACATAGGTTATCTATCTGACCAGGTTATCTTGGGTCATCTATTGCTCCTGAACCACTGTAGCTATCTACTGGGTGGGGTTAAAACCACAGATTCCTCATCTGAAAACAGTTGGGTTGGAGAAGTAATTATTCCATTAATCATTTCCAAGTGATCCACTACACTGCCAACTTGTTATTGTTACGTGTGGACATCGTGGAAGCAGGCAGGACCCAAATGCGATACTAGGGAGACTCTCTTCAGATGTAGCAGGTTTGTTATTTATTACTACAAATTATTTATTTTTACAAAGTGCAAACTAACAATGCAGGACAATTCAAAATACTACCAGGCATGGAATGCAGCAAAACATAAACATGCCATGGACTTCTTCAAAACATGAACAACTACGACCAAACACACAGCCCACACCAGCACAGCAACAGAACAATGATCCCACAGAGACTGTGAGTGAGGGAGGTATATATACCCAGGTCACCAGGTGACACGAGTGAGGCTAATCAGAGGCACAGGTGAGTGTGATGACACTAACTCCACCCAGCAGACAAGACAGGAAGGGGAAACACAGACAGCCCTAACAGTTAGCTTTTTTTATATGAGAATTCTTTGAACAGGTGTGTCACTGCAGCTTACACAACATGAGTGAGCCCACAGCCAACTGTAATTGCACAATGTCCTGACTGAACTGCCAATCAACAACCACACAGTGCATGTCAGTCAGATCTATAACCATTAGAACTCCATAACTGAATTCTTCCTATTGTTGTTTGACTGTTGCAGTAATTAAATAGATAATAGATATATAGAATAGATAATATTTGGCATCCACAATTCCTACCCATTCATGTTTGTAATATATACATAAAATACATGTAAAAAAATACACAAACACGTGTATATATATGACAATGTATTTCTTTTTCCATTGTTGATCAATTCATGGATGGAACTCATGAACAAGTCTGACCTTTAAATGCATAATTTAATTTTATTTATTTAATGTTGTTCCTTTTTTAATGTGACCCTTTCTATTGTCAAAATAACTTGAACCAAATGGTCACATTTCCTTCCTTTTTTTTATAACTTGCAGATTTCATGCACACGTTGCAACAGCATTCAATAAAATGAACATAATGAATGGTGGACATTCCTGTGTGTGACTAATGTGTGTCTATTAAAGAGTGCTGAGTTATGGTTGACAGAAATATGGCGCAGTGATATAGTCGTCCTACAAACTGACTTGTCACCTTCAGGACATTCTGGCTCAATTCCCAGGACATTTTTTATCCTTTCCCATTTTTTTTTTGTTTTGTTTTTTTGTTTCACTGAAACAAAGAGAGAAAAAAAATAATGACACATGGTCTTGACATATGAATCTCAAACTGGAATCACTGAATAATGACCCACATCTAGCAGTTGGTGGCATCGTTTCATCAAATGCCAATGATGAAAGACACTCTCCATTTCAACAAGTGAAATGACTCCAGGAACCATCATCACAGTAAGTGAAGACAATGAAGTGTGAATTACATTCTTTAATGTTTATAAACTTGTGGAGGTCTAAGTTATTTCAGAAATCTGACCTTGTGTTTGACTGATTATTAAATTATGTTGTCATGCAACAGCTAATCGTGTAAAAAAAAAAAAGCTAAGTAATAATGTTTTTATTATATTTTCAAATAACAGAAACCATCTCCAGGGCATCCAAACACACTCTGTTGGTCTCTGTAAACATTACAGGTTATTGTACTTCACAAAAATGTTGAATTTGGCCGTTCTTTTTTTTTTTTTTTTTTTTAATGTATCACCTCTCTTATGTATTGCTTCAAACCCAAAGAAGAAAAAAAAAACCAGCTTTGTCGAAAAGGCTTGTTTATCACCAGGAGCGACTTGGATGAGAGGTTGACATCTACATAAAAGCTCAGCCAAATCCATTTGCTTTTGCTTCAGGTCTGAGAACTTTTGAAATACTGTGTTTGCACACAAAAACATGTTTTCCTCACTCCTGACATTTTCCACCATTTATTTCCAAATTATTTTATCTGAGTTTTTAGCTTTTTTTTTAGCATTGTTGGGATGCTAACATTCAGGTTAACGTGAAGATTAAAATAGTGTAATAAGTAAGAAAATGCATCTTTTTGGGGTTAGGGTCAGTAGCAAGTTGCTGTAGCACTCCGGATTTTGGTGGTGAATGAAAAAAGAAAACATGTTTTTCAAAGCATCCTTTTATCTGCTGGTTGTTTGGATGCTGACATGTCAGAAATCTTTATATCTCAGTTTTCATCACGCAGTTTGGTGTAATACTTTAAAACTTCAGAAGAAAAATAGGTCGGCATGAGACACAGCTCCAGCCATGTAATGATTCTAAATTATTATTATTATTATTATTATTATTATTATTATTATTATTATTATTATTATTATTATACACAAAACACAGGAAATTGTTTTTATTTCTATTTTTTTCAGATCCATCTACCCTTCAAATGAATATTTCTATCTATTTTTCTGTCTGTTTTTTTTTTTTTTTTTTTGTCGTATAAATAATGCTTCATTCTGAGTTGTTTAATGGAAATGGCAACATTTGATACTCGTTTGAGCACTGAGTGAAACAAAGGGTCATTTAACTTGTCACTATTAATGCTAAATCTGTTTTTACTTAGCATTAGCACATCACATCACAGCACATCACATCAATTACTTAATACACTTCTTTAGGCAGCATACAAACTATTATTTTTATTATATTATTGCTAATGATACCAACAACAACTACAACAAAAACAACAATAATAATAATAATAATAATAATAATAATAATAATAATAATGGCTCATCTTCTTTTTCTTATTTTTACCATTACAATTAATATTATTTCCTACGCCATCTTACTTTATGTAAATAGAATATTCCTACTCCACCTGATCCTTCTATTCTGACATGATATTTTAATTACATAGCTAGCAGTTAGAATCAAAAGATAATGACTTTCTTCTCTGCAGGACAGTGTGCTATGGCACGTACTTAATGATGTGGTGAAAGTGAAGACATTGTTTTATTCAATTTCATTCATTCAGGTGTAAAAGGAACATGTTGAGAAGTGAAATAGTTTTCTTTTTTTGTTGTTGTTTGTTGTTTGTTTGTGTTTTTTCATTATGAGCAGTCACTGTGGCTCCTTCAAGAAATCACAGCATTAAAAAGTAAACAATTTCAGTCTTTTTTGAGGGGGTAATGTTATGTATGCTCTTGGGTTCTCAGGTTTATGTTTCTATGCAAACCATATGTATTAGCCGAGGGCAGATTTGCAGCAGAGTTGAACGCAGGCGTGAAGCTGCTGCAACTGACCGTTGCTTCTTACAGCGGTTTCTTTGCACTTTCATCATGGTGCTTGTTTTTTTGGCTCGCAAACAGCCTGCAAAACAAACAGACTAGGAACACAGTGTCACTGCACCACATGGCAGACAATCCTCTTTCGACTTCTGTTTGGATTCCTGTCCTGCCACTTGCCTTTTTGTTTTTGTGAATTTATCACAACATGCAAAAAAAGGAAAAAAAAAAAACATTTTCTGCTGGATCCACTGGATTCCAGCCAGATTTGCTTTTGCAAGAATTGTTAAAGCACCCACTCATAAAAGGTTTCATTCACTGGCATTCAATGTAATGCATGCATTAAATCTACTTTTTCCTGGGGAGAGAAGAAATCTGCTGATTGAATCCACTTTTAGGTGCCAGCTATAAAAAGCAGGATTGTTCTGAGGCTGCAGTTCCTGACACACAGTGTGTGTACATTTGAAACATTTTAATGACTTGTTTTACAGCCTTCCTGACTCCTGTATGAATGAAAAATGGGAAACATGGGAAGAGAAACCCACAGAAATTCATAAAACCCGTTAGTGTTTTCTTTCTAAGCGCTGAGTGACATGTGAGCTATTATTTGTTGGTGAACCCACTCAGTATAGGTAGGAAAGTGTGCAGGTTAGTGTTAGCCATCATTCCAAATGTGACAGAAGTGACAAATCAAAGGAGGAGACACAAAATACCAAAGAATGAATCTGAATTTTCATCATTAAATTATAAGCAACTATGCTATTAATCAGCACAGGAATCCCTACAGGAAAACAAACCCGATTTAGAGGCTCCTCCCCATCACTGAGACGTTCATCCAAAGATATATTTTCTTCCAGTTCAAGTCCCACGGTACGATCATCAAGTCTTACTCTCCATTCTCATCTGTTCATGTCCACTCAGCATGTAAAAATGTCTCTGAATCACCTTGTTCTTCTGGTCCCAGAGCGGCGCCTATTGTACATTTGATCCCTTTCAGACGGTAGCATAAAAGAACTAAGGGCTCAGCAGACAACAATGTGAAGAAAGCGGAGGATATGTTACATCGATAATTGGAGAAACAGGAGTAAATGGAAGCCAGGGAGCAAACAGCCCGAGCATGGTAAATATTAGAAAACAGCCCATGTTGAGAATGTAAGAGAGGAATGCACAAGAGGTCACGGTTGGTCACAGTTATCAGCTATCTGGAGACGCTATCTGTCAGGCAACGGGATAGACAGGAGTCCGCTTTGACTTGGATGGCGTATGTGTCACTCAACAGGCATGCCTTTATGTACGCCAGTCCCCCTTCTTGTGTCACCCCACTCCCCCATTGTACAACTTTTGCACACTTGTCGCCCTATCAGAATTCACATTTTTATTTTTTTTATAATTCTATTTTTCCCGCCTGGTGACATTCCCTCTTCCTCCTTTTTCCTCCTCTCCTCGTGGCTCCCTGCCTCCTTCGTGTCACTTTGTTTCCCCCTGTAACACGACCTCCTCCCATTCTCTCTTTATGTACATGATGTTGAAGACAGTGCATCAACCTCGATTCAAGTGTCATGCGTCTTCTGCACTTTGATCAGATGTAACTATTGTCTGCCCTGTGAGACACAGTTTGAAATTGCCTACCGATGTCCCCCCCCCCCACACGTCCCCCGTCCTGCCTACCCTCTCCTGTGGTAAAGTGAGATGTGAGACCTCTCTGTGCTCCTGCAAACACAGGGGGCTTTTGTGTGTGCGTGTGTGTATGCGTGGGTGTATGTGTATCGTGAGCAAAAGAAGAAGAGGGAGCGAGCTAGAGGGAGAGAGAGAGAGAGAGAAAGTGCATTAGCACAGTTAGCTAGCCTTCACATTAATGCAGAGCTGGACACCATAATGGT
>NC_024320.1:13796136-13853275 GCF_000523025.1 Cynoglossus semilaevis
TATGTCAAGAAAGGAAGAGAAAAAAAAGGGGGGAAATCCTCGGAAGATCTCCGCGGCTGATTGTGGTCCCCTCTCGCTCTTTTCTGCAGTCACAAAGAGCAGCCATATCTAATTTCCCATACACTACAAACATCAGTGTTCAACGCTGCCGTAGAACCACCCACGCCATTTCATACCAGCCAATTATATTAATGAATGGATCGTTTTGATCTGAGGCCGATGCAGTTCCATCACTGTGACTCTTGTCAACAAGAGCCTAATTATTTTTTCTTTCCTTTGTCGGTTTGTTGGCTGTCGGGGAGAAAGAGAGAGAGAGAGTGAGAGAGAGAGTGTCAATTTCTCTCTCATCATTTCAGGACTTTGGTATTCCTAAGATCTGAACATTTTCCATTTTTCTGCCGTAAAAGGATGAAAAAATTCTTCTGCATCTTTATCAGATAAGTAAGAAAAAAGGAGGGGGCAGGAGAGTGAGAGGGAGCAGGTTTGACTGATTCAAATAAGTGCAGCCGAACAGCCCAAAGATACGCAGCCAAAATGAAACAGGCAGAAGTGCACAGATGGAAAAGGCTCCGCTCCAAATCACTATTATTTCCCAGCAGACATATTTAGAGAGGCCCTAAAATTAACTATTAGCGCACTCTGAATTTTATCAAATGATGGGATCAGGCTCATTTGGTAAAACAACACAAACTTTTGGACGAACCACCCTCAGCCTGTTTATGTCTGTGTCAGGGCGGCTTTTTTTATAGGACGGATGGTGTCATTTCATTCATTTCACATGACATAACTAATTATGACCAATGATTGATGAAAAAATTATGAGAACAGAAGGAATGCTGGACACTATGACTGTAAATAAAGGATGAAGCAAAAACATTTCCACGTGTCCTCAGGAACGTGTCCATATAAATCTGACCCAACAGTGGCTTTGGCAAATCAGAAACATTCTGCCTAATTGGTGCCTGAAAGATTTTCATTTGATAAAGTAGGCGGGAAAAAATGAGGAACTACCGCCTGGTGGCACACTTAACACTGCATATGTTTCCTTAGAAGAAAACCAAATATGTTTATCACCTGGTGGACCTTGGAGACGTTGGTGCACGTGGTGAGTAAAAAAGACATGGAGTGAAACTTAAAAAGTCAATTAAAAGCAGAATAGTGGAAGAATCAGATGATTAAAATGTCGTCCCGTCGTCGACAATAATTACATCAGCGGCTGCTTAATTAAATTATTGTAATCTGATGGTGCTTCAGTTAGGATTATACTTTAATTAGATCACACTGTAATTTAATTTAAACTAAATTTAATCAACTTGACATTATTAACGTGTCTCTTAAAAAGTGGTTTCTACTAACGCTGTCACCTTTGACCTTTGATCAGCGGGAGTTTATATACTTACACAGTAATGACTGTGAATTGAAGTCTAAATACATTCCCCTGAGTGGATTAACACAGGTTAATGGACATGAAAACTACACCTGTGTGTGTGTATAATTCAGCTCACAGTCATGTTGTGTAGCGTGACGTTAACTGACCAATCACAAGCAGTATTTAAAAACCTTATTTACTGCAAAAAGGTGAAGACGTGAAGTTGAAATACTTTGTTTTGAGCCCAAAAAATATCTTTAAATAAACTTTTACTATGTGTGAAAAAGCCCCTGGCTCCTGAGCTTATGATGCGTCAGAGCCAGAAACAATATTTGAGCTCTTTGTTGGTTTATTAGCTAAACTGATACTGCACACCAACCAATAAAAACCAAAAACCTACCCAACGTTGTCTTTTGTCTCCTTGTGTTACCTAATATATCTCAGGCAGCATCAACGGAATGAGTTGAAACCACTCAACGTTCGCTGTTTTTGGCTCCAGTGTCAGTTGTGCTTATTTTGGGTTTTGGCTGTAGAAGGTTCCAGGGGCATTGACTGAGCTTCTCTTCTCTTAATGTTATTTGTTCAAAATTCAAGACTCAAGAGGTTTGTTGTCATGTACACCGTGAAAATGCAGGTGAAGGTGAATGAAGTTCTAACATTGCTCTTCACCCATTACCCATGATAATACACAGTACAACATACACACAGTACAACAGTAATTACTAAACAACTGAGAGAAATAAATAAAGCAACCAAATTGAGTCCTGAAGTTAATACTACTACAGTAGCTGAATGTGTAAAACCAGGTCCAATTATTCTGTCCCTCAGTATGACTCCTGACCTGCATCTTTAAATGGTTTCCTGTGGACCGGTTCACTTTCAGTGTTTAAATTTGAGCCATGCTGATCTTTTATTCAGACCTAAACATTCACAGTAAACATCAGGAGAAAAAGGGTTGAAATTATTTTATTGTTTCAGAATTATATGGTTATCTGGGGTTAAAGCCATAATTCTGGAGCAGCCAGAAAATTAAAACAAATGGGCAAAAATTCTGACATTGATAAATGTTTTATATATTTTATCTGGAATAAAATATGATAGAAAATAGAAATGACTGACTAAAGAGTAATCAGAAAGTTTTAAACAAGATTTCTTTGTTCACAGTTAAAACTTTTGTCTTATCATCTCAGGATTTTGGCAAAGTCTTACTCAAATATATTAATTAAGACAGAAAGAAAAAAGAACTAAATAATAGTAGCTTTGTAATTTTAATTAACCTGTTGGACAAATGTATTAATATTCTGAATTTGATTAGAAAATATCTGCAATCTGAAATAAAAACTATATTTTTTAAAATTATACCTTTATTTCTAATCCATCATTTCAAATGTCTATCCTAAAATTAAACTGATTTTGTCCTATGTATATATATATAAATATATACAGTATATATAGTTTTTCTGGGTAACAACTACAATATTTGATCATAATTAATCACATGGTTGTTAATGATCAAATATTTATGAGTCAAAGTGCATTCGGATCCCCTCAGGTCTTTATTGCTCCACTTCTAATATTTTTGGGTGAGACGTTATGATGACCATACCAAGCCAAGATCAACTTGCCTCCCGTGAGTCATGGTTTGTCTGTATGAGTAATAAAAGTCAACAACCAATGAACTTTCAAAATAATAGTGGCATGATTTGAGTGAAAAAAAAACCCTTCACATTAAATAAACATCCTTGTTTATTTATTCATGTGTTAATATGATAATGTGCTAGTGCATAACTTTCAGATCAAAATTAGGAAAATGTGTTCTACAGAGTAGTTTCCTGTGCTATTTCTGTACTTATAATGGAATTTAGATGAACATTTCTGTGAAAAAGAACTATTGTTGTTTTTGTTTCCTCAAACCTCTAATAAATAGCAAGGCCTCCTTCTACAGCACTGTTAATTAATGTACTGTAACAATGACCGTCAATCACTGTGATGACTGCAGTATAACCGGCCTTTACGGCCTCCTTAACTCCAAAGGGAACCATATTTTACAGAAGTGACAACAACAGGAGCAGTCAGTGGTGATTGACATCATTATCAGCTGAAGGCTACGCTAATTGCTTCTAAATACAAAGTTATAATTCTTCATAGACTTTCTCTAGGTTCCCATTAGTAGAACTGACTCAGACAGCTTCAGCCAGTTGTTTATTGAATAATCAGTATTGAATATTGAACTCAAGAATGCAGAGTAACCTGGACTAGTGATAGTAAACTGGTGGGTCAGGACCCAAACGTTGGTTGCATACTAGTTGGGTTGTAGCCCTTTGAAAAATGTTGAGAAAAAAAAATCAGCTGAGTTCCGCCGCAAACTCTGTTTCCTTATGCTAACTGAAGGCCGCTCAGGGAAAACAAATGTTAATTTTCTTTTGATTCTCAGCTTTAGCTACATAGTTTAAGTTTTGAATACTTCTCAGTATTTCCACTTCTACTGTATAGTTTTCATACAAAAACACCAATGATGGAAGTTACAAATGGCTATTACTGAAATATTTTCAGATTGTTGTATCAGCCTAATTAATATTTGTTTTTGATAATGTGAATACTTTTAAAAGGAATTTGACATATTTAATAAGAACTTAGCTATATGTGTTGAGTCTTTTTGAAACTTCTTGAGTAGTTGGATTCTTTAATTTGTCTTTAAAGCATTGCAGCTAACTGAAAACAAACAAGGGAATATTTCCTCATCTCTCATCACTTTCTGTCTGTTAGTTGATCATTAAACTGTGATTACTGTGGTTGTGTCTCTTAATTTGAAGTGGGTAAAGATGGATGAGAAGACGGACCAGTTGAGACCCACTAGACCAGACTAGTTCACAGCAACTTAACTTCTTTTTTTTTTTACCAAGCCTAAACATTCACAGCTCTGTCTTGAAATCTGATCTGGTTTTATTTGTTTTAGTCTATTGTGGGCTTAGACTCATAAACATGTGGCTATGTACTGTAGGTGAGTTTCTTTCACTGTTTTAAAAATAACTACAGCTTATTGACAGTCTGGTCCATGCTGAAAATAGCTGAACAAATGCAGAGTGGGTCACTGTCATAGAGTTGGAGAAAGGCTTCATCTTCGTCTGCAGAGCTGCCAAATACTCCTTATTTATAGAATCCATATTGGTATAAATATATTCAGTCTATTTATTTAGAAAAAAACAAACAAATAAAAATATTAATTCATTGGCTACGCAAATGTTCCAGTGTGAGTCAGACATACACAGGTTTCTATCAAGTCTCGTTTCATTTTCTCTTCGCATTTTCGGCTTGTTTGTTTGTTTGCTTGTATAACAACACACCATTTCTTCGGTTTTAGGCCGATATGATATTATACATAATTGTCTTGACCTTGAAAATTCAAAATTTCTTTATGAATTGTACAAAAAAACATGGTCTAAAGATGGTATTTGCTCAGACTGAGATTAAGTTCAGGGACCAGATAAGCAGTTTATCACAGTACAACGTGGCCTTTTAAAGAAATAAAAATTAATGTTGGTTTAGATTGAAAAAACATACAAGGACTGATGTGACTTTTTAGGGATATTTTTTAGGAAGTCAATCATTTCATCATACATTATTCTAAGTAGATTGCACACATACAACATTGGATACAATGTGAATCCAGTTCACTCCACGGTGAAGAGGATACATGTGCTTATCTAATATTGCATCTCAGCAGGGCACTAAAGTACAGCGACATATAGAAGCTATAGCTGGGAAACTCCACTCATCCCCGCGGCGTCTGCTTCTCCATGTGACTGCACTGCATCAGCACTGCGAGGCTCACGTTCGGTCATTTTTTGTGTCTTGCTGTGCTACCTGTGGCTAAACTCATATAGATTTCCCCCTAACTGCATACACTTAATGTCCCTGGATGAAGAAAAATAAAACATGTGCTTTCTATCTGAAGACATCTTCAGGAAATGATGTCGATGAGTGAAAATTGACATGAATTCTTCTTCTGCTTCTTCTCTCACAGTCGTGATCCCGGACTGATGGTGATATATTGTCCTTTGTACATTTGTCCTCTCCCTCACTGTCATGGAGGGACACCTAAATATATTTAGAGCCGTGATTGCCTACCTGGAGGTCACATTTGGTCAGCTGGAACACCTGCTTCTGGGTGGGCTTGGTGCATCCAGGTGTAAAAACAGATGACCTCTGATTACTTGTTGACCCCCAGGGTCCTTGGGACAATAATTCCCAGAGTGGTTGAGAATCAAGAGACAGTCATGTGTTTCTGCCTGTAACTTTATAACCACAAATGAATGCCTCCCCGAGGAATGATATATTTTCTTTTTTTATATTTCCGGTTTTTTTTTATTTTTATTGCTGAATCTCTGGTTTCCGGCATTGGTCACCACAGATGTGTCACACGTATATCAAATCATTTCATTGTCATGTATTAACACACTGATAAGAGAAAGATCGCTGATCCACAAGGGAGTGCAGAGTCCAATTTGATTTAAGTTATCTGCAAATCTATAGCTAGATAAGGATCACAGGAAACAGTAATTTAAGGGTTGTTTGGCCAAGAGGAAAACATTCGGTTGGTTTATTCCTCTTATTTATTCGGTTTCCCTCAAAGCCACACACATATGCAAGCAGTTAATCTTTATCATTTAAAATGAGAAGCTTTTAATGATGACCCCACTTGGTTGTGATAACAAAGATAAACGTGCAGTCGGACTCTTTCAACCAAAACCTTTTAATATGCTTCATTTGTGAGGAATTCTCAGATAAACTTTATTGAGTATTTAATTGTGCATGAACCGTGTCCATTGATAACAAACTGATCAAATTAAGCAGTGATAACATCGTTCTTCAACCGTTACAGGTGGACAAACAACAAATCTAGTTACAGTTTTAGGAGTGAATGAAGTCTATGAAAGGCCAGGCTGCTCCTACGGTTGCTGTCACTGTTGGTCACCGTGTTGGACCATAGGCTATACAAATGTCAAATGTCAAACAAATCTGGAATTCAAACAAATGCTTTGGTTTTCAACTGTTGTTTGAAGAATGTAAAGTGAAAGTGAACTACTTGTCATTGTAACACAGCACTGAACACAACTAAATGTGACCTCTGCCTTTAACCCATCACCAAAGTGAGCGGGTGGGAGGGGGGCGGGGGGTGGAGCAGCTCAAGTACCTGGAGAACAGTGTGTGGAGACAGTGCCATGCACCTCAGTGGGAACTTGGCAGCTTGTGGATTCAAACCTGAAACCTTTCGGACGCAAGTCTGCTTTTTTACCCTCCACCACTTACCTACTTAAGAGGGTTATCGAGTCCAAATGTCTTTTTTTCTAGGCCTGGGCCATCTAACCTCAAACTAAAATAGCAATAAGTAAACCAGGACGTGGGTTTGTCCCAGATGAGCTCTCACACCTTAATTCTTCTATTGATGTGTCAATAAAACCACTGTAAATTACCAATTAGCAGAAAAGTCAACAGAAAACAAGGCTTCTATCTGGATAAACCCGATCTATCAAAGACTAAAGATTTGTTTTTTAAAGAGATTATAGTCTTATGATTAACCATTGTGGAAACTGGATATATATATATATATATATCTGTACCTTCAATGACTTTGGCAGTGACTAGAGTGTGTTTTTCTGACATTTTTACAGCTTTAATGTTTTATATAGTAGAGACACTTCATTAATAAAGGATGAGATTGTGCGTTAAACTTATAGCAGTGTATGAGAGAACAGAGAAAGTCAATGTTACAGAGTCATAACCATGCAGTTCACTGTGCTCCAACTGTGTAGCCGATGATAAAGTGACTGGTATTTAAAATATGTTCTGGAACCATCTTTTATTTAGGATTTATTTTGTGCCTTATTTACTAATGTGAGGCTACTCAAGCTGCAGGGTGGGTCATGCATACAGGGAACATTTTTCTCTCAGGCTAGAATGTACAGCTCATCCAAAATAACCTTTATTACATCTTCATTGCAAACTATTATAATGTTATTTAAGACAGCTATGTGCAAAAATGGAAGAATAAAAAACACGGTAAGACCAAACAGGGACATCTTCTATTGATGTGTCAATAACAAAAGAAAAAAAAAAAAGAAAAAAAACAAAAAAACATTTGAAACGTAATAATCAGTTTCCATTACCAACAGTCTGACACATTATGTTGTCAGTTAAGGTACGGGAAACACAGAAACCAGAAAGACCACAATGTCATTTTTATGTTTTACTGCTTATAACCGTCACCTTTCCGTGGTTGTATTCACTCTTTAGGAAATATATCAAAAGAAATGATAACGACAAGCCCCTCAGGGCTTCATAGTTTTGTCATTACCAATGCTGTGTAACCGCATAATCTGTGAACAAAATGATTCATGCACACAGCGCCCTGCCAATTATCATGAGTTTAAAGATGGTGCCGCATTATTTCAAACTGCCAAAGTGTGCAAGGATGGGTGCCGCTCTCAATACAGGAATAATCTGGCTTTTTCAACTTCACTAACTCAGTGGGAATCCTACGATATTCCCTGGTTACGTTGCTATGTTCAACAAATGTATTAAGAATATCTAGTTCCATCATTCCGATGGCGTAAAAACACATACATACGAGAACTAGTTGGTGATGGCTGAATACGTCGTCATACAGTGCTGTACGTGGAAGACGACTTTGTTTACAATCGCCGGCTGTACATCATACAAGGATAGGATTCATTATGGCTCCCAGGTGTAAGTCAGACTCCTCTGATGTTTTTATGTCCTAGATCATGATGTTACCACTGTGTTAGTGTACAGTATGTGAGTTCCTACTTACATAAAATATTTAGTTACTTTTTATCGCAAGATTGGAAGTCTGATGTAAGTCGATAACCTCCTGAATTAAATTAGTAATAAATTAATTGGTTGACCCAGACAAACTTTTGCTGTAGAATTGTGTTTGGTAAAATATTTAAAAATTTAAAAATGATTGCTGGCAATACAGTTAAGTGTTATCCAAGATGACTATATTAATACAGCAAATAAAAAAAAGAATTCTCATTAAAAATTATCGGGTTTATGAGTGTCAGGACTCATAGGCCATTTTTTTAGGAAAAGTGTCTTGCACTTCATTAATATTTATCAGTTTTAGACATATTTGTCAGTAACATTTCATTAATGAGTAAAGTTCACATTTACTTTATTTAGTGTAAATATTTTGACAACGGTGGTTCACTACTGGTGGCTGTGGTGGAGTTATAAACATTTTAGTTTTTGCCATATTTTTAGGTTACTACTACATCTAAGTGGAGCAAACAGACAGTACAGTTCATTTCAGGGCCTGTGGAGAAACGGTAAATGCACGACACCTTCTGTCTTCATTCCTCTGGAGAACATCCCAACACAGAGCAACACAAGCAAAGGAGATACGCACATGTTTTTGTTCTACTTTACTATCGTTAAGCAACGGGTCTGTCACTTGATTAATGCTTGGGTGGAAATTAGCTTACAAAGGTTGTAAAGCCTGGTTACATATCATGTGTTCAGCATTTTCTGCCCAGTCATTAAAAGACGTAAAAATAGAGAGTGCAGCTATAAGCCTGGCTCTGTGTGTATAAGAGATGTTCATACTTCCTCAGTGAACCCTGCACATTCGCTAATGCTACTGTTCTGGACACATTAGTGCACCTTGTGTGTCAGGAAAAATAAAGTAATACATAGAATGTAAATAAAGGTGAAAATCATGTATTCAAAACTGCAGTCACAGGGGGGTAATAAAGCCACAATGAGAATAAAAAAAGATAAAAGTCGTACATTTATTTATGAGAACAAAGCTGTAACATTTCAAGGGAAAGTCATAATTTAATGAGAAAAAAGTTAAATTTTCTTTCAAAAAAAGTCATACATATTTTGAAAAAAAATGGGTTTTTTAGTAAAAATTTGTAAAAGGAATTTATTCATTTATGACAAAGATTTTTTGTTACAAGATAAATGTTATCATTTTATGGGGGGAAAAAATCCTAAATTGTAGAGGAAATGCTGTTTCTAAATTTTATTAGAAAAAGGCCATAATGTCATAGAATTAAATCATACATTTACAAAAAAAATCGTAAATTTATGATATGAAATCACAAATTAATGAGAACCAAATCACAGAACTTTAATCTCATAGTATAAAATATATATAGATATATATACTCAACATTGCGCTTATACCTCGTCGTAGTAAAAAATTTGCCAAAAACACTTTTTGTGTTTGCGTTTGTAACAGTGTCGACGGATTAAGAATTAATGTTTAGTGTCAGGGATTTTTCAACATGACTCAAGCACTTTTAGCAGCCGTCACAGATAAAAGTACACTTATTTTCCCCACAACTCAATTTGAGTTTGTTTCACCTACTGCAGAAATGCTCGCAGACATTCCTGAAGTTGAAGTCTTGCACAAAAACAAACACATATATTTTTTTCTTTCTTGGGCTGTGGTTTGTTAACGGCTACATGTTGAAGTTTAAGCTCTGAGCTACGTTTGCCTAGGTAAAAAAGTCCAGAACTATTTATTTTATCCTCAGGCTGTGTGCTGCATTTTGAGTCAAACAATCGAGTGAGTGAGAAAAAAATGTGCGAGGTGGATTTTCTAAAATGTCCTCGGTCAATTCTTTGCAAAGAGAAGGTTGATATTAAAAATGGATTAAATAAACCAAAAGAAAACTCTGAATATTGCTCCTTAGAGATCGGCACACAGCACCGACCTTGTGGAGAAGTTGTTTTATTGAATTTCATCAGCCGACAGCCAGTACCGGGAAAAAAATATGACCAAAAATACTGTATGCAATAGAAAAAATATAAGCTATATTTTGTTTTGTAGGTCACTGCTCAAGACCTGATACTTTGAAACATAATAGAAGGATTTTGCAGGTGAATAAGACGTAACCTGGTATTTACGTAAGCCTTCAAAGTAGAGAGCCCCGTTGCAGGGACTGTGCTGCGGGAGCCTCCAGGAGTGAGAGGAAAACTACTGTGTGAAATTTGAATCAGGCAGCACAAAAAAAAAAAAAAAAAAGATGTCATTGGCTCAAAGGCAGACATAACCTGTATCTGTCTTTGTTGGATATGTATGCACACGGACACCTAAAGGCAGGAGTGCTCATACCTTTTTGTCTTGAGAGCTACTTTAAAAATGACCAGATTGCAATGTTACATTTTACATTAAATAAATATATACACAAATATTTACACAAACTGAATATATTAAGAATATGTATTTGATGTTTTTTTTGTTTTTTTTTGACTCCATGTGCCCTTAAATAAATACACTTGTGGTTGTGCCTGTGTAAGTTCTCAGGTAGTGCATACAACTTTGGATCCCAGAGCACCAATACAGCCTGGCGTTTAGAAGAATCCGGAGTAGGAAGTTCCTCCGGCAAGGAACTCTAACGATGTGTCCCACAGTGGAAAAGTTTGAGAACTCCGGCTCTGCATCTCTTAACAGGGTGAGACAATGTGATCAGTTCTGTCTCTCTATAACCTCTGACCCCAGGCGTCCTAGTCACTCCTTCCTCACACCACACAATAACAACAATGGTAGATGCCAGGCTACTTTTGATCGTTCTAGAGGGGCAAATTCAGCTACTTGGTATTCTACGGCTAATTATTACACTTTTGCAGCACCATCCTGAGTAGCAAAGGTCTATGTGGAACACTGTTCTTCTGGTGTTAGCATATTAGAGCACCACATACACCTGACATGTACCACAGGGACCTTAGTCGTATTCTTTTTTTCATGGCTCGCAAGCTACCTGCACGACCTTTGATCTACCAGTAGATTTGCAATGGCAAAACATGCTGGACTGCAGACACAAAAAATCTTAAACATAGCTTTAAAGCTCAAGAGGCAGTGGTGTCACTGTTAGAGAAAGTTGGCGATCACCGAGAGCTGAAAGTTGCACAAAGGCCAGTTCTTATTTTAGTTGTTTCTCTTCCCTAGTTGTTTTTCCAGAACTGGTTCATCAGTGAGGGAGTTGGATAATCTTTCCAGAAATGTGTCATGTTCACACACATGAACACACACACACAAAGAGGATACACATTGCACATGTGCAGTGTTTGCTCCTTTCTACAGATTAACCCTGGTACATAAGAACACGGCTAAGTGGGTCAGCATTCCATTCCAAAAGCTTCAGGATCTCCTTCCCTGAGACAGGATTCATAGGCAGTGTCCTGATATCAAGACACTGTCACTGATAACATGTCCCGACAAGTCTGCGTTGCTCCGTGTTTGTTTGTGTTCTTACACACATAATGAGAAGCAGGTGATATGACATCTTTTCCTGGCACCTCTCCGCTGAGAGAGAATATATTTTAGAGTGTTGGGGCAGCTTGTCAAACAGTCCATGACAGGAGCTATAAATTCTTGTGGTCCTTGTAAACATGATTCTTAAAGTGCCAAAAGGTGCCTGGCAGGGGCCTCTTTGTGATGAAATGTGAAGGGGACTTGACACGCCTTTTTGGTTCCTTTATAAGAGCAGTTCACAAGTGGTAAAAATGCAGCGGATTGTCCTAAAACCAATCAAGTACAAGGTAAAGCAGCACATGTGGCTGTGAGCACTTAGCTGCTAATTTGTTGATATGGTCCAAGCTTAAGGAAATTAACTGCACTGAAAGAAGAAATAATGCTGCCTCTGTTGACTGCATACTCCGAGCCAAGGGCGAGGCAATTTTGTCCAAATGCCATCTTGGTAGAGAACGTTGGACTTAATATCCTTAGTGATTCAGAACACATTTTTACGACTTTTGTTTGTGTTTGTTTGTTTTTCGACCCATTTCTATGCACTTTTCTTGATTTTCTTTTTCATTCATTCGTTCATTGTTGCATATATTCATTTGGTGCTTTTAAACTGACATTGTGCTATTAAACCTTTTTTTGTTTTAAATTCTGTACTTTCTTAAAAATGATACTGGCAACTACAGCACATTCTGCAATGTGGTTTACACCTGGACCTGTATCTATGTGGTTTAAAGGACACAGAAAAGTGACCCTGGAAAAGGGATTACGCTGTTGAACATAATTGAATGAATAAATGAATGAGGCCGGGTGTAGTCCGGAAAAATCCATGGACAATATCCTTTTCTCCTTTTTTCTAAATGGAGAGCGTGTCTTTTGAATACTGTCGTAGGATATGATCTCTGCATCGCTGATACATTATATATAAGCATGAGATGGGTTCCATTTCAATTTTGTGTGAATAAATGCTGTAATAGTATTACTATATATATATATACTCTAGTTATCAGACAAGGGCAGGGAGGTAAAATGTTGTTCCAGGTTGCAGTGTGTGTTTGGCAGACAGAAGCTAACATGAGTTATTAAAAGTCATGGAAAAGGAGAGTTTGGTCAGAGGTGAAACATAATTTGACGAAAAACAGGGCAACGTTCACATTTTGACTTTATTTCATTTTGACTTTGTGTGTTCAGCCAGGCCAGTGGCAAGTACATCACACTGCAACAGAGAATCTGCCCTGTCTCCCTCTCCCTCTCTCTCCTTATCTGTCATACACTAGTATATCAACAAAAATATAAACAAAACTAACAATTGTAGAAAGAGAAAGTGTCTTTGTAACCAGCAGACTTATGGTAAATACAAACGTTGATAATATTGTAATAATGCTTTAAAGCAGACCCTGAACTCCAGCTATACTTTTGCTCAAACTGTCTCCTGACAGTTATGCACAAAACCTATCATTTCACACATAACACCCATCATAAATTCACCAATGCCCATCAACGGAAACTGTTTTTTTTTTTTTTTTTACGAGCTTAAATGTTTTACTTGCCCGGGCTGACGACAACTGGTAGATTTGTGAGACGATTGTGTAATTATTGTATTTTATGTGCGCGCTCAGAATCAATCACTAACAATGGAAGAGTGTGTTAAAAATTATGGGATCATTATTTTTTACTGTTTCACTGCTGTTGTATTGAGCAGCACAAAACAAGCAGCTGCTGCATTCACTCTTTTACGCTGGGGCCAATATTGGTTGAGAAACCAGTGCACAGACGCAGCATGTTGCAACCAAGACAAGAAAACACCTGAAGAAAACACTGCAGCTCTAATGTTTAAAGATGTATTTTTAGAAAAAAACAAAACAAAACAAAGGCAAAAATACTGACATGCTGATGTTTGGGTGAGTTTTTTTTTTTAATGACAGTGACTTTTCATCTGTATTCTAGTACTGAAAGGACAAGGACACTGGTTTAAGATTGAACAGATTAATAAGTTTACAGCTCTTCAACGATCAGTTGCACTCAGAGAAATTAAAAATGAGAACATCTTCCAAGGAGCCTTGGGAAATCCCCAGGAGTCCTCACACCAGCGCTGGTGGGAATCGATGACCTGATGACACTGATTAATGATGAAGAATGATGGATCAAATGAAACTCAAGGACTGGACCAGGCTGTATGACTATTGAGAGAAAGAAATGAACCAGAAGAAAAAGAAAAAAGGAAAAATCTACAGATGTACCCAGGAACCAGCAAGTGTAAGAACTGAAAGTAGGTAAGGATTATAATTCAAGTAGAATTTCAACATGTAACAGAATAATGTTTTTTCAAGGAGCTCATGTATGAATTTCCTAATCTGAAGTATTCTCTTTAAAAATCCCTACTGTGAGATTTGAGTCGATAGTAAAAGAATCATAATAAAAATAAAAGGTCAAATAAAGTGTATCAATGCATTTATGCAGCAGTATCTGGGGAATGGGCAATGAAATATATTTGAAAGAAATATGAGCCAGCAAAATGAGAGAACTGAGCAAATAAAAAACTCAATTGACAAAAAAACAAAAACAAAACAAAACTGACACTTAATATTAGCTTTCATAATTTGGTTTAGATACAGTGTTCAGTAGAACTTGATTATGTAACTGAAACATCAAAGAACACTTTGTGTTTTTATTCCAAACATGCAAATAAACATAATCTGCACAGGTTGGATATAAAAAAAAATTCCAAATAAGAATTGGGTTTAGGTAAACACAGGATATTGCACTCGTTATCAAATGATTTCCCTCATTCGTCTCGGTTCTCATGGGTGGGAAAAAACATCTTTGTTTTTGCCTGGGTGCAGGATTTACGGAGTCTAAAATGAGGATTACAATTTCACCAGCAGTTTTAATACAACAGAACAAATACAGCAGGCGAAGGGCTGCTCAGTAAACACACACACACAGAACATTTGCCTATTTACTCCAGAGTGGATAATCCTGTGGCTAAAAATACATCTGGGGACAAAAGCAACTGCATCAAAGCACAATGGAAAAACAGTAAGTATCAATACAGTGATTTTTGAGAAGAAGTCTTTAACAGCAGCTGGTGACCATGTGATTACCATTCCTTTTTCTGCCGAGGCCTCAATGACCCAAAAAATATCGTTGTGACGCCAGCTGGAGTTGTTTAACATCGAGGTTAAACAGATTTAATTAAACTTTAAACAACATCCTTCGAATGCCTAATTGGGTGATGACAGAAAATCAAGCAGGTGTACACCGTGAAAACAGGAGTTTCAAAATGTGATCCACACTGAGTCGCCGGTCTGATGGAATTTAATTGGAACCATTGATCCTTGGTAATCAATCAGTAACAAAAATAACCTCTGGCTTTGGAATGAGTTTAAAGTCAGTCCAAGTATTAGAACCTGCAACCACGTCTTTCTAGTGTGGAACTTTATGAGACAGAAAGTCATGACATTGTCATTGAAACTACTTTATGAAACCTCTCCTATACATTAGCATTGTAAAGTACGTGTTCTGGACTCCATTATGCATTTTTCCCACATGCAAAGTGAAACTACACAGAAAATGAAGTATGGTTTGAAAAAAAAAAAAAAGAGCCAGTGTCACTTCTCCCTCCTGGGTTCCCCAGGCGGCCATGCAAGTGTGAGAGCAACCCTGAGGACGAGTTCTTCTTCACCTCTACCTGTGAAGCTGTGACTCTCAGAATCCCCACATGACTTTAAATTATTCAGCCCGCCAACACCCATAGGTATTCTACGTCTCAGCTCATTCTCCATTTTTTTTGTCCGAGATATGCAATAAATATTTAATTTGTGTAGACAAAGTTGAAGGCACAATAAATATTCATGCAATTTAACCTTGCCGTATGAATCGTTGTCAATCTTGTACATGTACAAGATTGACTTGTCTTGTAGAAAATGTTTTTTTTAATCTAATTATACTTTATTTATGGTTAAGTGCCTACTGAGAAAACTAATGGAGAGAAATAGGTTTAATTCTTTATTAAGAAGATAATACTGCAAAAAAAAAACAAAAAACTGCAAAGTCATTTTCAGAGGTTATACAATTTATAAAATTTACTGTATGAATGAAAGTGTTCTCCAAAGTCTTTGTAGTGAAGGTGAAAGGAAATTGCCAAGTCACATTTCATGAGCTCTCATTCATAAGGAAAATCAGTAAAAAAAAAGTTCCCATCTGTCAAACTCAAGGCCCGCGGGCTGAAGTTCTTGCACCGCCTTGTTTTTTTGGCCCACCATAGCTTAACATGTAATTGGTTGTTTTGAATAAATCACTAATATTATAAAGTCCGTACAAATATAGACTGGATTGGTTTTACGTAGTGATCAAATTCTGCATGTGTATAATATGTGTGATAATTTTGTATTGGTTTTATTAAGAAAAAAAGTTGTTGCAGTCTGTTTAAATTCCGTATTTCTGCTCAGAAAATTCTCAGTATTGGACTTGAATAATTGTTAAACCTGTTTGTCATCTTGTGTTTCTCATGCACAGTGAAACAACATAGACTGTACACACAGTTTTGCATGTACTCTTGACTGCTTCACTAACCTCCTGGCTGTGGATGCAGCGGTCGCAGCCCTTCTACGGTTTATTATCTAAAATATAAATAAATGATAAACAACACAAGACTTTTGAATCATGCTTTGCAGCCAGTTCTAAATCGTATGGGGGGGGGGGGCAGATCAAGGTCATTGAGCATGTTTGTGTCCCTGTCTAAAATATTTATTATTTATCGCTCTACAGAAACATCAAACAGAACTAATAAATAATAAAAGCTCAAGTTTGCGTTCCTCTTGAGGTGAGCAGCTATAGGTGTTGTGATGCTTTAAAGCCGATAGAGTAAAAAAAATGGACTTACAGCCTGCGGTGGCATGTTTTTTTATTGTCTTGGGATTTACAAACACCTGCTCCTCCTTGGGTTATCGGGTTTAAAATGCACGCGTTTTCATTCAGAGAAACTTCCATGTGGACAAAAAAAAAACTAAACATTTTATTCATGTTGTGAGGCTGTAAGAATAGGATAGAATGACAGTGCTGGATTTACGTCAGAATTCGGTTCACATAACGTGATGTAAAACTTGATTAAGTCGGAACTTACATACTATACATTGTTACCTCACTACAGCTACATTAACAGAGTGGTGAAATCATAATGTAGGACATAAAAACATCAGGAGAGTCTGACTTACGCCTGAGAGCCATAAGGAAGGGCAACACCTTTCCAAAATAACAACAAAGTGAATGTAGCACAATCCAATGTATGGCATACAACGGATAAATGTAAACAAAGTCATCTTCAGCGTATAGTGCAATGACGTATCTGTCCACGAGTTTTAACGGCGTATGTCGAAATGATGGAACAGAACTTTCGTTCTTCTGTCAGTGGTTGTCTCCCTTGGCAGATTCCTGAAGACCCTAATTGCTGCCACGGAAGCTAATTATGCAAATCCAAGCGTTCTGTCAACTTCACTGGTGCCCTTCTTTTTGTCAGCCTGTGACGACGCCATCATCTTGATAAG
This sequence comes from Cynoglossus semilaevis, assembly GCF_000523025.1. Lineage (NCBI taxonomy): Eukaryota > Metazoa > Chordata > Actinopteri > Pleuronectiformes > Cynoglossidae > Cynoglossus > Cynoglossus semilaevis. The sequence continues at coordinate 13,813,328 of NC_024320.1, forward strand.
GATGCATCTCTGAATTATACTTTCTAAATCTACCCTTGATGAATCTCTGCCACAGTGAGACCCCGTTTTAGATGATGATGAATCACTTTATCTCTGTCATCAAAGTTTCAAGGATGTGGCTAATCTCATTACAGTTCCACGCCCTTGGGAATATTTATAAAAAATACTGTACATTGGTAAAAAAAAAAAAAAAAAGTAGACCTGCCTAAAAATGGCACACTGGATCCTTTGTATATCGCCATGTGATGTCAACACCCTTGTGGTGAAAGAACAAGTTCTTGTATTAAAGGTATTAATAAGAAGAGAAGCAAACTGTAAAGTAAACATCTACAAGCCCAGACCTCTCTCATAAATACCGGCCTTTAATCTGTCAAAGGCTGCTTTCTTCAGCCGTGTAGAGATGACAAACACGAACGCGACCGCTCAGGCTCACTCAAATTTCATTCTTCCCAGGTCTCCTTTTTATGCAAGTCTCATTTTCATTGTCCAGGGATGGACAGCTGCCATCTGTCCAGGTCAGAGTAACTCACCTCGTCTGCACACACAGAACATTTCCAATCAAAGGGTCTGTTGTTTTCTTTCAAACCTCTCCAACCTCCATGGGTTTTGATGGAAAGCAATAACTCAAAGAGGACAATCAATAGAATTATCATCCAATTTTTGTAGATTGCTTGAGTCAATGAATAAATACAGCTCTACAATACTCCCCATCTTTACAGCAGAGTATATTATGTGTGTATTTTAATTTACAACCTGCATCAAGTATGTGGGCTGAAAATGTTTTTTTCACCTTTTACTCGAGGAGGAAAATTACACATAACAGTACAAACCTAATAATGTCATCCTGCCATTCTTGTTGCATTACACATCTACAGCATCACAGTAAAGAACATCTCTGCTGATATAATAACCATAATTATGGTTATGGCTGCAATGCATCAACTGGATACGAGGACCTTGTTTCATTCAGAATGCATCATTGTTGAATTCACTCAGCGCTTTACCTTTCATGTCTTCAAGTGCTCAGACAATGACGGGATCCTCAGCTTCATTTTCAAGGCTATTATTATAACAGCCTTCCAAATGAGGGGGAATTAAGGCCATTATCAAAGGTGAAGGTATCTTTTGTCCTTTCTTCATCATTTGGCTTTAGGTCTGGCTTAACAGATGAAGTCAAATGTGTAAACTCACATGGTCTGTTTTACATTTACTGCTTTATACTGTGTGGCGTCGCTATGATGGCCCATAGGTTTGTGGCAGGAAATGATGGTTTTCCTCAGGAAATTATAATGCATTTCTCGGAGTTATAGCAAGCATATGATCGACTTAAACCAGAAGATGCCTCGCCACAGCAGCAGCTCAGGATAAAGTGCTCGGTGTAAAGTAAAGTTGAAGTGACAGCAAAAGTGCCACTAAATCTGACCGGGAGTAGATGCAGTTTCATGCTCATAAAATAGACAGGGTTATATAAGGATTGCAGTTTGTACAATGACTTATGTAAATGTGTTGTTACATCTAGAAAACAATAACATCCTGTAAAGACAGCAGCAGGGTTTGATTCATACTTCCAAAAACTTTTTTTTTTCCTTAGGATGCTTGACCTGGAGGCCTCTTCCCAAACTATAAAAAAGTTTAGCATCCAAAGAAATAAATATGAAAAATAAAGAAATAAAGAAACACACACACCATATTCCCATCAAAATCTTTAGATTATACCCAACTTCCTCTGTGTTAGGAAAGAAGAGGTGGCCTCGGGAGGTGTCAAAGGCTGTTTATATCCGAGGAGGTTGTGCCAGTGTTGCAGAAACTTTGACACAACAGATATGTGATGTACAGTATGTAATAAATAAAAATAAAAAGAGCCGAGAGGCTTTGTGAAAACACTCACTGCTGAGATCAGGTGCCACGGATGTATTGGGAAATAGGTTTTACAACCCCAGAACACAGCAGGCCTCCGAATTCCCCTCCTATGTGGGGTATTTCAACCTTCAGGCATTGAATAAAGTGGATTTCTGTAGTCGACAATTTTTCACAATTAATTGTATTGTGTATTTCTGCAGCTGCCCTTTTCAGTTCTACGTAAACTTGTTTTTTTTTCTTTTTTTGGTATTTACTGGCTTTTGTTCTGAAGCCTGAAGCAATGTGTGTTCACACATGAACCGTGAGACAGACCTGCTGTCATTCCAGGAGTTCTTAATACCTGACATTGTGTGTTAAAATATCCATTTAAAATCACTTATTGATGGAACTGTTTATAAAATCAAAGGTTTAGGAAGTAGCATATAATTATTGGCGATGTTTAAAGGAATAGTACACTGAAATGTCTTACAGAATAACCAATGACATCATTTAAAATCATTTTCTTAATCACTGGTTGTATTTGGTGTTAATAAGCATAAATTCTCCCTTTTTTTTGGTAAAGGTTTTTGTTGTGGTGGTTAGCTTAGCATACCCTAGTCTTGGTTGAGACAGGCTATTTTACATTCATAATTGAAACTAAAAGCCTGTTATGTAGCAGAACCTCCTCGCAATCATCGGTGTAGGACATCCTCCACCTAAGGCAATTTGTTGTTACAAAGCTTCTCCCCCATGTACACGTTTATTAAGAAAGCCTTGTTCACTCACTCTAACAAGGAAGATGACTCTGTTTACAATAGCCATTGGTATGTCGTTTAAATTTTTTTTTTTTTTTTACTTTATTATGTCTCACAAGCATGGTTTCACACGTCCACTGCTGTGTCTAACTCCATGCAAAATCAATAGTCAGAAAACCGAACCCCAACGTAAGCTGAGAACCCCCTCTATATGGAAGTAATTTAAAGTAATACAGTTGCAAAAAAGGTACAATAATGCATGTAAAAAAAGTAAATAAGATAATAAATAAATTAAAAAAACAGTCAAAGGGAAAATGGGAATGTCCAGGTGTTGTAGAAGGTGTACGTGCACACGTGAGTGTTGTGTTTTTGACAAGAAGCAGACTGCTACAGTATCGTGCCGTACCAGAGTTTAGCAGTGAGCAAACAAAACCTGTACGCTGTACCTTTAAATATTTCTACTTGACTGTCACTAATGTAAACTGATAAATGTCCCATCTGTGCTGCTTTTATTCTCTTTTATATTGTAGTCTTCACCACATGCCCCTGTTGGCAGTTACTAGTCTCTGCAAGCTGAGCACAGCGTTCTTGCCAACAGACAGACGTCACAGTGCATTAAAATACTAATGACTCAGTAAAACGGACAGACAAAAGCAATTAGTGGTATATGTGTGAATGCGGAGATAAAACACAGCCTCTGAAGGGCTGTGTTTTTTTTCTTTTTTTAGCCTCTGATTTAACTGCATGTGCAGATCCTCTCCCTCTGGTGTGACATTTGTGGACTCTGTAAGTCGTGCCACCAACCCACACCCCCGCAATCCCCCTCCCTCAACTGCCTCCAGGTGATTACTGCTGTCAATCAATGCTGTGCTTCACTTGGAATAAAAGATTTTCCTGTGAACATAATCCAGCCAGTAATTACATTTCCTACAAAACACCCCTGTTTGCTGTAGTTTTGTTGAAACAATTTCCAAGCAAGAAGGAAACGGCAGGCTTAGATAAGGAGACCTATGGTGGTGATGCTGGCAGAAGGAATGGAGTCTAGTTTGACTGGAGGTTTTCACAAAATACAAATAGAATAATAAAAAAAAAATTACTCATGTGGCTTTCACATGAGAAGCCCCCTCAGGAGGTTGAAAATAAACACGTATTATTATAAGGAGCGATGTGGATTCAGGCTGTTTTTCTTAGTTGCCTACATGTCAACATTGTTTCTTAAAGTGTGTGATTCACAGATAGAGTCACTGCTCGAGGAGAGGCCGTGGGAGAGGGTGAAAAAAAAGAAGGATTCAGTGGAGGTTGGTAACTCCAACTTTATCAGGCATTTACATAAACCAACGCACGAGTTCAACGTCGTAGGTGGTGTTGTTGTGGATACATAACACTGAAATTAGAAAGCACTCGATCACTAATCCATCTCAGACATTGTAACTGCTACTTCAAGATTTTTTTTTAAAATGTGGTTTCCATGGTAGACATACATTCCCCTAGACATTCACATTCAAACATGTGTATCCTTGTATGATAAACTCATTGGTGCCAGATTATGAAAACAGGGTTCTTAAGTTTCAGTGACTCAGAAACAACTCATGCTGTGCAACATAGTCAGTATTCCTCCTCCAGAGTTCTCTTATAATTAGTAATGCAGTGATCTAATATTAAACTTCTTAACTCCTCTCTGCCAGTAAAACAAACTACTTTAGGGTTGAACAAAGTAATGAAGTCCTTGGAGCTTTCTGCAAACTTTTGTTGTCGAATTTCTATGTCTGTAGACTATATATTAAATGGGCGAAAACTTAACTGGTTAAACAATGCGATTTAAAGCCTAAAATTATGCAAATAAAGTCCAACACTGGCCCAAATCTGACAACTGCAATATATATACACACACAGACATATATATATATATATATGGATAAGCAAGTAAGCAAGTTACTTTCTCAACAGTTAAGAAAATATTAAAATATTTCCTAGGGACATATTGGCAAAAAGACTAGTTAACCCACATATCTTATGGCCTATTTTCTGAGCTACAGCCAGCAAACACATTTTTAAGATTCTGTAAACACTATTCGGTTTTATTGCGTCTGCAGTTCCATATTTACTACAAGTATAATTATAATCTGAGTTGCTTATATAGTGGATGTAGGATCTGAGTCATGATTTGTTGTCACTGAGTGCAGTAATGTTTATAATAAAATGACTTCGATTTTAATCAAATCGTGCACAGTAGGCATGACATGCATGCAAGGGTGTTAGCTGGGGTGCAGTGACACTCACATTCGTTCCCTCCTGTTTCCCTGACTGACAGTTGAGGTCTTGTTGAAGGGAGTTGCAGACATGTCTCAGACCTGTGTGGTGTGTTCACAGACTTTTGTACAATGCAAATAACATTTCATATTTTGCAGATGGGAATAAATTGTATTTTTTTCAATACATATGTGCAACCATGTCAAACATATTTCCTTTGCTATATACATGTACATCTTGTATTGTGAATATGATGGCGTTGACAATCAGAAAATGGTTCTTCTTCAATATCAACTGTCTTATCATTATTAGCCGTGGTACGTTTAAGTTATTCAAGGAAACGCTGTCCGTTGTGGCAGCAACTTGATCTATAGTCCAACTGAACCTCCTGCAATAAAATGTGAGTCCACGGTTGGCTGGACTTGAGGCTCCATGCTGAGAGGTGAGCAGCAACATGCCAATACACAGAGCAATATTTATGCTGCTTCTGTTATGCCCTTTTGCTCTCAAAATAAAAGTTGCCACCGGGGTAGATCAGCTACATCCCTGGACCATGAAAATCTCTACCCTGCAGTGGCCATTCTGGCTCTGCTAATTTGAATTGTTTGTCTCATTTTTATTACATTCGTTGCACCAAGTATTATCTAGAGGAAAGGTTGAGCACCACAGGAGTGATAATAAAAGTAAATGGTAATAAAAGGACAAGGACTAGACTAGTTTTACTGGTTTTTAATGCATTAATTAAGGGTTTACCAATAACACTCCTAATCTGATCTGATCGATTGCACATGATTCTCATAGTTAAAAATTGATTGCATGACAGCAAGAGGATTTTTGGAGACACCTGACAGTTTTTTCATCCTTACAGTCAATAAGAAACTGAGAAAAAGTAATGCAAAAACAAAAATAAATAAATAAAAATGTCCGCTACATGTGAGCTCAAACTTGTCCAAATATTTGTCCGATGGGGTTATTAAAATTTCTGGCAGTGAGAGTCTCACAGTAACATAAAGTCAACAATGACAAGTCACTTGACTACCTTCAGGCTGTAGTTACACATCTGCGGTTGAACTGCTCCAATTCTTCATCTGGAATAATAATAATATTTTACAGTCTAGTGAATATTTCTTCTGCAAATTTTTTTTTTTTTTTTTTTTTACATAATTCACATGACATTTAAAAGGGTTGAATATGATGACCAGGTTCAATTGTCAGGTTGTTATATATATATATATATAAAATCAAAACATCTCTTGTTAAAAAAAAAGTCCTGGGTTTGTCATAGTTGAAGTGCTGTTCAGTTTTTTAGTTTTTGCTTTTTCACTTACAACAACCTGCCATTAAGAAAATATAAACCAGTAAGTACTGCACACGTTGTAGCAACTGCTATCAGTATTAGCTTAGCCAAATCTCAGAGGGACAGACATGGCAGCTGCAAGTTTTGTTTTTGTTTGTTCTCAGCATGTTGAACAGTTCAATGTCCATTAAAGAACATTGTAAATGCAAAGAAATTGGTTAATATCATATACTGTTTATGACATTAAAAAATATACAGTGTGGAGCTACTGTTAGCAGTGTTAGCTTAGCTTAGCCAAACATCAGAGGGGATATAAAAAGTAAATATTATCTCTTAATGTGACTCCTGACATGCAATTCCCATGCTGTATAGCACAAAGATGTTGATTTGAAGACACCAAATATTTTTTTATTTTTTTCCCAGGTTTACAGCCTAACAAGTCTTTTTGCTACAGTCAGCCATGTCTCCACATTGTCATTGTCAACAAAAGCCCAGCGATTTCCGCTGGCTCAGACGTGTCTTTCCTGAATTGCTCTTTGCATTTCTCAAGGGAAATCTCAAACCTAAATTTATAACTAGTTCTATTAAAATGCTTCATCTGAGTAAGCAGATTAGCTTTATATAAAAACAATAATGTTGTGAAAGCATCATGGGAGTGAAGGGTATCAGGTCTGCAAACAGTAAGCAAATAACATTTTAAATTTTTCCCTTAACAAAAGGAATGTAACATGAAAAGGAATTCTCTTTTTATTAGTGAATAAAAACCAGGGGCGTCATAAACAGTAAAATAAACGCACAGTTAAACCACAACAAGGAATAAATATTCTCGTATTTTCACACACCATTAAATCTCCGATACCATTACCAACAAAAAAGCAGGAAATGCAGAGTTACAGAACTAAATGAGCGTACAGTACTGATGCTGATGATGCCCACAGGCTCTCATATTACAATGCAATTAAAATCAAGTGCCACGGATGTTTGGGCCCTGGGCATATCCTTTATTTTTGATAAACATGTGCATTTCATGCCTTATCACCCTAATCCCCCAGCAAATGGAAGATGTCACATTGTTTTTCTCCATTGCAAATAACAACTACCTGCTTGCGGTGGCCGACAATAGAACAAATTCAGATCACATTTGAATGGTTGTCACTGCTGTCTTCATCAGGTTTTCCTTCAACAAGCCTGTACGCCCCAGGCCACACACACTGATTTTTTTTTTTTCTTGAATGCAAACCAATAAACTTCATCCCAGCCCCTTCACCTTTTTCTCGTAATGCAAAACATTCAATAATCCGCTAGTTTGCTGAGGCTATCCATCAGTCAGTCTTTGCAAAAAACAGAACTGCAATAACCCAACAGGCTCAATCATCCACAGAAAGAGCGAAGTATTGTTGAGGTTGGTGTAAGGTTTAAGGTAGAAATCTATTATTTAGCAGAAGGATGGAATGAAGAAAAAAAAATCCTTCTGCTGCCACTGTATACGAGACAGAGAAGAAGTTAATCTTCCCAAGATTGCTGGGTGTTTGTTCATGTCACTCTCCTACACTTCTGACTGTCACACGCTGCACCTTTACCCATGAGCCTTTTTCAGAACTCATTGTAGCCCCAGTCCACACATCACAGCATAATAGAATCTGTGGGTATGAACTATATTGAATGAGTAAATAGAAAGCCGTGAGCATTAGCTTTGAGGTGCAAATGAACTCTTCTATCTCATTGTGTTAAGCTGTACTCACGACTCAGCTGAGGAGAACTGTGCATCCATTTGTTGCAAACATAGGTGCACCTCAGGTTAATTTGCACTGATCAAGCATTCCCTTCAAATTACCTAATCAGCATTTCCTATCGCTGCAAGTGAGTCATTTGCTGGCTGATTTAAATGGGTAGAAGTGATTTCAACCAATTGAAACAGCCGCAGCTGTGCATCTCTGACCTAAATGATGCACAGCCTGAGTTCATTTAGCTGGGTCTGCGGTCGACAGAGCTCATCATACATCATTTAAAATCTTTTTCTTTTCTTTTTTTCCTAAGGCTGCATGCACAATCAGAGTGAACGGACAACTCAGTGGAAAAAAACAAACTGCAAATACCGGAGAGTTTTTCTTAATTTCATTCTAGCCATACTTTCCCCTTGACCTGTTGATGACATATTCTCAATCCAATTTCAAGTCATGACTGTAACATTATTCCTTTGTCAAAGCCAGACTCATCCATCAGACTGCCAAACCCAGAAGTGGCAGCAGTGGTGGTGCTGCTGGTGTGCATTACACCTGACTAAGTGATGCTGGGCTTTGTCCTTGATGATTTAAGGCCTGGTCAAAGCTGCTCAGCCAAGGAAACCAAGACGCCATAGAGCTCCTGGTGCACAGCTGCTGTGCTGTTACAGCCAAAAGAAGGGGTTGAAACTTTCCAATAGAGTCAGTAGTTGAGTTTATTGTAGAAAGTACTCTGGTACTTAGTGACCCCACTTACTAACAAGTTGAGTTAGAAAAAAAGTGTTGAGAAATAATAGTATTTGATGCTTGGGAAACTCCAAAGAGTACAGACGATGGCAGAGTATATATATATGTGTGTGTGTGTGTGTGTGTGTGTGTGTGTGTGTGTGTGTGTGCGTGTGTGTGTGTGTATAAAGCTGATATAGAGAGCGCATTCAAGCAGCATAGGACTTGAAAACAGTGTCATGGCTCACCAGATAGGACTTGACTTGGTGGAGGCAATGAAAATGCTCATGATTAACACATAATTGTATCAAAAATGTTCAGTTAGGAAAAAAAAATGTTGATAAATATTCATTACTTTTTAGGTTGAATCCACTCAACCTGCTAGTGTATGATAAACATAAATAATGGCCTGTTGCCATCATTAGAGGCAGAGAAGAAAAAGCAGGTAAACAACACGCAGAGAGAGAAAGTTATGGAGAAATGCACTTTGTAAGCCAGTCCAGGGGTCAATAACAGGTTCATATTAGGGTATTACTGGGTGTTGCTGGTAAAGGCTTTGCTTCATCTACGCTTCATTGTAATTGCTTTTCTCATATTTATATGGTACATTGCTGCCAGTCTCTCTGCATTCCTGGCATCCTCTGAAACCTGTTTTCACGTTCATCAAATTTGCATAAGAAGCAGTGACAGAAAACAAAGGCAAGAGGAAAGCATCTGCTTCGCAACAATCGAGTGCAGAAGCCAGTGAAGAGAGTGCGACTGACAACAAGCTGTTTTTATTTCAATTTCATTTTCTAACAACTGTTTTAAAAGGATATGATTTTTTTTCCAAATAAGTTAAACCCACTTTACCTAACAACTGAATATCTTTAAGAGACCTTGTTGAGTGAATCAAATAGTCATGTCCAGTGCTTAATTGTAAAATGTGACAACAGCTGGTTCCGGTGACAATTCAATTTCCCATCAATTGTGATGCTGAGGTGGAGGATTCAACGTCGGAGGGCTCTTGAATGTTCTTAATTTGAGCTAGATCCTTCTGGAAAAGGATCCGACTCAAATTAAGCCGTGGTCCCACTTCCAAACTACATTCCAACACCTGCTTTATCCATTTTGGATCGTCTTTGTGTGACACTTTCACTGCCCCTCTCATTTCTTGGTGGTCTTAATCATACAATCACTTGGACATCTGAAGAGACAAGGAGCAGACGCTGATGCAGGCAAACAAGATGACAGATTTTAGTACTCAAACTACAGACTCAAGCAACAGTCAATATTTGTGGCACAGAGCCGTATTGGCAAGTCTGCAGGCATCCACAGTAAGGGGGGTCGGTGGGGGGGGGGGGGGGCATAATGATGTGAAACTGTGTGAGTAAGTGTGGTGTCATCAGAAATTATTCTCCATTTCCATGAATCCTGTCTAATCCAAGCTGTCAGGTTTTCATCATGTCTTCTTTTGTCACCCGCTTCATATTTATTTTTCAGCAGATTTCCAAATGGAGCAGAAAACCTGTGTGCAGATGGTGCCATAAGTTAAATACCGCAAATTAAGATGCAGCATTCTCCCAGAATAATGGGGGTTCAGTACCCAACAGTCATGCAGGCAGTGCTCCAGCTGCAGGACTGCACCATGTGTGCTAATTCAAGTGAAGTAGACCAAATGCACTGGGGCTGTGAGTGAATCAGATGCACTTTGTCACATATCAACAGTTATTCCTCTTAAAGCAGCTGGCAGTTTCTTAAACTTGTGCAGTTACTGATTTTATTTCTCTTCCGGGCTTCATTTTCACAATGTGACAGATCAAGGGGGAACAGGCAGTTTCTGATGATGTAACTCAGTGCCCGGGGGCTGATGGGAGGGGATTCTGTCTTACTCTCAAAATTCGGTCTTATTTCTCTTGTATATCGAATTAGTTTGGGATGACATTTAAATGAGCTTTGTTCTAATGGTAATGTCCTAATGACTAAATTAACTTTAGCCACCAGTTTCATAGTACAAAAAAATATATAAATATGATCATTTAAGTTTAAAGTATTAGGGCTGAGATTTTAACGAGTTAACTGTAATAACTTCATTACAGAAAATTAGTGGGTTAAAAAAATAGCAATTACCACAGTTTATTTTCACACTAAATGTTTAAAATAAATCCATACTGTGGAGAAAAAAAATATGGCGAGTGTGGAATGTAAAAAAGGACGGAGTGTTCCAGTCATACCGATCACACCGCTGCACCTGTTATGTTGGGCCAAAATACATTCTGAGTGGGTAGCAGCAGAAAACAAGTGATGGATGAAAACGAGAATGTCTTCCTTGTTCTGGTGAATGTCAAGTTTGAGTTAAAAAAACAGATTGAAACACAGTTAAGAACACAATAGTGAGCAACATAGGAAACAAAGAATGCATGCAACATGGAAACACACACAAAGTAAACAAACCTACAACACTTTGGTGAAAAGAAAACATGTTTCTACAAAGTGTTATGATAGTGGACGTAGATATAGAATGCACACCATTTTGCGTTGAATTTTATTTAATATTTTTTTATTGTTTTACAATGACTGGAATAAAATTATTTTTTATTATTTTCTAAAAGAAAAAGTCAAACATGAATAATTATTTAATACAGTATAAACATAATGCATTTCATGACCTGGTTGGTTGAAGTGCTAATGTAAGATGGGTAATGTTTCTCAGTCAAGAAGGTTGATAAAATATCAGGAAAGACTAATGGTTTCTCCTGAGAATATCCTTTTTCCAAGAGAATCATCAGCTATCTGTTATTGGTTGAGTAATCCATAACCATACAGAAGACTGAATGTGCTTGTGTTCAACTCAATATTTTTCCAGGGAAATGAAATATGGACAGGTCCTCTCAGTACAATCAGTCTCATATTATATAACGTTACCATTTTTACCATAACTTTTGTATGTGTTATTTCACTATACCGACTTCAACTCAAATAGGAAAAGTTGTACAAGTGTTCATGATCAAAGTATACATCAAAGTACTTCCTGAATACTTATACTACAAATTTTACTTTTGAGAAATCCATTTCATTACAGAAAAACAAAAACCTCATGCCTCGTGATTAATGTTTAAGGTAACGAAACTGGATCAGGAGTGTGTTCATCTTTGTTTACCTCAACATACAGGAGACTTCTGCCTTCTCTTCTTCCATCTCTACTGAGATACATTTCACTTTGTACTGTGAAAATGCTCTGACTTTTACTGAACTTGAAAGCATTTCGTAGACCACGTTGACCGGATCACCTTCATTCAAATAAACCAGTTGCGTAGCTATCAGTCACTTTATCCATTTCTGTTACATGAAACAGAAAGTCTGCCAAGAAGATACAGAACACAATGTTATGTAGGCGTGCAGGTGACAATGGAGAAGACCCAGGAGTGAGACACAAAGGCTGGTGTAAAAAAAGAAAGTTGGAGAAAAAGTGTACTGATGTTAAAGGTGGTGAAAGAAGATGGGATGACTGAGGAAGAGTAGAGGCTGGAGACTGGCAGGGAGCAGGCTGGGGTTGTGGTAGGAGGCAGAGCATTAGCTGTGACTGCAGACTGACACAGAGCAGCTAAGTGAAGACCAGGAGGTGGGTGGAGGGAGCAGACCAGGTGTCAACTATCAACAAGTCAGAGAACTGGCCTAACACAGAAACACTAGGAGCAATGCACTGGTTCACTACACAATGACTGAAAACACTCTGAGGCTCAGGCTGAGAAGAGCAGCGGTTTAAATACTGCAAGGCTTGATTGGTAGACTGGAGACAGGTGTGGAGATAATCACTGACCAAATCAGGTGTGGAGGCAAGGTAAGGTAATGAGCAGCTGCCCATCAAACACAAAGCAAAAAGAAAACAAAAGAGTATATACAGCAGGACTGTGACACACCAGCCTTTATGGTGGTATTGTGACAGTTTGCCAGACATTAAAAAAATATTTCATTACTTCTTTTCTTGTTTTTTTTTTTTTTTTGTTTGTTTTTTTTAAACTGTTACTGCAAAATAACACCTTCAAACTCTTTTTGATTTTGTCTGAAAAAAAAAACCCTGCAATGTGTGCTCAATACAGAGGCATCACGACAAATTCCTTCATCTTAAAGATGTTTTCACATTTTTAACTTGACTCCAACACTTCTCTGATCAGGCTATAATGATTATGCATGACTTAGGAAAGCACTTGCGTATTAGAGATGTAAAAAAATAAAAAAAAAAGTCAAAAGAAGCTTCCTGTAGAGATCAGAGGCAGGATGGTGTTACTCCAGGCAGGACTTTTAAAATATGCTTCTTCATTTAATGTTTTCAAAGAGCCACAGTGGCCTCCTTTAGTCCTACATGGAGAATCTTTAGACGTAGAGTCTCTGGCTGAGCTCCTGTGAGCTGCTGCAAAAGTGACCACCGCTGTAGAACTTCACTAATCCGGTTTCTATAGGAAAGCAGCCGGAGGAAGAAATCTCTTAACTCAGAATGGACTTATTACGACACATAAAGAGCCTCCAGACTATGAGGAAACAGAATTCAATAAAAGTGTCATGTCTGGAGAAAAGAAGGCTCCACAGCTCATCAGTTGCTCAATACTGACCCCAGTCAAGAAGTGAAACGGTGGCAGCATCACGCTGCGGGAGCGTTTGTCACTGAAAGCGACAGGAAGACCGGTGAGGGCAAACTGAATGAAGTTATTTATGGAGTAGTTGTTAATGAAAAAGGATTCCATCTCCAGCAGGACAATGACTCTACTGTATGCACATGGTTAAGGCCATGCAGGAGCGGCCAAGGGACTAATCTGAGAGGCACAGTATGACCTCAATGGCCACCAGCTAAAACCAATCCAACACCCTCTCATGGGTGAGGAACTGTCAGTGTTTAGGTACAGTTCATAAATTAGCAATAACCTCGAGCGTTCCACTTTTAAGGTTTACAAAACAAAGAAAGATGAGGGGAATTTGAGAGGCGACGTGTAGAAGCTCACATTGTAATCATCTGTCAACAACCAGAGAAATGATATGTACACGGTTATCGGGGATGAACCAAAACTGCAGCGTCTTCCAAACTTTAAAATCTCACTCTGATTTTCTCCTTTTCTTTTTCAAACCCTCAATATACAATTGTAATGTGTGGTGCGGTGCGGTGGAGAGCAGCCAGTTTGAGAGGTCACATGCTGCAGCAGCAGCAGCAGCAGCTGAGCCTGATGGCTGGACATGATGAAATCTGGCAGAAGAATGCTTTATTTGAAGGACACTTTTCCTGGCTGTGCACCAGCAGTGGTGGCCTCTGTTTTACAGCGAGAGTATCTAAGAATGACAACGAGGCTTCACGGTAACACAGGCTCTCATTCACACATTTCAATATGTTGAAAGCCCTTTCACAGGAGAGGAAATGTACGGAAATGCTGTTACTGCAGGGGTACAGTCAGGGTTTGGTACCTTCCTCGGTACTGGCATCGAGGTATATTTTTGGTGAAAAAGAAATTATGGACAGTCTCCAAGAACTGTTGTCATCATTCACTATCACATGACAAAATGTATGTGTAGGGTCACAATCGAATGTATTGAAGAGTCGATGATGTCATTGATATTTTCCGTTGTCTTCAGTGAAAACACGTAGCTTATACACAGAACCTACACAAAAATGCAAGTATATCATTCACATCAGGCAACTCATTTGTCATATTGTGTACTTCTTATGTGTCATCTTATATATAGGCAGGGATGTATGTAGGGGAATAAAATACAATACAGGAGAAAAGAAACATCAGTCACATTTTTGCAGTTAGTTTCTGATTTTTTTTTTTTGGGTGACAATTGTGCAATAAGGTCGGAAAGGTTGAAGACTTATCTGGTGTCTCGTGACGTGCAAGAGTCTTGCAAGAGTGCTAACGGCTAATTATTGTTATTATCCTGTCACAATTGCATTCCATCTGAGGTTTGACCTTTTTCCATTCTACATTACCATGGTTCCCCTTGATTATTATCATACATATCTAAGGGTAGCCCACCATACCTATTGGTTTTATCAAGTTATTAGCATTTTGTCACCTTTTCAGAATCACAAAATAGAATTCTTTTTATATACATTTAGATTTTTGTATGTAGATCTACATCATCTAATTTCATAGTCATAGCCAAGAAAACACTATATGTAACATTTTGATTAAATGCAGTTAAAGTCAGAGGGATTTGTTGCTCCTGTCCTTGTATTGTTACTCCATTAATTAAATTAGACATTTTATCTTACTGTCTTTTCAACAAGCACTATGAGCAAAAACATGAGTCATTCGTGGGAAACACAGGCCTTGTCTGCACTCCATATGTGAATTATATTCAAACCAGAGTCTTTGGCTCGTTACTGCTGAAACAATGTAGCACAGGAGGCCGAATGAATGATTATTTTTAGTCAAGGCGACGCTGACAAATTTGTGAAATTCAGGATGGAGTCATCCCACTGATTAAAGAGCTTCTGAATTCACTCACATTTTTCAAACTGATGTATGTATTAGTTTAAAAGATGACACAAATATCTCAACAAGCAATAACATGGTGCTCCTCCTTCTCCTTCTGCTCCACTCTCATCCCTTTTCCAGCCCCAAAGAGTAACAGAATGTCTGTGCAGACAACTTGCATGGGGCCAAACTGAAGTGATGCAGCTCAGCAGGCTGCAGATTGATATTCATGGTAATCACAGGGGTCATTTAAACCCGTAGTGGAGGGAATTATGCAAAAGTGCAGAGAGAGGCAAATTTGTCAAAGTGTGGGGCTTCTGGGGCCAGAGTTTGCCCTTGGATTGTCCCCCTTTAAAGGGAGTGGGTGTGTGAGTGAGTGTGTGCATTTATCATTGTGTTATTAAGTTTAGTGTCCTCCTTGTGACAAGGCACTCATTGACGGTAATATAAAAATGGGTGAATGGATCTACTTACTTGTTGATACATACACCCATTGTGTTTTTGTTTTTGCAGCATCTCTACAGTGATTACTGTCAAATCAATAAATAAAAAAAATCAAGCCTAATACACGTGTGACACACTGCATAAAATATACATTTGGGAAGATTATTTTTTCACAGATTTCGTATACTGCCAAATGTGATTAAAAGATTGTTTTCAATTTTTAATGAAGAATACTAAAATCTGCATTTTTGCTGCATCTCTGTAGCATTCTATTAGTGAATGCTGCTGTGTTTTGAAAAAACAAAACAAAAGAAAAAACAAACGTAAAACTCCAGTTGCCACATTCTTCTTGTAATGTGCTCTTTTTTAGGTTGCACAAAAACCAGGCGATTGGTGATGCTAAAAAGGCATCACAACAACTTCCTCTCGACCTCGTTTTTTATGCAATTATGCTGCACTTGAAAGAATCCTGTTATTTCCCACTGTGGGAAAACAACGACTGATGCAAGTCTGAACTGATGCTGTGGACAGGGGTTTGTGCTACTATCAGAGCATCAAGCCTCATTTTTCTTTGATCTAGGGGAACTCACAAGTGAGGTCATCAAGACCACAGAGCATGAATGGTGCTATCAAAGTGATCGGGATATGAATGGGAGCACAGTCTTGGGAGGAAATGCCAAACACATTAGGCTCATACTGCTGAAACATCTGAAATACCCCTAAATGATCAAAAGTCTAACGTAGGTGGATATTTTCTTTCATGTCCTTCCGTGTCTTAATCACATCGGGCAGCAAACGTCTTCAAACTGAGTCGATAAATTAGATGCTGTGTGGTCGAACGTAAATCATCTTCAGTCTTCCTCTGAAGACGACATGCTGTTTAACTACCTGGCCTGGTCTGCTGGATGGTATTTCTAACACATGTTCAGCTAACCTCCTCTCTAGGACGATGTCTATTGCACTTTGGATCTTCTTCGTACGCAGGATTTTCCTTTCAATTTTAAACACCTCAACTGAAACAACTGAAAGTCAACTTAATGGCCTCTCTCTACGTTTTCCCTCCATGATAATTTAGCTTCACTTGCTTTTTGAATCTATAATGTTTAGATCTCCGCAAAAATTGTTGCTGCCCTTGTCCTTCTTTGCTCAATACCCTGCCGAGGTACACACGCTGTTCACCGTTCTTAATTGGTTGTTTTTCCACAGTTACTGACGTGTTCCACTGGTCCCCTGGGCCTACATCCATTACTTTGTTCTCTGGCTTCACAGTCATCACTCCATGTTTCATGTGTACCTTCCTAACACAGTTGTAAGCTCCTGTATGAGCTTCTGAGTGCTTTCTTGCAGCTGCGTTAACCAGTTTTGGGTTTTATTGCACCAGCCTTACAGCAGAATTGTGTGTAAATAGAAGTTTTGTCCGTAATTAAAAAATTACAGGCTAAAAAAAATGGGGGGTCATTTTGTCTCATTTCAGTGTGTCTTGTGTTCTGTGACCACCTATTTTGTCCTGTTGTTTTTTGTTTTGTTTTTTTCTCTCTTTGTTTTGAGGTGGAGGCAGATAAAAGAGGAATGCTCAGTTCCAACTGATGCCATGTTTGGAACAGGTTCTTATTGAGCTCTGTCTTTTTAGGGCCCAATGTCTGGTCAGTGTCCACTCTCAAGTACGTTTCTGCATGCCACAAATGTTTACAGTGGCTCGTCCTTGTACTTTATGGCACCTCGGCAGCCTGCCGCGTCTGTTTCCAGTCATGGTCTCACAAAAAATGATCTGCATTTACGTTTCACCCTTCTGCTTTAAAGTGACGGATGGTCCCCACTGGCTACGGTGTGAGATCATGAAAGTTCAGATGGTCCGAGCAGGAAGCGCACTTTACAAGCTGCCACATGGAGTCTATTTACCTGCTGTAACTGTTAGTGATGAGGAAAATGAGAGTCAGGTGCTGAAGTCTTCAAACGACCCTGAGCCTAACAGAGCTTCACTGTTCAGGTGAGATTTAATCCGGTGATATTTTCATGTCTTGTTTTGAAATATGTTTTTCTTTTGTTTTTCGCATACAACTTTTTTGTTCTTTGTTTTTTAAATAGCACAAATAAGTAGACGTTCCTTGTGGAAGATTGCTTTTTGCAGATTCAGAGGTAAATAATCTGAATCAGGTTTTGTCCTTTTTTGTTACCTTGAATAGAATTCAGTTGGTAATTTTTCATCATTTAAAAATAAAATGAACTTATTCATAAAGAACTTTGCATAAATAAAGCTCTTTCATCGTTTCTAGCTTTATAATGTGAGCAAGGTCATGTGTTGCAGTTGTTGTTTTTTTTATCCTCCAGGGGTGATAAAAAAGAACTTCAATAATATTCTTCATTTCCTCAAAGTACACCTCTGACTGCAGATGCTTTACGCTGTACAACATGAGTGTTCTCATGGCCAAAATAAACTCTCGCTCAGTCCAAACTGTCCAGATCAGGCTATAGAGCCATGTATTTTTTTCAGCCTTAAGTTAAACCGAGTACAAAAAAGGACAGGTTTATAAGCACTTTGCCTTCCTGCGTCCTTAGACCTTCACAGGCATAAATGCAATGTTTTGAAATCCAACCTGAGTTGTTGGACTAAATATGATATCTATCCGGACGTCACGTCTGTGGCATTAAAAACATCTGCAGGTGCGGAGCTTCCTCGTACTGATTCACAGGTGGCACCTTTCTCATGGGAACAGCGTTATACGACTTTAATCCCTTCCTTCCTGCATCATCACTTTATTGCCTACGATTGTTTAAACAGTGTTGAACCCTACAAACAATATGTGTCATCAAACCTTAGCCTGCATACTCGTTTGCAAAAATAAACAGGGTTAAGTTCGTGCTGCTACCGCGTCGTGCTGCGCTCACCCACCAGACAAGTCATCTCTGAGCAGCAGAACAAAGCTGTGGAGGAATTATCTGTCTCATTTAGGTTTAATAATGGAAATTCATTGCTAAAGTTTCCCGGTGATAAAGCTCTTAAAGGGGAATTCACTGAGGTTTCTTTTTTGCCAAGGAAAAGTAGGCCAAGGGATTAGATGCTGAGAGTCTCTTTGTCCAGGCAAATATTCACTGCAGGAAGAAGAATAGAATCCAGGCAAATATTCACTGCAGGAAGAAATGGAGTAGAAGAATGTCAAACAAACGTGTATGAAATAAAGTATTGATGATGATTTTGGAGTCAATTGTCCTAATGTGAGATCACTTCACCAGTTTGGTTCAATATGTTCTTTACCATGCTCGGTGCAGCTTTACCTTTCTACACCCACTCTAATGCATCATGAAGGACCAAAGGTCATTAGCTCAGATGTCGCACCTTGACAGCTACACTCTCCTGTTTCAGCAACGAGATACCTGGGCCCCATCCCTGTGGTCACCCTCCAATATTGTCTACGTTCAGCCTCCCCTCACCTCCCCTCCTACACTGTAAGGTCAAAAGACACATGCTTGAGATCATCTTTATGGCCCGTTGCCAAGTTCTGAAAGTTCTAAACATGACAAAAGGGGTTTGAGGACACATTTTCAACAACATCAACATATTCAGGAAAAGAATGTTGCCTTAACATCTCCATGCTCAACTTGGCTATGTGACAACGGACTGGAGTCATTTGTTATTATTTTCTGTGTTTTAGTTTATAGTCAGAATCTAATTTGTCTTTTCCTGTAAATATTTACAGTGTGATAACCACAGTGTCGGACTCTGTGAGATGAGAGGCTGCTCTGTTCACTGCGGCTCTACGATAGCACCTTGCCATAGACCAGGGGTCTGAAACCAAATGATTGTAACTTAACCGCAACCAAATTTTAAAGTCCCTGAAAAACAATTTAACAATTTAAATGCTAGTAGTAATTTAAATACCGTAGTAGTAATAGTGGAGCAGATTTATAAAGAACAACATTGCATTTGGCATTTGGTTTAGTCTTTTGCACGGCAGAAAAAAAAAAAATTCAAGGTGCAGGTAATGACCAATTTCTACAACATTTTGCTGCACTTGTAGTACTACAGTCAGGCTCATTTTGGTTCATTGCATGTAGTCAATACAAAGAAGCTAAGGGGCCACAGGTTGCTGCCATAGACCAGTAGCACCATGATTGACTTTACAACTCTCTACAGCTAGGTGTCTGTTTATAAAGAAATGTGAAAATAGGTTCAATGTGTTTGAAAAAAGCATTATGTTAACAGTAGTACGTCTGTTGTTTTCCTTCTTTGCCTCCAGCAGAATGTTATTATGCCTTGCTTCACAACATACAGTACACGACCCAATGGCTTTTAAAAAACTTTCCCTATGCTCTGTCCACTCATGTCCAAGTCCGACTAACATTCTCAAATTCACTACCATTGTTCATGGATTATTGACCCTCTGAGTTTCTATGTGGCCTGAGCCCCAGGGCCCAAGAGTGGCATGCAGCGAGGACCTCTTTCTCTCGTTTTGCAAGGTCAATGGTTTCATTGTAAACTTTCTGGAAATGGGAGAAACAAGTAGTTCAAGGACTTAAGCTGCAGCCAGTGGAAAAAAGAAAATGCCTTGTCCCATATTCAGAGAGCTGTAAGGGATCGGGTGGGTCAATAAAATATTGAAGTGGAAAACAGAAATCTGTAGTAAAGAGAGGAAGGGGGGCTTGTGTTTTCCTTCTTTATGCTCTTGTTATGACTTTGTTTGTCATCTCACGGTCCTTGGAAAGCCTTTGCACCTCAATACTTCACGCTATAAACGGAGAGAGGGAAAAAACCTTTTCTCTCACTGCTTAACACACAGAGACGGAGACGATGACTTTAATCCATTATTTAGCCTGATCTACCTCATAGCCTATAATAATTACAAAAAACCCAGAGTTTGGCTTTTGGATTGACAAACAATGTAATAAAATCCAAACTGAAACCAGGGCAACCTAACTCTCCGCATCATTACCCAAAGGGTAAAAAACTTCCTGTTTTTTGTTTGCTGCCACCAAACTCCTTTCCGCTTAAATCATCCTTTGCACCAATGTTTATCCTCTGGACAAAAACACAAGCCTTGTGCAATTTCTTCTCCCTGTGGGTCATATTTACTCTACAGTGACAGCTTACCTGCGCCATTTGGGTCAGTGTAAACTTGTGCCGAGGCCGAGGTTTACTCCTGCCTCCTCCTAATAATCATCACAAGACGCTGCAGCAGGGAGGAATTATTTACACCATGTTTCAGTCCAATACAAACAGGACACAACCCCCTCACCCATATGGTAATGTTTGTCGCATGGCAGCATTTTAATGTTTGCAGCGATAAAAATATTCACAGTGTGGGTTTTAAAGCAACCACACACTTTGGTTTTAGACACACAAATAATCTTATACCTCATCACTGAAGTGTTCTTTACTAGTCATAGAAAAACATATATAGCTGGATAAAAGTTGTTAAAGCAACAAAATTACAGGTTTTGGTTCAAAGTTGCCTTTTGGCCGAGGCACCTGCAGGAGCAGAGTGATTATCTGTGATTGCAGTATTCCATTGAAATGAAGCCACACAGCATAGATGTGATTGTTATCTTGAATGGACGTTTTAAAGTGAGCCATTGAAGCCACACCTTATTTCAGCTGCGGCACTGCAGTGGAGAGAGCAGGAGGAAACAGACAGGCAGTAAAAGCTAATAGGTGCTCTTTTATTGAAGAATATATGGCTTGATCTTTTGCATGAGGATGTGCCAGGTATTACTCCATATGAGTTTTTGTATTTGGGTATTTTTGGCTTCATTTGTAAAATCATAATGGAACCTGGGTTTTTATGTAACATTCTGAAAACAAAAATGCTTCCCATACATAGACAGAGAAAACAGTTATATCAATGAATAATTACAGCAAATCAGTGTTATATCATATAATGTATATAATATAAAGAAATGCTAAAAACAAGGTTGTGCATATGTTTTATTGATAAACATCATGCCAGAAAACCCACTCATCCCTGATAAAATTGAATTTTGAACAACTTTCTCCCCAGACAGGGCAGTCCAAACCACATCTGGAGTTGATATATACATATATATATAAATATAAACACACACACACACATATATATATATATATATATATATAAAATGAATGAAACTGAAAAGTCGAAGTTGAATAAAAAGCAAAAAGAAGTGAAGATAGTGAACATGTGATGTGTGGGTGCATCAGTCTGTGGACTTGGCTGTGTAACATATGCAGCTTCCTCCTGCGGCAGAGTAACTTTTCAGCACACTCTTCAAGGATCAGTGATACTTTAAAGAGAAAAACACAGTGCAATTAGCTGTGATAGGATTGATGGATAGGACACTTTTGGTGACAGTTAGTTACAAAGAACATGTCTGGGGGGAAAAAATAAAGTGATTTCAAGTTCCACAGTGGGTGAAACCACAGTGTTGTCTTGAGTGACAAGTGAAAGTGAAGAAATTGCAGGGGAATAAAATGTGGATAGCCATGAGCTTGAGGAATGAAACACAACTTGAAAGATAGTGAGACAGAGATGCATGATGGGAGTGGAGCCCATGAAAGGCATGAGTAGAAAGAACTGGAACTTTCCACAAATCAAGAACAGAAGAACACACAAAAGAATGAAAGGAGGAAAGACGAGAAGAAGTATGTAGAAAACCATAGAGATGAAGGCAGATGGTGAAGAAGTAGACCAGAGACGGATGATGAAGATGAAGAGGCTTTTACAGATAACGAAAAAGAAAGAGTCAGAACTTGATACGGTTCTTATTAGGTCCCAGATGTCTGCAGGTAAAAGTGTAGAGGGATGGCTTTGCAGACATCTGACTGCTGGAAGCTCACTATTCTTTTCACACAAACACAGAGCACACTCAAGTTTGCACTCGCCTCTTCTCCTCACATAATATGTGCAGTGCTGCAAGCATTGTAACCAAGGTTACTTTAAATTATTTCATTTTCAATGTGCATTAAAAGGCTATATTGGAAGGACTGTTTTTGTAAAAATGATACAAAGAGATGAATACAAGCTTTTCATATGGAAAAATATATCTTCATCTAAGCATCACATTTCTAGGCTACATTAATAGAATCAGACAAAAATAACAGGACGTGGAGAGTTGTTTGATGCATTTTCAATGTTTTTCCATCTGACATTCTTTTGATTTTCTTATCAGATAGTTTTTAGCCCAGTCTTCTCCAAAAAAGGTCTTTCAACTCCCAACAATGCCCCAGGAATGTACTGTGGAAATATTTTTGGAAGAATGTCATTAAAACAATCAGAGATCGCTGTGAAAACACTAATTACAAGTGAATATTTAAAAAAAAAACAAGTAAAAACACAAGTTATTCACTTCTCTGTTGTCAAAAGGTGAGGTAAATAAGATCTGATGGTTCAAGGCTGGACTGAGAAGAGAAAGATTGACCCCTGTCTTCTTAAAAGTAGAAAATGACCCCGAGGCTGGTCTTTCTGAAACTGATACCTCAAAGGTACAGGTTCCTATGGATTCTTGCTCGGGGCTACCAAACATACAAGAAAACCAGGTATAATCTCATTGGTAGCCAAGTCAAGTTACCATTTTGCAGGATAATACCAAATATCTGACAGGTCCTAAAGCCACATCGAAGAGGCCTGTCAGGAACTTATATTAGAATTTGGTCTCTTGGGGGCAAACAGGGACAACATATTGCTTTTTAGATTGCCATATGCCTCACAGAAAGCAAGGTATTCTTCAGGGACAGATTATCCAGTTACCTGGCATTTCCTTTTCTTGCAGGCCAGAGCTGTTATCACTTATTAGCCTGAGCTGTTCTTATGTGAGACCTGGAGCTGTGACATATGGGTGCTTGGATTTTCTGTGGGCAGTGCAGAAGGCAGTGGTACCTCAGACCTTTATTAGTGCATTGAAGGCTACAGCTACAACTGATGTTTGGTTAGTTAACACAGCTTAGAATCCATAATCTAAAAACATTTAAACATTTTTACACATGTACAATATTAACTTGTTTACACATTAAAACTATGTTTACAGTAGTTATTAAGTTATTGCAAAATGTGATTGAAATGAAAGTAAACCTAATTTGTCAATATCAATTTAAATGTATTAATCAATAAAAAGCTCAGTTACAAACTATTTGTAAAGTATTTAGGGACAAGGTTAAAGGTGAGCATCATCAGCATATAAAGCAACATTATGGCCCAACAAATATTTATTAGTAAATTGATTCATCGGTTCCTTATGAACTAAGTCTCCAATGACCAGGTAAAGTGTTGTTACAGATACCTGTAAATGTAGGCCTACCTTTGGATTCCAGGGATTTTAGCTTCCACCTCTCCTGTAGAACCAGTGTCTGATCAGAGAGCTTTGGATAAAAGCATCTGCCAAATGCACACATAGCAAAACAGTAATAGTAAACTATACTATGATGCTCATCACGCTCTCTATCTTTGCCCTTTTTTCTACCTTTCCTCTCTCTCTCTTTTCATTAAAATTTATATCAGTGCTTTCATATTTGATGCTGTTGTCATAACGACGTCTGCTGTTTCTAAGGAGAACATCATCTGTAGCTGGACATTGCAGAGGCATCATCATTCTTGCAGCGTTGTGAGCATTGGACCAATCATGCCTCAGTCATCAGTCTGCATCATCACATCATCTATTTTTTTGTTTTTTGACAATGCACATACAAACACAATTTCAAAACATTTTACTTGCAGAAAAACAGTGAGAAATCAGCAGCAGCAGCAGAATGTGCTGATAATGATGTTGTGGACTCAAAGCATGGTGTTTTGCGAGATGTTTTGCCAGCGCGCTTTGTAGTTTCAAAGTTTTCCAAGAAGCTTTTTCTCTGCTGCTTCCTTATCCCAGTCATGCACACACATATCCAGTGAGGGCACACTGAAGAATACAGTAGTTTTTGGGGTTGATTTTTTTTTTTTTAGATTTCCACAGGGAGAGGCTGTTGTGATGCTGTCGGAGCAGGGGCTGCTGGTCCCTGAGGGAAGTGATGGCCTGCCTGGGAATGTCACACAAAAGGAGTTTACACGAACCCACACAGATTCAAGACAGGGATCACTTTGAGCCCTTTTATCTTGAGGTATCAGCCACACTGTACATACTGTACACACTGCACAGTCTGGGGAAAAATCACTAATGAATTGAATATAAATATTACGTTTCAGGGGGAAATCATATATTTGGGTTCTTAAAAGCACTGAAAATAGATGTGTGCCTAATACCTTCAAAAACTTGATTATTCTATTAATGGTGGCATGTATAATTCAGATTCAGGGAATTTCAGATTCCCAGCACCACTCATGCATTCTAACCCCCCACGTATCGCCAGTAACTCTGCCCTTAATACTACAAGGAAAGACACCGCGCTGTATTATTAAGTGTATCTTCTATCTGAGTCAGACTCGCAGAAAAAAAAAAAGAAAAATTTGCTCACGTTGATAAAGTTGTGAATAAAGTAGAAGAAAACACGGGCGGAAGACAAATACTTCTCCCAACACTGTTCAGCCGAAGGGTACACAATGTGAAAAAGTCTAAAAAATGGATTATCCACAGTGGACCTGTGAGCAGCTCTAGCTGAAGTGGGGAGAGAAAACAAACACATTGATATACTTTATTTGATCACAGGCACATTTTGCAGGCAAAAGGATGTGCCGCCCCAAGACATATCACTACTTTTTGTCGCAAGTTGCTTTGCATTTTTCAGTGACCACGTGAAAAGGAAAACAGAGGGATGTTGTTTTTCTTCTGCTTCTTCCCTCTTGATTTTTACATTATGCTGCTACAAAAACCTACGTTTATTGGGGTTTTTTTCTCAAGGAGGAAGAAAAGAAATAAACTGTCTATTTCATCACTAAGATACTGGTGTTGCACATACAGTTTCAGAGCGGTTAAGACAGTTTCTACTGCAGGACACCTCTTGATTTTTACATTATGCTGCTACGAAAACCTACGTTTATTGGGGTTTTTTTTCTCAAGGAGGAAGAAAAGCTGCTGTGGTCAGCACAGTCAGCTTTAAGTCAACTACCACTGCGTACATGTGAAGGTACACCGACAGTGAGCATTATTGATTAGCCTACCTGTAGCTAAAATGTTTCCCCAAATTTACGACAGCTTGGGTGCAGCATTTTTTAACGTCAACAAGCTAGAAGAAGATTGAACGTGGAACGGTAATTTATTACCAACACTGAACAAGCTGATTATAATACTTCTTACATACCTAAAGT
Organism: Cynoglossus semilaevis; assembly: GCF_000523025.1. NCBI lineage: Eukaryota > Metazoa > Chordata > Actinopteri > Pleuronectiformes > Cynoglossidae > Cynoglossus > Cynoglossus semilaevis. The sequence continues at coordinate 13,839,011 of NC_024320.1, forward strand.
GTTTGTTAATGTAGTCGATCTCATGGCAGCACACATGCCATCAGTAGGAATTCTATAGAGTGACACAAGCATGTCACAACAATATGGCTCACTTTTTGAACCCACACACAAACACTGAGACACACAGACATCCACATGCATACACACTATTCAGACCACTCAGACCAAAAGTTATGACAAGGTGTTGAGACAGCTAGACTGGGCTACTGGCTTGCAGATCCTTCGGGGGATATCTTAAAAAAAAAAAAAAAATCTACCACCAACTTTCTGTGCACATTGTGTGTGTGTCTGGTGTGTTCGCCCATGTGTCACAATTGTCCTTAACTTGTGTCTCTTTGCAGCCCCACTGTGAGACGGTGGCTTGAGGACCATTACTGATATCGCCTGTGACAGCCATGTAACAACACAAGGTCATTATATTCCAAATGCAGGCTTAATGATAGCTGGATGAACAGTGGAAGGATGGAGGACTGCAGGCTTGTAATGAGCACTGTCTTTGACTTCCTACTCTAGTCACTAAAGCAGAGCGTCTGGGTCAATAGCGGTGTTGCGTCGATTCCAATTCTACTAGAGCTCAATGCTTTTATTTCCCCTTTTATTAAAGGGAAATAAAAGCCAAACATGGCTTTATGTTCTTTACACTATTTTAAAATGTAAAAAATAACTATATATATATATATTTGGATATTTCCTCTTTTGGTTAATATTTACAGAAGAGAAACACATCTATCCACCCATCACCTGGACCCTTTGGTCACACAGAGCTGTTGGAACCATTTACTCACTGACATGAAAAATAGGCTCCGCTTATATGCGGTTGAAGGCTGACAAAAGGACAACTTACAGTAAGAAACAACTCCTCACATTCACAGACCTTTAGAGTTTGAATCAGTTTCAATAAGCTGAGAAAAGAATTGGGGATTTTTACACGTTTTAACCTTCCATGTAACACAATCTTTGGAACGTGGTTCTTTAAGAGTTAAAAAGGAATTGACTGTTTGACTGAATGCTTTCACTGATAACTGAGAAACCCTCTCTGTTTGTTTGCATATAAAATCTAGGCCACTTTTATACCCGCTCCTTCTTGGTCAGATGATCAGACTGTTTTCAGAGGAGCTCTGGTTTAAATCTTGGCTGTGGTATTTTGAACAATCACCAAATAATTCCCTGTGCCCAGAGATAAATTGTAATAGGAAATTTGCATTTCTTTTTTTCAAGCAATGACAAGATTTTATGGTCGAGGCATCTGTATGTTTATGTGTGACTCAGAGAGTACAGAGAAACTTTGAAATTACCATAGTTACAACTGCTATGAAGGACAATCAAAAGAAAATAAATAAAAATAAACCTCTGAAGAAGGCAAAAAGACTGTGATCTTCTCAAGGATGGAACCACCAACAAGGACAACTCTCAACTGAGGCATCTCACTGAGACCATGTTTACTTCATTTAATACACAGTTTGGTTCAAATGACATCAGTTTTAATACCACATATATGTAAACAGCACATGTTTTTGAGTAAGTAGACACAAACCCATCTAGTCCTTCTCTCAGATGGACATGCATTTTTAGAATTGTGATCGAAGCTAATCCAGCGTTCAGAAAAAATACTACGCACAATTTATGTTAAATAATACATAAAATAAATAACTAGAGTCCATGCCCACTTTGAATGGATAATGAACAGCACCATTTGATTTCATTAGAGGAGGATAAGGCAGATCAAAAGTGCACTGAATGAATCATAGAGAGAAGAACTATCGAGATGAAGGCTTGTGATTTCAGTGTGGGAGCCACGATCGCCTCCTTGCCTGAGGCTATCAAACCTACGGCTTTGTATCACCAGCAGATTTCGTGAATCACATGTTAACGTGCCCGGGGGCCGACATCACATGGTTTACACTTTTTATCTACTGTACTGCGGTTTCACGATCAAGTTTAAAACCCTCGATCAAAAAAAGTGACACATTAGTGAGTTGGTGTGCGGCTACGTGACCCCACACACTTCTAGTCATAAGACGTAAGTGTACACACACTGCATACTTTTGAAATTTTACAGTTTTTTTTTTTTATAAAAAGGATTGACTCAGACCATGTCCTGTGTTATGTTATTGCCTCAGGTTTCTTCCGGTGATTTCACATAAAAGTCAATCAGCCCAAAGTGTATTTCCTGTTCTTTTTTTCTCTGTTTTTATTTTATTAAGTTTTATTGAGAGACATTAGCAGTATATTTACTGTCTTTATCTGGATCCTTCCAAAGAAAACACAATCTTTCTTTGTTTAGCTGTGAACCGTATCAGACAAACTGCTACAGCATCTGGCAAATGGCCTTTCATGCATTCGTCAGATGGGAAACACACTGCTGTGTGTGGAAGTATTAATAATTATGGCCTCTGTTTGTTTACAGCCCAAATGTGTGTGTAGTGTTTTCTGCTCTTGTTCTTTCTACTGTAAATGTATTGCTCCAACTGAACTGTATTTTCTCTAAAAATACATTGACTTTTTTAAAGTATTTATTTCATCACTAAAAAGAAACTCAGATAAAAAAAAATCTTTAGGCTTGACTTCACAAAAGGCACTAAAAGAACTGGTTGTGCTTAATCATCAGCAGCTTCTGACCAGAACTGCCCTCCAGGAGTGACTCCTTGACAGCAGACCATCTGTCAGTGCTACGGAGAAGTGAAGAAGAAAATTGCATCCTCAGACGGCTCCTTATGGGCCTTCACAATAATCTGGACATTAATCTCCTCTTGTGTCGGAGGGAAGAGTGCTACGTCTCGGACCATGAGCCTCTTAAGTTGAGCAGCTCGTTCTAAAAGTAATCCCTTGCTTATTGCATTGTCTCTTTATTCACTTTATCCCCTTTGCACTTGACTTGACTCATTTGAGGACTTCATCAGGGATAACTGATGCTAACAACACACACGGCCCTGCTATTCTTTTAGAATTTTTACTTCAACCGAACCAAAATCATTAGCCTCTGACTGTGGGATGCAGCCTCAGTCTCAAGCACAAAAAAAAAATCAATATCCAACCCTGGCGGCTTCAAAGAACACACATACGACCACTTGTTTCGTCCCTTCAGGAAGAGCTATTTACTGCCACTCAATTCTGTACTTGAAACAACTTGGAAATTGCCGCCTGTGTCGAGGTAATTCATCACTGTGAGCACCGAGCCTCCTTTTATCACAGTTTGTTTAGTTGCTGCCTCTTTGTGCCACAGTCAAGTGTCTTCACATCAGAGCGGCATTAGGTTAACATCTGCTTACTGTCAGTCACCTGACACCCGGGGAAACAAAGTGCACTGTATTTATAAAGAGGCCAAATCCCACAAAACTTCACCTATATATGTTTGGGACTTTGTCACGTTAGTTTGATGTTCTCATCAGGCTCCCTTTTGAAGTGTTTTTTTTTTTTTTCTCAAATTAGTTTTAGAATGAATTGCAGAAAGTTGTTGTGATGCTTTGTTGCCTTGCGGGTAGAAGTTGAAACACAGGTAAAACTTCACACAAAAAGGATCTCATTTGCTAGTGACTACAAACCCATTTTTTCAAAAGTTAGTACACTTATTAAACTACTGTAAAAATCTTTTTTTTTTTTTTTTTTTTTTTGGACCTGAATTCAACAGGAGAAAATAGCAGCATGATTCTCTGAATCTCTGAATCTGATAATATTTTGTTAATTTTCCTTCTTTGGAGGTCATCTGGTATTAGCTTTTCCGTTTTGGCATTGAGCATCCATGGGATACCTTGCCAGTTTGTAACATTTCTCAGTGTGGAACCATCTTCATCTCTAAGGTCATCATCATTCTACATTGTTGTGACAGCAGTCAGATACTTTTGGCAAATGAATGTAAAAAGCCTTCATCTGAAATAGGGGGCCTCAATTGTAGCCATGGCCTTGAGTTTGACATTTACGGGGTTACCATTGATATGGAGGCCCATTCTGGAATTTAAGGCAGACTTCGGCTCATTGTGATGACATCTTCTCCCAAGAATTCAATGGAATTGTTGTTGTTTTTCAGTAGAACAGTGGTAGCCCTCATTCAGAAAACCAGTAGCACAATATGTCTACAGAGTGACTTTGTTGACATATGTGGTGTAAAGCACATGTGTCAAACTCAAGGCCCATAAGCTGAGGTCATTTTGTTTGGCCAATAGAAGCTTAAAAAGCATTGAATTGTCTTATATGAGCAGAGATCTAGTTGGTGTGTTCAAGGACAGGCAGCCTCACCTCATCAACTTCAGAAGTCTGTGTTTTTGTCTGATTTCTCTAATTTAATTAAAATGTTTGAGTTTGATTTGAATATGAGTTTCTTTAGCTGATTAATTAGTGTTTCTTATTACACAAAATAAATAAGTGAATAAATATTAATCTGTTTCAGAAACATTTATTAATTTGTTATGTAAAACTAACCTCTACACAGTCTTCCAGTTACTACCGGCCCTTGAAGGATAGCTGCATTGTTCATATTCATGTAGCCCCTAGTGAAAGTCAGTTTGACATGCCTATTGTAAAGGCTTGACTTGACTGTCTCCAGATTTGTCTCCTAGTGAGACAGCCCAGTCCGCCCTGGGGAGCATTCCAAACCATAAATGACTAAAGAACTATATTTACATGTAGTATTTACAAGTAAAGGGTATGTGAACCAGTAGAAAAAGAATAGTTTGTTGCAGGTACTAGTATTTACATTAGCTAACACCTAACTAAAGGCTTTGCATTGACAACTATAGATCAAAGTGAATTAAAAATAACAGCTGGGTTTTCTATAGGGATGTTCAATATTAAGTTTTTGCCCATATCTGACATGCTGATAATGTCCACACATTTAATTTCTGATTGCGATATCAACCGGGTTTTCATTATCAGAAGGAAACAATGATAACGATTCGTACAGTTTTATTATCTGAAGTGTTTTTATCACAAATTCAGTAAAAAGAAAAAAACTAAAAAAAAAACTTGTGACTGTGGGTAAAGTAGATTTAAAAATATGCCTGTAAGATGACATTTTGAAAAGAATCAGGTCCCACAGTACTGGCATTTACAGCAGCAGAAGCGGCTGGAAAGTGAATTGGCATTAAACCCAAATCTGAAGAACAGGCCCATCTGTTGATATGAATTAATTGATTTTATATATATATATATATATATATATATTAATTGATTACTTATATATATGTAAATTTCACAATCAACTAAACCTTAGCGTGTGTCCAGAGGCCAGTGCCATTCCCACTGTCATTAGATTTGGTTGCAAATTCATTTTATTGTGACCAAAGAAACACCCAGTTAGCAGTAAATATATATCCATCCATCCATCCATCCATTTACATCCGCTTATCTGTTACCGGGTCGCAGGGGCAGCAGTCGCCACCCAAATCACATTGCACCGTACCAACCCCCCTAAACCTTCCTGCAGGTGGTGACTCCACTGGAAGGGACCACCCGCTCTAACCGGGATTCAATCTTGCCCAGGAGGTGAGCCCTGGGGTTCCACACCAATGACCAATGCCTCTGAGCCAAAGTGCCACGTGAGCTATCTATCTATATATATATATATATATATATTTTTACTGGGTGATTTCCTTTGACATTTGAAAGCACATAAAATGTTATGAATGTCATTTTAAACAAACCATGATAAACACACAGCATTTTCTATTAAAGAGCGTTCCTCTCCATTCAAACACATTTATTGCCTAAAATGACACAGCTTTTGTGGCTCAGTCATGAAGTAGCTTTTAATTTGAAGATTTAACTTTATCTCCACATTAAATCATCCAATTCATATTTTGGCGATGCACGCTGATGCCTTTAATTGTAATTTAGATTGCATCTGTCCTCCCTTGCCTCTAACCCTCTCACCTTCTAACCAGATGCACAGAGAGTAAAATGCGCCAACGCCAATATTTAATTCATTTGTCTGTAATTGACAGCTGACATGTTCATGCAGCGGCACAAAATTTAAATCACCCTTGAAAGGCAATTAGAGCATCACCTCTAAAATGTCCACCTGTGTACATTCCTGTGTAATCCTACTCATACTCTTGCAGTGACGCCGTGTAAAAGTACACAAACGAAACAGACAGCTGTCACTGAATTTCATATTTTATTCATACTTTGCCAAACAGAGCTAAAGTCAACATGGCCACCCACTACCTGTTGAAGTTTTTTTTTTTTTTAGTACTTTGGATATATATATATATATAGCCATTAGTGTTTTTTACTCTGCTAGGGTCAGAATTAAAATAACAGGAAAGCAAGGTTTTCCATTTCTCTATGTCATTGATTGTGCTTCGGTTAATTACCCAGTAAGGATAAATCTTTCCTTTTATTGGAGTGGTTTCCACTCATTTCCTGCTTAAAAAAGAATGCACGCTGTTTTTAACAAGCTCACTTTGGGCCATATCACGATGCTTAAAGAAGCATTTAACTGGTAATCTGAGGTTTTGGATTCATTAGATCCCTGATGAGGTTGGCTTAAACTCTTAATTGTATTCTTACTGTACTTATAGCAGTAATGTTGTGGCTTTGAATTCCACTAGTACAGTTATTGTGTTTTTTTGTAGCACTAGATGATTTAAAGTGCACATATTTCCATTAATAATGGTAAAAAAAATGCTGCTTTTTTAACGCTGCTGTTGCTAAGAAACCTTTTCACTTTTTTGCATAAGTAAATATGAGTATCTGAGGTTGATCTTTTTATCTAGCACATTGATATATTCTCTGCACTGATAATATCCCTTATCCTTATCCCTGATGATGTCATATGTTAGTTTTTTATGTATTTATTAACATTTAATGTAGGTCTATTTTAGCAAGCATTATGGCTGAAAGTGGCCTAAAATGGAACTTTTACAGATGACCAAACTGGATTTTTTTTCTCTGACTTAAGTAGAACAGTATTTCTTGGACAATATTCTGTTTTGTCTGTTTCCTGTTGAATTTCAGGACATTTGTCTGCTGCTTCTGTGGTCTCTCCGTGATGACGCTACGGTCTCTGAATGCACCCAGGCAGCACAGGCCATAAATTGGGACAACGTGGGGTTTTTTTCCGCATAAGAACTCGCTGCAGGCTATAACTCTCTTTGATATGTTCCGACATGACAGTGACTATTGTCATTGGAGGTGCACCTGTAGGAAATTAACCCCAGTCCATCCAGGTGAAACCTTTTAACCTTTTTCAGAAAACATAAAAAATAATGTATATATATATATATTTTTTTTTTCCTTTAGTGTTTTGTGCGTGCTAAATGAGTGTTAGCGATTCTAGGTCACCACATCCATTCGTCTTAATTCCGACAAGTCAGAGTCAGGCTTTGCAGATTAAAAATGTGCCCTTATTTCTTGACTGAAGGACAAACAAGGTGGTGAAAAACGGCTGTCACCTAATTCTGAGGAGCCGAAGCAATATTTAATAAAAGTGAGACGGCAACCAAAGGTCATCTTCTTTTTATGTCCTCCATCTTAGACACCTCGTGACGGATGTTGTTAAAGGCTGATTATCAGCAAGTACTTTGTAAAAGAAAAGGAAATAGAAGAGAAGGTTTCCAAGGAAAATAAAATACAGTGCATGTTTGGTTTGGAAGTCTGTTCTTAAATAGTCATTGACAGCAGAAGCTGGAGTGGACCCAGTTCAAATGCCTGGGTGTTATTTTTTTGGCGTCTCAAAGCTGTGAGAAAAGTGAAGAAGAAAAAACAAACATGAGGACATATGAAGATGAGAGAGACGCACTGGAGTCACTTTTAGTTTTTTATATCCTTCAAGATTAGTGATTTTTTTTGTTTGTTTGTTTTTGCTTCACCGCCATCACCTCCCTGTATGGAGCAGATATGATCTTCTGAGTCGTCTAACTTTCAGAGGTGATGCATAATCTGGTTTGTGGCTAAGTTGGAGGAGGCTCTGCCTCATTTGTGACGGTGCGTCAAGGTGGCTAAAAATAGCCCCGGAGGGTGATGGCACATAAGAGGCTGCCTGTGAGTTAAGGAAGTGCAGAAGCTCCAGTGGCATTTCACTGCATTTTGTGGAGGATAGCAGGCCGTAGGAGCCACTGAGAGGGAGGGGGGGCACGAGAGAGAGAAAGAGCGTGTGTGTGTGTGTGTAGGAGTAAAGATATAGATAGGAAATTGTGATGAGAGAACAGGATTGAGAATCCACGTGAAAAAGAGAGGGAGAGAAAGAGAGATAGGAGGAAGAAAAGCAGAGACCAAGCAGCAGGGACTTTGTTTTCACCACACTGACAGCAGACTCCAACTCATGCCTGGAAAAAAGGGGTTTTATCCCTTAACACAAATCCCTATATATATATATGCAACTTGAATACATGCAGTGTGTGTGTGTGTGTGTGTGTGTGTGTGTAGGTAAAGAAGCTCATGTAAATCTCACACAAAACCGAACCTGCAGCTCACCAGCCGTGTCCTCTGCACACCTGAAACACAACAATCATGTAAAAATGCTCTCTGGGATTTGAGCTAAGATTATACTGTGTGAAATGGTCAAACATTGTGACGTGACATGAATGAGAGTCTGTGTGTAGTGTGTTCCAAGTGTGTGGCAGACTGTTTATGGAAGCAGAGTTTTGACTTCACACCGGATGTTGATGTGCATCGGCTGATATTAAACTGCAAAGTGATGCCATGACTGGCCAGGCTGACTGGAGCACAAACATGACTGGCAAGGTGTGTGTGTGTGTTCATCAGTGTGTGCATGTAGGAGTGTGTGATGTTATCGTTGGAAACAAACTCGCCCGGGCAGTGAGAATAGCTGTGGGTGGTATTGGGGAAATAAAAAAAATTAAAAAAACACATGCTGGCTTTAATAAGCACAGAAACAACAAACACAAACACGAACTGCATCCCAGCTCCCTCTGCATGTAGCCATGTGCAGCGTGCCATGCACGCAATCACTCGTAAATGAGCTGTGTGCGTGTGTTTGTGTTTTTCATATGCACATTGTGTGGTATTCAAATACAAACTCAGAGCCAGGGATGACAGATCACATTCATCCGTGCCTCGATCCTCATTATCATTAGCCGTTTGCTTGGTTAGCCGGTCCATCAGGATAAGGTGAGTTGGAGGGTTAAACTCTGAAGTTTGGATCTAAAATTGTGTTATATCATCGTTTGTCAACTGGACAAACAGTGTGGCCTATAGTGTGTTGTTTTTCCACTACCTGGGTACTTTGGGTGTTGTAGAGAACATTCATTCATTTCTTAAAACATCTATAAAACATTGGTTACATCCTTCGAGCTGGTAAAAAAAAATTAGTTTAAACAAAAAGGTAAAAATGTTAAATCTAAAACGTGTTAGTTGTTTTTACGAGTCAATGCTGTTATTACTTTAAGAGAAATCAAGTATGTTTTGTCTGAGAGTGTGTTTCCACTTCCCCCCTCCAGGGCTTGTCATGGCGGCTCTGAATAACACTGGGCCTCCAGGTGGGAGGGACTTAATTATTTTGACTTACAATGTCAAGGAAACAACAGGGAGGCGATGGGCGAAGCCTGGGCGAAGCGGGGAGCAGGAATCGTTGCGTGAATTTGAAGTTGATGAACTATTGAGGGAGAAAAACAAGACACAAAGACACACACAGGTAAAAAAGGACAAGGTAATTTCTGCCAACTCACCACAAAGGAACACATGCTGCATTTGCACTGTGGAAAGTAGAGCACATTCAGATATAGTAAGTTGGAGCAAAGTAGGGATTTGTCTTAGTCTGAAAGGACAGTTGTACTACTACGTAGAGGCAAATACACGGAGTACCTTCACTGGGTTATTATATTTGAGAATTTTAACTGAAACTACAACTATTTTAACTGAAAAATGTAGTGTTTTTTTATGTATTATCATCTCTAATCACACAAGATAAGAATACAACTTTTATTTTGATGGTTTTACACAGGGGAACAAAAAGAAAAAAGAGGAAAAGTAAATATGTTTTCGGTTGAACATTGTTTAGCTCCAAAGCTCCAGATGAACATTTCTAATTGTGTGCTGAAGATATCATATTCCTGGCATGGAAACAAAAAAAGGGATAAAATAAGGAAACCAATCTGTTTCTTTAAGTATAATCTGCTCTTCTTAAACCCACCAGATTAACAACAGGCCATAAATAAGATGCTTCAAAATTGACAAAAGAGAATTTCCTGAGCTCGCTGAACACACACAAACACACACAGTGTTTTTTTTTGTGTGTGTTTTGTTAGCACTTAATATAATGTCCTAACTCTGTCCTTACCATCCCAAATATATGTCCTACTATAAACTTCAACTTCATCTGAATCTACAGTACAAATAACCTTTGACTTAGAGAGAACCTACAAATGTCCCCACAGAAAAGTGTGTCAACAATGCTGTTAGATCTTAACGTGTCCCCACAACTGACGAGGTGAGTGTTTTGGAACTACTGTATAAGTGTGTTTCATTGGTTTGATGAGTGACACCGACTTTTGGATCCAGATCAGAAACTTACTTAAATAGTTTCATAGTTTGGGTAAGGTTTAACCCCTGAGGAAAATTGTGGTAACTGTTTGAATGTGTTGATGTTGGTCTGAACTAAAAAGGAAAAAGAAAACCAGACAATGCTGACAGTCACAGAGAAAAACAAAAGAAAACAAAAAAAAATCCATCTGCCTTACACACAGAGGGTCTTGCGTTCGAGCCCCAGAGGAACCATATATCCCAAATGGCGCCTCCTGTGGCGGCAAACATAAAGAGTCATGACATTTCACTATGTGCTAATGTAATCCTGCTGGAGCCAATTATTAACTAAGGTGTCCACTGCAGTACAACTGCTCACCAGTGATTTATTAATCCCTTAATGAAACACCAACAACAAAGCCACTGTATACTATAGAGTAAGAACAACAAAGAAAGTCCCGGGTCACTGAAGCTAGCACTGTTTGTATATCCACGTCCCCCATAAGAACACAACACGACTGCTCACTTTTACCTAGTAGTCACATGACATGGCACAAATAGAACACAATGGTTGCCATCTTTAAGTTTCCATTAACAGGGCCCAGACATTAATTAACACAGCATTTTTTGAATGTGTTTGCTTAATGTCAAAGTGGCAGTGATTGTGTAACTAATGACGTGGACTACAAAAGTCACTCTGTGCCCCACGGGCTTCTTATCGCAAAGAGTAATTAACACGTGTTACATTCACGGCAGGGTGTTTAATCCTGCAACATAGTCAAAGAGCCCAGAAGGAATATTTCATTCATCAGTTTTGAATGCATCTGTTATATATTGCAGCAGTTATGTTGGTTCAAAAAAATTTAAAAAGGTAAAGGAACATGACCAAGCACTGATCTGTTCACTGCAATGATGATGATGATTATACACAAAATGTTTTGCAAGAATGTAAAATACTATGTTCACATAGTCTGGTTTTTTTTAAATAACTCAATCATTATAGAAAAAAAACAAACAATAGAGAACCAGAGCTGAGCAGGCAATTCATACACAATTTGCCGACCACATTCAAAACATGTGGATCATTTTAAGGCCAAAGGTTCAAAGTTTACTCCCTAATTGATACGAGTTAGCCGTGCTTATACGGCACAGAGACGGTTGAAGGGAAAGCTGTTAAAAGAAATTGTGAAATGAGGCAAACAGGAGGGAGAGACGCATCTCTTTGTGCTTTGCATGACAGCTCTTTGAAGGAGAAGGAGCAGATAGCTGGGAGCCACTGCAGTGGTAGGGACTGATGTTGGCACACTATGACTAAAGTTTAATTGCAGAATCATTCAGCGGGAGAAGGGATAGATGGCTTGTGCCGCTTCGTACTGTCCTACGGAGACGTACGGGGCATTCACCGATCCTGCATAATGGTCCCAGTGACTCAGGATGGGCACTTTACTCCAAATGGCTGATTATTATATATCATTAGAAACACTGTAAGGTAAGGTCTCATACATCTGAGCTGACATAAGAAGGGTTTCTTTCTTATTCAGGAAGCACTGCTCTGTAGCGTGTCTTCCTTCGTCTCCGCACAGTGAGTCATGTCTAACCTTGCTTCGTGGGTAGAGTGCTGCATGCTGCGGTTTTTTTTTTTTTTCTACCAAGACATAACGGAGTGTTCTGTCGTGGGACGTGTATACATGTTGCTTTACATGTTATTTGTGCATGACTAGGCTGCTTCCCAGCTGTAAAATTCAATTGCATTGAATCTATTGAGAGAGAAGGCACTTCTGGATTCAGGTTCCTAACACTGTTTTATTTCACTGTAGGCCTTTCTCTCTCTCTCTCTCTCTCTCTCTCGCTCTCTCTCTCGCTCTCTCTCATATGAACATATGACATGTGTATCCACACGTGTATTACATCTGCAACCTTCCTGCCTACACCTGTGCTTTGCTCAGGACGAATTGCCAACATAGAAGAAAGAATAGCAGAGGTGCCTAATGTTAATGTATCCTTTCAGATGAATATGTAAATTCCTAATGAACACTTACTATGCAAAACAATGTGAGAGGTCTGACTGGGGATTTACTGTATGAAGTCCATTCAGCTGCACAGTCTCCTCTCGGGGTTATGTTTTAATGCACTCGTCCTTCACCATTGTGAATACGGTTAAAATAAATCTAATCCAAATAGCAGGGCTCTGTCAAAAACACACCATTTGATAGTTTTTCCATCCGTCTTGTCTATAGGTGTGAAGAGAAATCATTTCTGTGTATGTTGTGGAGTTGGACTGAAGTTCAAGTTCAAGTTTGGGAGTTGTTCCAAATTGAAACAGTGTATTTAAATACAGATTTAAAGGTTGTTAATTTTCAAGCTGCTACTTGAAAACAACAGAATTGACCAAAATGAGATGCATCTTAATGAAATGCATTTTACCGAGGAGTTTTTGCTGCACACTTTGCACTAAATGTCAGCCCAGCCAGGCCTAAAAGAAACTAGTTACACCCTTAAGACACCTTAAAACTTTTCTCCTCGGATATATGTATGCCTTACTGAGCCAGTTCTTCAGCCAGTAGACAGCCAAGCACTGTTCTAATTAAAGTTTTCCTCTTATTTTGTACTTTTATACGAATAAAATATATCACTCAGTTGACTTCTTTCTGCTCTCACCACAGGCTAAGTGTTAGTTGCATGCAACCACCGCTGTAACAGAGCTTTTCTGCAGTATCTCTCCTGATCACAAGCTGCATCATGTGCTAACATGTCACATATATACAAACCTAAATATTGAACTGCCGCTAAATAAAAGAGGCCACTGGGCTGACTTGACCTAATTATATCGAACAAATATGTTAAACTATTCGCACGGCATAATTCTTCCACCTACACGGGCTGTTGGCTCTAAACATATGGCAAAAGCTTTTGTGGTAATCATAAAAAATAGAATCAAGTCGATGTACTGCCAGATGAACGTGTTCCTATTTGTAAAAATAACGGCTTCCTCCATCGATTTTAGATTTAAAATAATATGAGTAGAAGTGAAAAATCAATACTGTTCATAACACACACAACCTGTAGGTTTATGGTGCCAATATATTTATTTATTTACCACCATTATGTCCCTGAGTTGGTCACGCTCTCAGTCAAACCACTTATTCATCTGTGACTGCTCTTCAATTTCCCATTTGGCCACAGCGGTCCGCATGGTTCTGTAACACCTTGCAATCTATAGAAAGGAATAATCCTGCCTCAGATATTTGACCCCAGAAGCTCTCTCAACAACTTCCTAGAACTTTTCTGCCTAGTGATAAAGTGCTGTAATTTACTTTTGTCCTGGACCTATTTTATCTCACTACGCCTGGTTGATTTGTATTCCTGGAAGCCAACACCTAGTTTTCCCTGCAGTGTCGGTTACAATGACGCTTGATCTGTGGCTGAGGCATAAAGATGAAAATCACTTAGAAAAATAGTAACAGTAAAAGTAATGTAAAAGATTAGGCCTGCAGGGTAAACTCAGATACTTGAAAAGCCATGTGCTTAAACACTAGGGTTGCGTTAAATCTGTCCGGCCAGTGATGGCTTTAGAAACGGATGCCATAGCGGTGCTGATAAAACCCGAACAACAAAGCCTTTTTAGACGCTTCAGATGATGGGGGATTCAATCAATATAGTTTTTATCCTCTATACCTGGACGACTGCTTTTACATCAAACAAAACCTTTTGGCAAAGTCCAAACGCTTCACACTTCTGATGATCTAATGCTAGAACTGGGTCACTCCATTGGTGTTTAAACTATGTGGCAGGCAAACAACAGTGGCAGGATTCAATGTCTGCTGCTTCATAGCAAGCTGCTCTGCTCTT
>NC_024320.1:13853424-13857332 GCF_000523025.1 Cynoglossus semilaevis
ATTTCATTGTCGCCTGTTTAATAGAAAGCTGCTCTCCTCTTGGCCAGCCACAATCATAAGATTTACCCCCGGGGGGGCTAGAGCTCTGTAACAGACTATGGTTCAATATGGATGTGCGGATGAGCTGACATACAAAAGTCAAGCCTCTATAACACTGACTCTTTCACGGTAGAAGGAGCAACACACACACACACACACACATTATAAAAGTGAGGGAATGTAGAGAAACGTAGAAAGCAGCTCAAAGTGCAGCAGGTGCTGCATAAGAAAAGCTAGTTTTCAATATCGATGAACGATGGTCAAATGATCAAAATAAAAGACTACTTAGATGTGTGGTGTCTCAGCGAGGTAATACATTACATTTGTATGTTGAATTTTTATTTTTAATTGCTGATGTTTTTGCTGAATTTACTGGTAGATCACAATCTACTCGCAATCTCACAATCTGATCTACAGTACAGTTAGGGGTTTGGATTTTTTATTTTTTTTCATAGTCTTACTTACTTAATATCATTATTTTAATCGCAGTACAGAAGTGTATATATATATTGAAAATTTAAAATAAAAAAGACAGTTTTTCACATTCCCTCAGTTGGATTGCTACTCAGATAATAAGTGTAGAAAACTGTAGGAATTTACAGAACGTGAAACTTTTTTCATATTGATTTTACTGTTTCTGTTTTATACAGATTAAAATAGTCACCACTAGTTTTCAACATACTCTATAACAAACGACAATATCAATATCACCTCTGGCCATTTTTTATAGTATTGAGTATTTTAGTGGCACGCACATTGAGACATTTGCATTAAACAAAGGAAAATAACTAGAAGCAAGTGATTAAATGACCTGTTTGGTGAACAGAAACATTCTTCATTGGTTTACCCAGACTTTTTTTTTTCTCGCCTTGTTGAAAATACTGCAGCATGCCTTTTTTCACAAGTGTGAACCGACATCTCCTGTAACACCCTCCCCTTATTGGCTCTTGCCGTGCTACAGAATTGATTTTATAATCCTCCTGTGGTTTATATAAATGCTCTAACAATCGTTCTCCATTCCTCCGAGTCCCTGAGTTGCCTGAGCCCTCCGTTCCTCCAGTGGTCTCTAAGCTCTGCTGATCAGCAGCTCTTGATGGGTCACAAAAATAAGGCTGTGTGAGATTATAATTGTGTTTCTGAAACTGTATACTGGTTTGTGGTACACTTTTATTTCCTCCTTTTTTAATTACACTAAAATACACCTTTTTTGCATGGCTTTTAGAACAATGTGGTTAAGATCCTTATTTAACTCAAAGTAATTCTAGAGCAGAAACCTCAGAATGAGATTAACCATTTATAGCCATGCTTTTTCTACTGTGTAAAATTCTCAATCATTGTGACTAAGAAGAAAAAATGAATAAGTGACCTTGAAAGGTTTTCAATGTGAAATGAGAGTGCCACCAATTTGAATACATAAAGTCCATTCACAAGGAGGTATGAAATGTTGGATTCAATAAACAATTGCCCAGGGATTTTGTTCTTACGAGCACTTGTACAAACATAGCCTCTCCCTGCTCTTTTAAAGGCTAGAGGTGTGAAAGTGACCCAGCCTTAGTTTTGCCACTGCACCTAGTTCCTAGCAAAAAGAAAAAAAACCCACTAGACTCAATAAGGCTGCCCAAGAGGTTTAGCCACTTTGCTTGCCTATATGGATATTAATGGCTTGCTGTTGTTGTGATTTATTCCAACAGACCATTTTGTATAAATAATAGGCTCCTGAGAAATATGTGTATTTTCTTAGATCTATACATCTATACATTTAAATTCACCTTGAAAACACTTTGTTAGTAAATAATAGATCTATAATGTGCATTAGAGGCGGCGGACGCTCCAATATGTCCTCTATCCTAGGTTTGTGTAATCATTATTATCACATTAGGAGGTCAGGTTATTCTGCAGTTGGGGAGGAGGGGGGGGGTTCCCAACAATTGTTTTTATGGTAGAGAAAAACCTGGACCAAAAGTCCTGGGATTACAATTCAGATCACAAGATACGGTTCTGTGCCGACGCAGGTGCAAAACAAACAAAGGCAATGTTCAAGGGAATGGTAAACAGTCACAGTTGTTTACTTATGTACGGTTTTAAGTCCTCTGTGAAGCCAGCTCTGTGTGCTTTGTGTGTGTAAACATCACACTTCATGCATACCTTTTTTACCACCCCCTCCCACTTTTCAAGCTTATTGTACAACCCACAAGTTATGGAATTGCTTAGATCTCCGTGTAATTACATCACACACCACGGTGGTGGAAACACTGGGGTGTGGAAACCAGGAGCTGCGGTGCAACAGCTGCATCCCAAATGTGAGCATCCATGGTTAATAGAGCAAGGTTTTCTATATTATGCTGAACAATAGGTGCTTAACGCCAATGCCAACCATTTTTCATCAATACCGTGCAAATTTATGCAGTGAGGTGCTGCAAAAGACATCATAGCTGCAGACCGTGAGAGGCCGGAGAGACAAAGCTAATTCAGATTAGTTGGCTGCATTACTTTGACTTAAAGACATTTTCATCCAGACCTTTTCTGTTTAAATACTCTCATAAACAACACACTTTGTTCAGGGGCTTTTAACATTGGTGGTTAATTAGTCAATCACATTTATTTTGGTAAAATACTGTTGCCACCGGCCACTTTCGTGCAGCCTCCCACCTCACTCAATGCCTCACCTTTAGAGGGGAGCATTACTTATAGGTCTCAAAGGTGCACGCTGCAAAAAGATCATTCGTCTTCCCTGCTGCGGAGGTCCATTTGCCTCCATGTGTCCGTACACTTAAAATGATGCATGTGTGAATCCAAATCTATCAAAGTTCACTTAAATTTATCTGGGTGTGGGTTTCTCTGTGTGTAGCCTGTGGTGCCGTGTATTTCTGAGGCGGCGAGTGCAGAGGAGAGTCACATACATCACCACTGATGATGTGGAGGAAATAGAGGGATTAGATGATCGTCCAGCAGCAATCCACAGGAGAAAATTAAAGTGTGGCTGTTGAGGGAAATCCTGCAGCCATTGTTGTGTGATTAAAGAGTAGGTCACAGACATTGAATGGGGGCGGGGGCGCTTAATTATTAAAGCAGCACGAACAGGACCAAATGGTGTTTACACAGGTTCACGCATGCACATTTGCCTTAGCCGTGTGTACTGATAAGGCACTGATGCAAAATTACTGTTTTCCCTTCTGGATGATCAATTAGCAGACAGGGGTCCACCACAGAGAAACATTAAGTCCAAGTCTCACATCCTTCTGGCCTTTGTGCACAACCCTAAATGTAAATTATAATTTCAGCCGCATTTAACATAATATTGCAATTCTTTATTTTCTGCTTATCAGTTACAACTTCTGTATATATTCTGTACAGCACTGAAGGCACACAAAAACTAAAAGGTAAAACAGAACATAGGTATATACAAAATATACAGAATAAATAAATAAATCTAGGTTAAAAAAAGGAGAGAGAGAAAAAAAAAGCTACAGTGTGTGCTTACATAAACCATTTGCAATGAACTATAAGGGATTCTGCAGATTCAAACCTTGCACAGTGACATTGTCCATGTTATAAAATGTCCATCATGCAATCCAGTAAGTTTAATATGAGCTCAAACGAGTCCGTTGGCAGGTTGGGCAAGGGATGTGTTTGTGTGTGTTGTCTGCAATGTTGCTTGTCAATAACCATTCCTGTGCTAATAGATTTATACGTACATCCTTTTTTCTCTAATGATCAGGACAAAAAAAAAAACTTCCAGGTCAGTCTTTTCTGCACCAGGTGCTGTTTTTCGGGCAAATCTGATGTAAAATTCTGAAATGAAACAGCAGCTCTTTTACACAGCACAAGCACGAGTTAAAAACTTATACATACTACATATGGAGCTCGTT
>NC_024320.1:13857371-13878295 GCF_000523025.1 Cynoglossus semilaevis
ATTGATTGTCATGCATCGTCTTATGGCATTGGATTAGTGCAATGTATTGGTTTGTTTTTTACAAGATCACAGATGTGTTATATACTGTACTTTAAGTGCTTTATTTAATCAGTAACAGAAGACAAAGAATGGGAAAGGTCTTTTTTTCAAAAGTCACTACTTTGTATTAAAATAAATTAATGACGCATGACTTCAGTTAACGAGTTCCTTAAACAAAAAACAACTGGAGTTGAAGAAGAGCAAAATAACCACCATTTATCTGTGTTTTCCAGTGTACAGTTGGCATTTTACTGATGATACGGCACAATGAGCATTCTGATTACAGCATTCCATCTGGCTTATGTTGACAGAGGGTCTAATCAGGTCATAGCCAGTCGGGATGAACTGATTAAAACTGTGATTCTGGGTCAAACAGTGACTAAAATTCACTCATGTCTCTGAGAAAAAATATATCAGCTTTATCCTCAGATGTGGGTATTTGTGTGAGTGCAGGGGGTAATGTGGTATATGGATGAGCTGTGGTTAATGCCTTGGAATTTTTTAATCAATCCTCAAAAGCTGATTGAGTGGAGTTCAACGAGGCTTTTTACCCAGACCTGTTCAACAGACTGCAGTAGATTCTATAATATACATTGAGTAGAAACAAACAGACAAACAAAAAAAAAAAAAAGAAAAAAGAAAAAAGAAAACAACAAACCAAAACAGAAAAAAATGACACCTTTAACCAAGCTACATAACATGGCTCTTAAAATGCACGGTAACAAAAAGAACAAACCTTGTTACATTCTGTGCTACATTTAACCTAATGTGATTTGCCCATTATACTCTTTTCACACGGTGGAAAGTATAACAGGGACAACAGGACAAGGCACTTGGTTTATTACTATATATATAGATTTATATATATATATAGTAGTATATATAGTGTGTGATCTGTATATATTCATATTTTTCTACTTAAAGTCAGTTAAATGCAGTTTGGTGCTCCAGAACCTCTAAGTAGTCTGGCTCAGAGTGCAGGTTAGCCTTCAGTTCAAAATATTCATTTTTTGTTTGCTCAAGCATGACTTTGCGTGGTCTGGAGTACATTATTGTCTCCATTAGCTTCAACTCCTCCTGGTGCCCCGGAACATGCATGTCTACCACGGGATGAAGCTGTGGCATGTTTTTGCGGAGGTACTCCGTTATTCCGACTTGCTTCTCCCTCTCAACAATGTTCCTGTACAGGGAATTGGGATTCCCAAGAGTGACAAACTCTGTGAGGCAATCTCCAGGCATGGGTTTATACTTTGTGTTTCCCGTGAGAGGGGATGTGTTCTCCTTCTCCATGATGCTCTTGCAAACGTGGTGCTTGGAGCTGGGATCGTTGAAGCTGTAATCCAACTCTGTGTTGTGCTCCTTGTGCTGGGAGCAGTAGGTAGGATTGCGGCAAATCTGAACAATGGGGCTATGTGACCTGTCTTCATACAAAGTGGCAGACCCTGTTCTTTGGGTCAGGGTGTGGTGGGTAGTTTTCTGCCCGTACATGCTGTAGTGCAGGTGGATGGGGCTACTGTTGCTGTTTTCTCTGGGCTGCTCCTCTGCCGACTTTTTCTTGGCCCTCCTTCGTCGTCGATGCACCACAAACACCACCAACCCTGCTGAGCAAAAGATGATCGTCAGGATGAAGACAAGAAGGCTCAGGATGAGCACAGAGAGAGGGACAGCCTCTGTGAGGGAGCTGAAGATGCTCTTGTTGCTGTCATCAGGCCCCAGTGTTGCTGTCATACTCTCCTCCTCTCCCGGGTTGTATGTTCCCAAGCCTGGGCACAGTGTCTCATGACGCAGACTTCTTAGGTCGGCCTGCACTACATTCTTGGGGGTGTGACATAGGATGGAGCCCACCACCGTGTCCTTACTGAGTTTCTCCACCCATTGTTTGAGGCTGAGCAGGTCACAGCTGCAGTCCCATGGGTTGTCCTCTAAATAAATCTGCTCAAGTGCATCAAGTTGATCAAGCACATTACTCACTGGCAGATGCATAAGTAGATTTTTCCTCAGGTTTAATTTGGTGAGGGGCACATTGCGGAATATTTGCGCTGGCAGAGAGCTGAGCAGATTGTTGTTCAACGACAACAGCTTCAGATTCGGCAGGGGATTAAATGTGCCTGGAGCAATATCTTTGATAAGGTTGTATTCCAGATACAAGTAGTCAAGGTTATGGAGTCCCACAAACATTGTGGAGAAAAGTTTTTCAATCCTGTTGCCATTCAGATAGAGCTTCTTCAAACTGCTCAGGGTAAGAAATGTCTCATTATCGATATAATCAATTCTATTGTTCGCCAAATTTAGCAGTTCCAGCCTGTCGTATGTGACAAAGTCATACTTTGAGAGTTTTTGAATCATATTTCCCGTCAAAACTAGTTTAGTAGGGCTCTGCTCGACTAGTCCGATATCTGACACCTTTTGAATTCCTCTGTCCTGACAATGCATCAGAAACCCAGCCACAGGGTGATTGTGACAGGAGCACAGATCTACACAAGGACTTCCAGGGATATAAGAAGGTGTTGGGGACTTGGCGTCATCTTTGGCATCAATCAGTTTAGGAATCTGAGACACTTTGGTGGAAGGAGTCACAACCATATCTAGAGACTTGGAAGGCTCCTCCAGGTTAATGTCTGCATGTGAAGGGCACAGAACATCCCGTTTCACTTTAGCCAGAGTAATTCCTTTAAGTTGATGCGGTGTGCTACAGACCACATCACCAATTGCTGACTGGGTTCTCATATTCTCCATCCAAATTTTTAAATGTAATATATCACAGTCACAGACCCAGTCATTGTCCTCCAACAGAAGTTCCATAATCCTACCAATATGTTCTAAAAACCCTACGTATGGCAGAGTCTGGAGTTTGTTTCCTCTCAAGTCCAGGTGAGTTAGGGGTACGAACCGAAAAATGTTATTGGGTAAAAACTCAATAGCATTGTCATTTAAGATCAGGACCTTGAGACGAATCAGTTTGTTGAAGGCCCCTGGTTCTATTACCCTGATGAAATTTGTATCAGCTTGTAGAAACTCCAAGTTCACCAGACCTTGAAAAGTGTCCTCCTTCAAAGTAACAAGGAAATTGCTATTTATGTGGAGTTTCTTCAGTGAACTGAGGGTGCTAAAGACCCCCGGTTCCAGCTCCTGGATGCTGTTACCTCCGATGTGCAGCGACACAGCATTTTTAAGCCCTTCCATTTCCTCTGCACCAAGCTCCACCAAGTCATTTTTGTAAAGGTTCAGATGGAAGGGCACACCTGACGGGACTTTGATTTGTGAGATTTTGCTGATGTTCCTCTGCTCACAGTTGAGATAAAGAATGCCATCTTTATTTTCACAGGAGCACAAGGATTCACAGGACTTGCTAATGGAGGATAACGCCTGCAAGGGGTGATTATCCTGGGATTGAGCCACAGAGACAAATAAGGCGATGAAAATGATACACGGCACCATTTCGGGGCTGAGATATCTGCAAAATAAACATGGACAAAAGGGGAAGGGAGGGAGAAAAAAAGAACATTAAGCCACAATGTTAAGTAATATCCAGGCTTTACATACAAATAATCCTTTTACCCAGATGTCTGGCATCTATTCTCATTCCAACGGAATAAAGTGAAATAACAGTCTAAAAATATGAACACGTCTGTAGTAGTAGTAGTTTACTGTTAAATATGATGAAGCTAAGCAGCATAAAATGACATGTCCCTGTGCATCAAATGCATTTAGGACAAAAATGTAGGTGTGGCATAGAAGAGACATTAAATAAATATGAAACATACTTAACCCGTTTGTTGAGGTCTTACTTACTGAGCATGTTCTGTTACAACTGTACATACAATCATAATGTTAGGAGTACTAACAGTACTGACAGCCCCTTAGTCATTTGAATGGAAAAGTTAACACATGCCATTTGAAGGATGCAGCTACAAAACCAAATAAAATTATTTCACATATAATCATTGAAATATTTTCACACATACTTTTGGCTTTTGACAAGAAGTGATCACTAAAGTAAACTTTTTTGCTCAAGACCATAAACTATCTCTGTCCTTAATTTCAAACTAATAACAACACTAAATAATTGTTAACAAAACATTTACATTTTTCACAGTTTGCTGTCGTTGCCTAATGAGAATGAGAAATTGCAAACACACTGCAATCTGAGGCATACGTTGAAAAAAAAGGGCAAATCTCTTGCTTGTCATTTTAATGATCTGAGGCCTCAGCACAACACTTACATCAAATACAATCATTTGTCTAAAATCCCAGTGGATGGAGGACACATTTACTCTCAGGAGACTGGTGAATTCATGAGATGTCTTCTTTTCCACAATCATGGATAACAAGAAATTAATTTTCTACAGTAATTAATGATATGACAAGAATAGTGCCATGACTCTGACAAGCTGTTCTGGGTAACAAATATAATTAGCTAGAACTAATGGAGAAGTATGTTGAAAAAATGTATTTAAAAAAAAAACAATAGTAATCCCATGACTTTTTTCGTGAGTTGTCCTTGTCCTTGTATTTTCACTTAGTTTTACATGAGTTACATGAATTAGTACTGATACTTCATGACCGTAATCAATACTAAATTGAAAGTCATGTGAGTATCAATATAGCGACACCACTGAATACTCTGATCACTAGTGACCAGTCAAAACATAAATAAATTAAAAAATTAAAATTTCGGGGCACTGTATACCAATTCAATCCACGTCAGCAGCTGACACAGCAAAGCAAACAGGAAAAGTGAATTGCAAGATGTGGAAACAAAAAAGAAAATTACAAATCAGAAGAAGTAAGTACATCAATTTTGATATGTTTACATTATATATGCCTTCCCATATTTTGCTGTAATGTTCTACTAGCAAACTCAACAACAGTAACACATCTGGTGTGTTCAAATTGTGTTTAAAGCTGCCCCTGCTGAGAAATCAAAGGAATCCACTCAATCTTCCTTAAAAAAAGTTTTTCTTAAACAAAGTAGTAGTTAGTATTATTAAACTTAGCCTATATTAAGGAAGGCAGATACAACTTTAATCGTCTCAGAAATATCAATTACTGAAGCTGTTATTGTAAGGTAGACAGCAATGAAATATATTGATCAAAAACTCAATACAGTCTGGAACATACTTGTCATCTATGCCAAGGTTACACTACCTCACCCCAGTGTATCACAGAAAAGCTTCAACTTCACAGGGAATATTGTAGAATCTAAGAATAATAAAGAAAAAAAGAATACATTTGGAGAAGAAAATAAATTATTCACTCAATAGAATGTAAATATATGTAACTCATTTGGCTGTAAATCATTTATATATTTGAAAAATATAACAGAATTAGTTTTCTTGTTTTAACTAACTAACTAAATGTATTATTAGTGTATATATGTATATTACTGACATTGTCTTAGAACATGGTTTAATTACAGTCAATTATTAATTATATACCTCTGTACATTGAACCAGGTGTTGATTGTTGTGTTAATTACTAGACAGATAAGGTTAATATAATGTCATGTTTTTGCTTCTTTTTAACCTGCATCCAAATTAAACGTAGGAGTCCAGAGGTCGCCATGGCACCCTCCTCTCTGACCCTGATGCCCCGTAGGACAACATGAAATGAAACAAAGTCTATTAAAAGATAATATCGCACACCACCCAATGACACACTGCTGTGAGCAGATGAAAAAGAAGATATGGAAAGGCATTAGACTTATTCACTTTTTTTTTTCTTAATCCGAACAGGAGCCAATCCATTTTTCTGGCAATCAGTTTTTATGAAACACTATGAAAAGCATGAGAGCTCTTCCACAGCCTGACTTTCACTGGTCTCTCCTTCAGTTTTCATTATTCATCTCCTTACTAACTTTACTGGTTTTGTCAAGTGTTATCATAATGCATTATTCTTCCCACCTGGAAATGTTCATCCAACGTCCAGTTTATATGGAAAAAGGTCAGCAAAAGCAAAGTGGAAAAGAAAAGCCTGTTAAAAGAAAAGATGATATGCATTGAACTCGTACAGAGCCACTGAGCTATACAAAAATCAGGATGTTCACACTTATTTGGACCGGAGATGATATGCACTGTAGTGTTCCGGTGCAGTGAAGTGCTCTACAGAATTACAATGTGTCAAATACCCACTGATAACTGTCACAGTGGTGACACTACTCCTGCTCCTTCTGTGCAACTTCAACAAGCACTTTCGCACTGATCCTTCATTAATACACATGATCGTACGTTAGTATGGCAATACTGCAGTATAGAATTATAAGAATTAGAGGGCCCTTGGGTTGTCCACCCTTGTATACCATTCACTTTTAACACAGCTTCATGCCTCAAACAACAGAACAACTCAACAACCAGTTCATTTTAATCCACCTCTGCAGTGGTCATAGTTCACAGGCAATACGTATAGATACGGATACAATATGTGACAACACACCACAACACTCACTCTGACCTAAAACTATTTGCTTGTCCACAGAGCTCTTGACCGTTTAATACATTTCTATCCTTTTTATCAAAACACGGAGTCGGTCAGAGTCATGTTCTATACTCGTCACTGTCAGGGTTAAGTAAAAGGAAATATGCTGCAACCACAAATAGCCCATAAGGCGAGACCCCTAATTACTTTTGCTGTAACGTGATGCAACTTGATGTGCAAGAACAAAAGTCTTGTTATCCCTGGTGGCAGTCAACAACAGACAGAACATTCTCTCATCACCATCAAGAACAAAATCCCTTACTTTGTACTTGTGTTTTCAAGCACTCATATGACTTGTGAAAAACTGTACAAACAAAACCTTACCTCTCTATGTGAATGTACACACAGGCCACAAACCTGATGTGAAAATAAATATTTCTTAGCCTGAATATTTATCTTAACACTCATTAAAAGCAGTCTGTGAGTGCATGCCACAATATAGCTGAGTATAGGTGCTTAGCGTATGTGCTCTTACTGCAGTGGCAGGTTTCCAGCTTATGGTATACCGCCTTGGTGTCAGAAGAAAAGTGCAAAGAGTGGTGCATACTTTACCAACTCCATTAATTGGCCCATTCCTTCTATTCATCCGTTTCCCTTTGAGAAATCCAGGAGACTGAATACTCTTTGTGTTTCAAGGGAACATCCCTGACATCGAGTGGAGCAACTGGACCACTGTCAGCTATTAAATCAACCTCACAGTCTCGACCTAAAAAGGAGTTACTGTTCCTAATACCAACTGCAACACATGCAGAAAAAAAAAAAAAAAAGCTTATTTGGCAGTACGCACACCCAACTGTCAAACAAAGAAATTCGATGGCTATGATATGAAAGCCTTGCCACAAACAAAGAAATTCGATGGCTATGATAAAGCCTTGCCGACTGTTGTATTAGTTGTATTGTGAAAAACATCCTCATTGGCTCTTTACGGATGTCAGCATAGGGTCTAATATCATTACATAGAGTTACAGGTCTAAATATGATGCATGCATCTTGGACATGAGTGGGTTTAATTTCCCAGCCGTGTACTACATGGTGTCCTCAGTGTTCCTCGCCGGTGGGCCTTCATTCCTGATAGATAGATAGAGAGCATATGCCTGATAGAACTAATAATAGAAGCAGAAGGACTACGTGTGCAGGGAGGAAGGAAGGGGAAGGAGAGACAGCAGCGGCTCCCCTGGAAAGCGTGATTAAGCTGGCTTGCATTTCAAATGGTCTGTTTAACTAATGTGCAGTAATTAGTCCTCCAGAAAAGAGCAGACGGCACACACCAGTGTACACTGGCACCAAGGTGATATCGGTGAGGACAAAAAACAAAAAAAAAAAGGCGAACACCTGCACTGAACAGATGTATATATTTCCCAACTACATTATTGTCCCTGGAGAAAATAATGAACAGACATGTTGTATTCTGGAGTGACTCATCCAGCAGCACTGGTAAACTGTAGATAATTTATTTACAATGTTCAATACAGACAGAGCTGAATGAGAATCTGGCACAATTGCTAGCACAATAAAAATGGGAAAATGTGCTTATGGGGCTGATACACTGAAATTATAATTCATTTATTTATGCAGGATCAAACATTGAGCCAGTCTCAATCAGCCCTGTCAATCCAATGGCAAACCAATATATATTCACATCTCATACCTATTGTGGGTCTTCAATAAACCTATAGGAAACGAAAAAAACACTTGATGAAAATCCAAACCTAGTACATGTCATCTTCATACAGCAAACCATCAATCCAAACAGGAAGCAAACTGCTGACCTTAAGGCAGTTTTCAATATGACTTCCCTGCATATCACAATCATAATTACATTCATTTTGTTCCTCAAACTAAATCAAGATCTTCTATATTTATACTTGACTGAAGGGAAGAAAAGAGGAGCTCTCAAGTCAACTCCTGTTGATAGAGTTAGTGGCACTTTAATGACTCTTCATAATGCGCAAAGAATAATTTCACATTGTAATTTTCCAGCATTATCCAAACAAAAGTAAGTAGTAGTTGTCCAAGGTTGCTCTAAGGGTTTGTGGCAAAAACACTGAAAAAAAATCGTAGCACCTCAGTTGGGCACCTCAGCTATTCTGTGAACCAGAATAGCAAGAACACACATGTACCCAAATCTACACCGTGTTTTATGACTAGTCCTAAACAGGTTTAATGCACACATATGATCTGAGTTCAGTGGGTGTAGCGTAAAAGCTAATAAGCTTACCTGATCAAGTGAATCAAAAATGTTTTTAAAAGTTTGTGCTTTATCTGCATAGCTAATGTGTGATCAACAAAAAATAATTTGGAAAAAGCCTTAAAGTTTGAAAGAAGAACAATTATTTTGGAAAATATTTTTAAAAAGTCACAGCTTTGTCGATACCGATCACAGTGGTTTTTGATGCTCTTAAGAATAAGTTGCACTCAGACTTTTTAGGAAGGAGGTGGAGGAAAACATGACCAAAAAGAAAAACTGAGAAATACCACAGAGCAGTAACTTTGTGTTTGTGAAGTAAAGGCTGAACTTCTTTATCTTAGCTGTGAAATCTCAATAATTTAGATGTAGGGACACTTTTAACAAAGTGGTGTTTAAATGTCAAACTAAACAATTTTTACAGCTGCACCTGCTGATCACAATTTTTTTATCCACAGAGAGACATTCGGAAAAACACTAAAAGAATGTGCTCTCTTAAAAAAAAAAGTTTCCTTAATACAGTGTTTCTTAACCACCACTCTTAGCGAACGGAGACGTGACAGCTTGGGTGCGACAAACAGGAGGAAAATTGTCAAGATTCAAGTGATGATGTCAAAACTACACTTTTATTTTCTATTTTGTGTGACTAGAAAATGTGTTTGTGTTAATTGATGTTATTGATTTTGATTCATTAGAATATATGACATTTCCAGGCATTAGTTTTATATATCTGAAATGTCATTTGTCAAGATTCTTGTTGGGGCGACAAAGGCAGGTGGGGAGCGTGAAAGTCCTCACTTGTTCAAAGTGGGAATGACCAAACTTTGAGAACAAATGAGTGTTATGCATAGACAAAGTTCCATGTAAAGAAGCCACATTCTGTTTATGACAAACATCACTCATTGTGAAATATATATACAGTATATACAGTATATAATGTTATTGAAAGTACTGTTTGCATGTTGCTCACAAACATCTTACATCCTTAATAATAACACTGTAGGCTGTAACGAAAATAGAATAAAAAAATAGATTTCCATGACAACAAACAATGGAAGACCAAAATGCAAATGTAGTACAGGGAACATTTTCTTGTTTATCTGCCTTTGCAGTTTTGACAGTTTCTTTTTTTTTCTCTCTCTCTCTCACTCAGGTACTGACTTTGAGTTAATTGACTGCCTGGTAACTAACAACTGCAGACTTGAGCTGACCTGCACTGCCCACCTGCACCAGACCTTTCAAGACCAATTACCAAGGAATGCCACATCACGCAGTTAAAGAGGCTTGACGGCATTTTTCAAAGCTCCTGTTTGAACCTGTTTCACAGTATAATCAAGCTCCAAAATGAAGAAGCAATAGCGCATTTAATTCTCTGATTGTTTTTTGTTATTTGTTTTTTTTGTGTGTGTGTGGAAGGTATACCTCTGGGCACCGCATTAAGCTTACAGTCACAACAGAAACTCCAGATTGAAATACATTATTACAGACAGCACAGCGTGATATGAAGTCCAATAGGTCTGGCAAAAGCAATGTGAGCATATCACATGCAGCGTCAATGCAACAGAAGGTAGGGTTGCATTTCTAACAATGGCAGAGGGGGGTTTCTCTTAGCCTGAATCTGCTCAACGAATTTAGTTTTTTAATAAAAGTAAGCCCGTCACCTTTCATCTACAGAATAGGAAATGTGTTGTATAATGTAAGACACATAACTTTAGAAGTATCATTACTTTGTATGCTGGAAATGTTTAAGTGCACTATACATTCAAGGTGAAGTTTCAAATTTCTCCAGTTCTTGTTCCCGTGAGTCTGGCGGGACTCCAATAAGATCCACTGACCTAAAGCTACTGCCTCCTATATGTCTCCTGACAGAGGGGAGCTTTCTGTGATGGGCTATTTACACAAACACACACACACACACACTCCAGTACAACGGCATTGCAGCACAAAGTGCAGACAGGTAGGCAACATTTTACAGGCAGTGTCAAGTCTTATCTTCTAATTTACTGCAATTTACACCAACATGCTGCGAAGACAGGGCACAAATCTCAACAACCGCTAGAGAGAGTTCTTTTGTACTCACTCTCCCTGTGGATTTTCGGAGGTCAGTGAGCTACAGCGGCAGCTTCCATTAATACTTAAAGTCAGTCTGATTGTGCTTAGGGGCTGTAAAACAAAATTAGAGGGAGACGATGATGGAAATGTGAGGGGGTGAGGCTCGTGTGCAGTCAGGGGTTGTTCCAATTCATCCCGAGACGGGAGAGCAGATCGGAGTTCTGATGCTTTAGCATGCAGGTATGAATATTTGTGATTCTGTCCTTATACGTGCAGCCCCAGCATTGTCTCAAAGCCTTCACATTCAGACCATTTATCAGCTTCTCCCTGCGTCCTGCGGTGTTCCCAGGCACCAATTACAGACAGACTTGTCCTTTTCCCCCCTTTCTTTCTCTCTCTGGATGGGAAGTGATGTGGCCTGCCCTACAGTGTCAACATCCCCACCAGTACACCCACATATCTGCAGAGATATGTGCAGCACTCCGCAGTGGTCCAGGACAAATGATAATTATGACATCCACCCACTCTGGAGGCTAGAGATAGTTCAACTCTCTTGCCCCTTATTCATCATCTTCCCTAAGTCTGTTTTTTTTTTTTTCACTGATTCAATATTCTGTGGGCCAGCAATGCCTTCCTCTACTCTGTCTTGGCCAAGTGGAGTCACTCTGCTATGACCACAGGCTGCTATTTTTCATTCTCAAGAATGGTACTTTCATAAAGTTTTATCGCAACTTTTTGATGATAGTGCACTCAACTTGCATGGATCATTTCACATCTGTTCAACACACAACATCCATTCATATCCATACGAGTTCATAAAGATGTAACTGTCACTGCACTGGTATTTAAAACTGATACTGACACTGAAAAAAAACTGGAACAAACGTCAAAAGTATTTAAAGCATTTGTGGTAAACATACATATATATTTCTACTTCCTCTGTACCACATTTATGTCATGGCTGCCACAGTTTGTATCAACGTGGCAATCACTCTAAAACAGCCTTGCAGTACACCTGGACACTAACTGCTGTTAGGGCATTAAATTGCCACCGTCTGTTAATAAGATGAAGACGAAGGAGACAACAATGTTTGCTGTCTGCTGCTGTCCCTTCAAGGTCACTCCTGTAATTGTTCAAGTTACTTGTGTTCCTCGGTTTTAAACATCACAACCTTGTGCCATTTGCAAATAGGCTTTTCCCTTCCTTGGCGGTCCTCATTGTAGGTATGCCTCAATTGTACATTCTACTGAGTGTTTAAAAAAACCCTCAGCACTTTTAATGTTCAGCATACCTTGTGTTCGCAACACAGGCAATCCTTCATTTGATCAGGCACTGTTTTTCGTGTGCAACGCTGCTTTGGGTCACCTGTAAGGAACCATGGAGGCACTGTTGTATTTAGACACCAATGCAAATACGTTTCAAATCCAAATGGTATTTTTATAATGACATTATTTAACCAAATATATGTGACATTGTATTTTTTGTGGCAACAAAACTAAAATATAGCCACAATTGAGAAGCTTCATTTGATTCTATTTGTAAATAATATATAAATATATATTTATACTGTTTTTATACTTTTATAAATATTATTTCAATGGAGAGAATTAATCAATATTGACACAATTTATGACAAATGTACTTTTTGTTGCAACCATCCCCATTCAGACTTTAGCACCAGGGATTGGCACAATGTGACTTGAAACAGGGTGGCTGAGAAATGATGGACAACTCTGGGGTTAAAGCTCTTTCTCTGGGGCACAGAGCTGGACTGGAACCAAGGATTTGTGGGTAGAAAATGTACTTTCTACTCACAGATCTGTGACCACACCAGTTAAAAAAACAAACAAACAAAATACAATCTGCCATAGTAAGAAAACTAAATGTTAGAATTTTATCCCACTTATTTTTATGGCTCTTTTTAAATACATGGCAATAAGAATTTGCTAAATAATGAACGGCAAAGCGGTGTTAAAGACCCTTCTTCAATAGCTTTTAACAAATTTAATAGATTTCTCTACAAAATCCAATCAATAATTTATCCTTCGTCTCTCTGGGCACACTTGGCTCCAACGGCCCATGCATTCATGCACAAATTAGGATTCAGCCACTGTTATGCAATCCACACTCCCCTCTGTCCTCGACTTGCAAAAAAGAAAATTCTATATTAATGCTCTCTAATAAAATGCACTGTGTAGGAACAGTCAAACTGATTACCATACGCCCGCACAGAGCTGGGAGATACAGTACAACTGCATGCGTGTGGAAAGCAGCCAGGTGTGCCCGAGGTAATGGAGCCCCCTCAGGAAAAAACAGGGGGAAACTCACTGGTCCTTCTCTGTCAAGTCCAGGCAGAGGACTTCAACATGTTCCTGCACCATGACAGTCTGACAAGTGCGTCCATCTGAGAGGACCAAACACATTTTTAACTTTGAAAATATGAAGGAAAGAACATAGTTCAGCATGTTAAAACCTGCTCTAATGGACACATGGAGTTTTTACAATCACCACAACAGCAACGGGAAACGCGTCCATGGTGTCTTTAATAAAGTACTTAAAGATATGAATTTATAGATACAATCGTTATGAGGGCAGTAATGTGGGACTTACCGACTAAACCCGACGGAAAACAGATGGTTATTCCAAATTGTAGTCCATTAAAAGACGTTATTGGAGGGAGTCAGGGTCCGAAACACCTTGGTTCTAGTCCATTAAAAGAAAAGAGAAAAAACCCAGATGACACACCGCAGGGAAAGTTCTGTCTTTGTCAGTTCTGGTTTGTCCTCTCCTGGTCTCGGACTCTTGGCACCGGCTGTTAATTATTCCGTTGCGCACGGAGCTCACGGTCTTGGGCTGATGAGCGCCGTCCTATTCCCAAATATAAGCTTAATTAGGATATAGTTGTAAGATTCGGAGAGTACTGTGGGGATACAGATGAGCTCTCTTCTGTATTAATTTTTTAGCAGTTAAATAAAGTCCATTTTAAAAAGCCAAAAGCGCTCACACCGTCTTCCTGTGAAGCGCTGCTCCGCGCCGCACACTCCGTACTTGACTAGTGCGCAGTGTGTTGGAGTCGCTGTTTTCATTTGCATGCTGTAGAGGTGGAAGGCGAAGGGACGAGAGTGTCTAAGCAAGGAGAATACATACCACAGGAGTTCCGTCATTGCCTTTCAGAATAAAAGTCTATAAAGCAAAAAAGGAAAACCTCTTTTCCTCTCTTTCAAAATAATGTATAATGTGCACAAATCAAAACTACGGGAATCCCGCATGTGGATTTAAAATGTACATTTAACATCTACGCTTTATAATAAACATTCAGAAACTCGCTGGTGTTACCAATGCATCTTAATGGATTGATGGAAGTTAATTTGTCAAGAGAAGACTGCCCTTTGATGGCAATAAATTCCAATGTAAAACCGCATTGTGGCATTGGATAAATGCACTTAGCATATTTTAAAATGTATTGTTGGTGTAGAGTCTTTTTTTATTAATGTTGTTGGGTTACTGAATGGTGCATATTTCCATATAAGGGACGTTTACAGCCCTACAGGAAATCTAGGGATAATGCTATTTTAGGTTGGTAGCTGTACTGTTGAGAGGGCATGTTTTTCCTCAGCTGTATTTCAAGAAGAAAAATAAGTGCTTTAGTTCTTGTGTATCTAGTGTCTGAAATTAATACCAGAATACAATCAACTATACATTATTCTTTGAGTAATGATATGAGAGAAATATAAGTTTAAAATAATATTCGGCAGAATAAGCCCCCTTTTTTCTGCAGTCTTGTGCTGTCCTCAACTTGTGACAATGAACTGTTTCTTGTTCCTGCTGGGCTACTGCTCGACTTGACCTCTGACCACAGAGGTCTGCTACTGGATTAGTTGTGGTAATGGCCACTTTAAAGCCAGTGGGTTGAAACAAACCAATATAATTCACCTTTGAATTTAGAGTATATTATTTACCAGTGTATTTTAGTCTAAGCCCTGGTTTTATCTGCCGACAGCTTTGTGCAACCTGTTTTCAAAGGGTCAGGAACACATTCTTCTTACTGGGATTTCCCTGGTCTGCCAAGTTGATTTGTCGCAGTGTGAGTCTTAATTTGCTTTTCCCAAGACTCCATGCATTTGGACCATGATCCTAGACTTTGTTCTTTGGTCCCAATGTAAAAGTACCACAGGATCTGAAGCCAGTGTCTTCCTAATATTTTCTGAATTTTTTCCTAAAAATCTTCTTGCATAATCTTTCTTCAACCAACATTTGGTGTTCTGTGTACTTGGACTATGTACTACCACATTCTGGCAGAATTACTTTTAGACAAGTGCTGTTATTTAATGTTACCTTTTTTGGATCTGTTGAATGATCATAAAGTACAATTTTTTGTTGTTTGTGATCAGAAACAAATATTTACTGTGCATAGAATGCTTTATAAGAAATTACAAGAGTCTGAAATAAAAATAATAATCAAACATTTGAATCTATAGTTAATCCAACATTTTATTTTGAAACAATGATTGCCTATTTCAAGGGTGCATTACATAAATTGTGATGATAAAATTTATTTAAAAAAATTGAAATGAAAAGTATTGATGTCATTCTATTTTTATATAAAATATCTAGGACTACAGTAATATATAAGCATTCAATCATATTGTGCCAGACAGCAATTTAATAAAAATACCTCAAAATAATTATTATTATCAATGTAGACAGATCACTTTGGCCTTGTGTTCAAAAGTAGCTCCCAATCCAAAAAAATGTGGATGCCCCTGGCCTGGTATTAGTATTATTATTAGTATAGTATTTTCTCTGACTACGGTTCATAGTTGTTCTCAGCAAAAGTAATTCTCTCCATTTTGTGACTGGGCTGATTTGGATTGTGCTGTGAATATTTACACCTGTGATTCGCATATTTTTCCTGCTGCAGCCTTTGATGTTTATGTAACTCCTACAGTGTGGCATGTCGTTAATTGAGTCCCATCATAAACATTATGTTGGCATTGTTTTCAAGCACACATTTCCTCTTTTAAATTACAGTAAACGTGAAAGGCAGGTCCTCCCTGGGCTGAATTAATAATAGATAAGATATTACCTCCATGTTGACTTAAGATATTGAAAGGGACATGGCGGCGTTCTTGTCAACACAATAATATTTTCCAAATCAGTTTGAGAGGAGAGGAAAGCAGAGGAGAGAATTAGTAATTGTTGTAATTGTAGAGATAATCGGAAAAAAAACTAGAAAATAAGCCTTAAATGAAGCTTTTCCTAAAAGAAAACATTTGATTTTTTGGTTATTTCTTTCTTTTGTTGTTGTTGTTAAAACTGAATCTCCTTGGCTCTATTTGAGTCAGATGGCAGCATTTAAGAGCCCTTTTCTTGCCATGTCTACTTTTAGTTCCTGTGATGTCAACATGCATCACCATTGCCATGGAAGCAGCCTAGTACAAACGGAAGGAATAAAAACGGAGCCGTGCAATGAGATCCATGACTCCTTGGAACATTTGCTGATCTGCAGTCTCCTCAAAAATAAACCCAGAAATCATTTTCTGCATCCATGTGCAACCTAAGGTGACACAGGCTTTGCAGCAGGGACTCAACTCAGAGGTAGGGGAAGAAAATAAAAGAATAGGTCCAAGATGGAGCTCTTGTTAGAAATTAATCAGAGTCTTTTTGCATATATCGTATCGGTTGATATTGGAAAATGGAAAATTTAGTGTTTTCCCTTTTTGTCATTCAGTTGCTTGTTCTTCTCAGGGTCACAGGGTGGAAGCTGGAGTCAATTCCCACAGTCACTGAGCGAGTCTACGTCTCTCATAGTGCAGGGCCACATATAAGGACAAACATCCATTTACAGTCACATCCACATGCTCCAATTAACCATACCCTGTTGTTTCGTGGCTGTGGGTCAAAGATAGAGAGCAGAAAGAGCATCAGTCAGAGGAGGGGTTTCAACCACTGCTTCATTTTAGTCCCTCATGTCTTTAATATCTTTTCTGTGATCCTCAAATAACAAGGACACAAGCTGTGCTTCATCTACTGGTTGTATTTTCAACCTCTACATTTTTTATTATATTTACCCCCAGTCCTTTTCATGTAAAACACTCTTTGGATATCTGTGTTCCTTTTACAATTGCGCATGATAAAAAAAAAGAAAAGAAAATGGTATTAACAGGCTTTAAACTGTTTGTCCTTAGAGATCGTGACACTGCTCATAAATGTCACCCGCTGTTAACTACATCGCTAATAGAAATGTTACCATTATACAAGAGGCCAATAAGATGTGTCCGACACACGGTACACGGATTATTAAGAAAACAAACAGGTCACTCTGTGATGTGCATCTCATCCAAATCCTAACCCAGGATATGAACATGGCACAATAACAGCTTATTTCAACGGCATGTTTAATAAGAACCTCTGGTGACTGTGGTGCTGTGCAAACAATACACAAACCAATAAGGCAATAAATCAGCGATAAACAGCAAGTAATAACGGCACATATCAAAACAATAAAATCAATTTGCTGAGCTCCGCCCTGTCTAAATGTTTTTCATTGGTTTTCTATCAGTATGAGATTCAAATCAGTAGTAAATCAACTTATTTTGTGTTTTAGTACAATATACTAGTATATTGCCGTGGATTCAATGCTGGGCCTTTAATAATCTTTTACCAGAAAACTGTAAAACTATGCAGTGACACAAACATGTGTGGCCAAGTTTGCATTGCTGTTTTTATCCTTTAAATCCTTCCAAGAAAACATCCCTTCAGGCTTAGGTCCTACCTGTGGCTGCTGCTGTACTTTTACAGCTCTAAGATAATCTGTGGTCAAACTTGTTGGTGGATGACACACACACACAGACACACAGACACACATACACTGACAGATTACTAGCGTTGAGGTGGGTCAACTTAGGTTGGGACCATATGATTGAAAGACAGTTTCACCTGGTTGACATTTACACTGTGTGTGTGCTCCTACGGCTGTCATTAAAGAAAACCTCCTTGTTAAATGTTTGATATTTACTTATGGAAACTTCTCAACCACCTGACTACATATCCTTTCAACAAGCAGCAGTGCAGGAAACTGTAAACAACTTTGGCTCAACCTTCGTTTGACAAAAACAAGTCCTTTTTTCTTCTGTAGCTCTCAGTCCATTTTTATTTTTATTTTCAAACATGAGCCAGACTGCTGTGTGAGCTGCACAGGCAGCGTTCCATCACCGATACAAGTCCGAGCTTGTAGAATATGTGATCACTCTGCTGTGGTTGTCCTACCTGTCCTCATTGTGCAGATACAGCAGCCTGTTGATTCTCAGATGACTGTCTGTCACCGTGACTGCCCTGCAGTTTAATCCTGAAAAAACTATGGTTTAAAACAAGAAAAATCTGGTTTGAAAACACAACGTACAGTATTTTTTTAAATGTATTTTTGTATTATTATTATCAAACATGAGTGATGAATGTTACATTTTGGTTCAATGACAAACCAAGGCTTATTCACAGAATGCATAACATAAACAGTTGTTTGTCGAATGTAAAAGAAAAACCCACGGAATATTGTGGTTAAAAAAGATGAGTTAGAGTTCATTCACAGAACACTTGTGTTTTTAAGCACTAAATATTGTGAAAAAATATAACCATAAAAGGAAAAATTTGGATTTAATTGTAAGAGAGTTGTATTTAGAATTAGGATTTAATCTAAGGTAAATATGAGATTTAAAACTTTTTCTTTTGCAGAATATGTTGTACCACTATGTAAATCTGATATTTGACATTTGTGACAATGTCTATTTGATATTCTCTCTCTCTCTCTCGCTCTCTCTCTCTTACTTTTATATATATAAAAACACGTTTGGATCTTTACATTATTCCTGACCTATCATATCCTGGACTTCTCCTGTTTTCTTTTTTTTTTTATTCACTTCTTCCTATACATTTTGACTGTGTCAAGAGAGGCAAAGGAACAAGCACAGCAAGCAGATGCAAAATCCCGGCAGGGGGACGTGGAACATGGCAGGTGTCTGATTTGATCTCCGTCCTCTAGGGGGCAACACACTTCAACCCCATATGCAGCAGTAAAGCGTGCTAGTAGGTCTGCAGAGCAAAGAGGAAGGATGTGACAGAAAAGGACACAAGGGTCCATTTTTACCTTTTCTCTGGACAGCATCAGATGTAACATAAAATGTAGGAAACATCAACATGTTTTCCATGTGGTTTTCTTTTTTTTTTTAAAGGTAGGTGCATTAAAACAAGAATAAAGAAAAAAAAAACTGAATGAAAGTGACCACCACACTTGACCTCACCAGCTGGCTCTCACCGTCATACCTGCCATTCAGGCAAAAGCTTTTAACATGTGACTGTAGCACTTTGGAAAAGGCTTCTGTTTAGTCACATTTGTTGCCTATCAGAGAATCAGCAAAGGGTGAAGTCATGACATGAGCAACACACAATGATACTTTACATTTGGAAGAAAAGAACAGTTTTAATAAAGCAAAGAAAAGCCCCTGGAAACGTGTAGTCATGTTATATAACAAATCACTGATACGGCTCTGCTAATAAAATTGATTTCTGATGCTTTACACGACTGCAATTTTTGAGATGAGAGTGAAAACCCCTGAAGCCTCGGTGATACAGGATCTGCTGCTATGACAACAAATCATCATCTATTTGCAGAAAGAATTACTGCAGCATCTGAATTAGAGCGGCAACTACTTCTCATCCCATTGAAGAGATAAAAGCAAAATATAATATATATTTTTTTCTTCTTCTTTTTTATATATCTAATTGATGCTAGGACACTCAGCATGAAGCACACTGCACTTCGGCCCCTCCTCTACTGTTGTCTTTGTCCTACAGCCAAGTCTGGCCAACTCCCCCCACACATGCATTACTCATGCTGTATGAAACGCATTGATCTATTATTGAGCCAAAGTCTTTATTTGCGATCCAATCACATTTGTCATCCAGCCACTGCCCTTTGCTTCCAAGTATCGCATATCTTTCACCTGAGCTCCCACCTGTGAGTCATAGGTCCACGATGACGAATGCTGTAAACGTCAAAGCCCAGAATTTCTCCTCTCATCTTCAACACTGCCTGTTCCTGAGAGATGTTCATGTGACACCGGGCCAATCACCCTCAGGTGTTACCACTGTGCCCCCACCTCCAACCTACAGCTCCACCACACCACACCCTGTGCACATATGAGTGTTCCTGGGTTATTGTTCATCGGGGGCGGCTTTTAATTAAATCCTAAAGCTGCTTTTGTGTTTTCCACAAAGCAACTGGGACTTTTGTCACCAGGCTGGAAGCCACTTACACACGGTTTGCCATTATTGACTGGCTGCTGTGTGAGCCAGTTGTAATGCAGTAAAATGATTACAGGCAGTTTGACCCTTTGACATGGATTTTGGTAAAAGACCAGAGTTCTTTGTCACTGATTCAGTAGTTTCTAAGAGGGATCAAAAAGGGCTGTGGTTCAGCCCATTTGTTTTTTAATCTTTTAGTCGATTGCTATCGTAATTTTCACATATTTTTACTCCCATTTATTGTACAAATCTGCTGCCTTTTCTGTTCCGAGAAGCAGCTGCAGCTGGCAAGCACTAAAGAAAACACTCATGTTGCCTTCACCTTTGCCATACAATCCATGTTTTCTGAAAGGTATTTATAATAACATGCACAGTAAAAAAAGTTAACATAACAAAGCATTTAATTAGGTTTTAAACAAATTGAAAAACTTAATGGCAAGTTATTCAATGTTGATATAAATGAGAAGAAAATGTATTGTTTTTAAAATAAATTAGCTTTCTGTATGTCATTTTAAACAAAACTGACTTCTGGAATGTTTAATTAAATTTTATTCACTCAAAGCAGAAAGAATTAGGCTTATCATAATAGGATAATAGGATTAACACATTTATTCCGGCATAAATTAAAACTGTTCTTAATTTAACACAGTCTGTGAATCTCAAAAGTACAAATTAATTACAACTATCATAGACGACTTTTACAGAGTGCCGCAGATGTAAATTATTGGTTTTTGTCGTCCTCTGCTGGCGACTTTGCATTTTTTACTTTATATTAAATGCTCGCGGGGTTATTGAAATCAGTACTGTACAAAATATATTGAATAAATACTGCATTAAAATTGTGTGTAGTGCCGCAGTACTTCTCAAATAGTG
>NC_024320.1:13879354-13909372 GCF_000523025.1 Cynoglossus semilaevis
GGGAAAGGGTGGGGAGGGGGGCGTGAAAACATTTCTATCCCCAAGAGTCGGGCAGGACAGAAAATAATTGAGAACCACTGAACTAATTATTGCTCACAATATTGAACATCGTACTCATGATTTTCAATTATGTTAGCAGGAAGTTGGGCACCCAATGTTATATAACATGAGGATGTAAACACAAAAATAATAATTAAAAATAGGGCATCAACTACTAAAAACTTCCAAATTATTAATGTTATAAATCTCATTTAAGCCCTTATTCATCTCTTTTTGCCTGATAATATTTGCAGAAAATGACTACATCAGATTGGCTTTTTATCAGCTCAACAATGACAACAGTGTGTGTGTGTATTTCAAAATACCCCTTGCTGAATACCTGAAAAAAAAAAAACAAAAAAAAAAAAAAACAATCCTCTCACATGTACAGTACGAGCAGGATTGCAGTGTGTGCAACAATGTAAAACTGCAACCAGGTGGGAACCGCATCCCATAATAGATTCATTCAAATATTTGTACATGTTTATGAGCAGAAAATTGTGGGCTATCCTGTAGAGAATTGGCTCGTTGAACCAAAGCAGCTGCAGCCATGAAAATCCTCCCACTGCAAACACATCATGCACACATCATCTCTGGGGCTCAGCTGCAGGTCGCCCTCCACTAGCAATTACTTTCATCCACAGACTGTGACTAGGATGTGGACAATCGCACACACATACACATACACTGCTAGCCTGCTAAATGTTAATTCTTGCCTCTCAGCTCTGCTCCCGACTCTAGTTCTGATCCTTTTCTACCTGCACAGTCTCAATCCTTCCAACCACACCCCAGTCTCTACACAGTCAGGGGGTTCCATTTGTCACCTTTTCTGCTCAGATTCTCCTAGACCCTTAGACGCCAGCTTTAAGTGAGGCAGCCGTACCTAAACCTTACCTCATAATCCTTGGAAACAATTAAAATGAAAGCAAATAGGGAATAAAGGTGTTGGTAGAGTGGGGGATTAGGACAGCTTCTGGGATTAGTTCACTTAGAGCACGCCCTGCACTGGGTGTTTTACAAGAGGAGGATAAGCTCTCCAACAACTTAAGGTCACTAACCAAACAGATTGAGCGCTTAGCAAAGATGAGAGGAGAGTGAAGTGGCAGTAAGGCAGTGCTTTTGGGGGAAAATGAACATAGACTTGACAAGCACAGTTCAAATGAACAGTTAAGAAGAGATTGTGACCATGTGAAGTGTTGTTTTCTTTAGGGTTTAAAAAGATAGACAAGGTGCACTTTATTATTATTATATTTATTAGTATGCTTGATGAGGAGTAATAAATACTACTACTGTATAGAAATACTGAAAACTAATATATACAGTATTAGTACTGTAATGCTTAATAATGAGGAATGATAAATACTAATATGATGTAGTCATAATTACAAACAGTATTTGCATGTTCAATAATGATAAATAAAGGACACTAATATTGTATACCAATGTGTATCTCTAGTGGCACGCTCAACTGTGGTTATTATGCTGAGTGACCGTACATCAGTAGTATTTTGGCTGCTATTAGTACTGTTGTAGAAAATGCATTGATTAGTTATTTCTATGTGTAACTGTGTCTGTCGTCTACGGTGGCCTGGATCCATTTACTGAACACTCATTAGATCGGATGTTACAACATAAAGATCTCCACACCTATTAGCTTCAGTGCCATTAACCCAACAATGAAGAATTTGTATGTACATCCTGTCACGCACTTCAGATTATCATTAGACGCCTCCTCTCAGATCACTGTTGACAACACCTGTAAGCCCACCCGCCGCCCGCCTGCCTGTCTGCCGCCCCGCTGTGCTACAACTAAAGAGGCTCACTGAGTTTGTAAAGACTAGTCTTGTATCGTGCCAGGGACAAGGTCGTTTAGGTGATAATGAAATCGTCTCATTACCGTAATGAGACACATCTTTTAATGAAGGTGATTTGCCCCTAAATAAAGATGCACAAGGTGCGTAATGCATGCACAAACACGTGCTTGAGATGGAGCTGCACACCGCACTTGTACTCGCCACGCAAAGACATGCAAAAATCTGTCATCTAATTATCCTGCAAGAAAAACAGCACCGACCCCTTCCTCCACCACCACCACCTCCACCTTTTTACTGTCAGGATCAGTGCAGGAAGAAGACTTTATTGTGCATCTTTCTATTAGTTTATTGTTTACTCTGCTGCAGTAAAGTCTAACACTGTCAACAGTAATGTAAGATATGGTTCAATTCTTGGAAATCACTGATGCAAAACAGTCTCGTAGAACACTCTTATATTAGTAATAAGTGTCAGGGAAGTGCTTGATGTCGTGTAACACTACTTAAAAAGTCTTACAAGAAATCACTGGGTTTATTTTGTATTAAATTATTCACTAAAGTGCCATAATAAGTAATAAAAGAAGTTGGAAAACCTTTAAACTTAGAAGGACTGTAGAAAAAAACACCGAGTTAGTTCACTGCAAAGAAATCGAGGCTAACCCAGGCAGGTGTGTGTGTGTGTGTGTGTGTGTGTGTCTGTGTGTGTGGTCTAGTATCATTATAGTGTTTTTATGAATATGTCCCCGTTTCCTTTTTGTGTGTTTGTGTGTGTGTGTGTGGTCTAGTACCACTGCATTATAGTGTTTTTATGACTATGTCCCCGTTTCCTTTCTTGCCTGCATGAAAATCACACACACACAAATATGTGATGCAATATACAGAGCTGGCGTTGGTTTCAGACACTGCTCGTTAAAGAGCCAGAGGGATGGAGCAACATGTCAATAAAGACAAAGAAAACTGACCTCAAGGTAGTATTTTAAATTCGATTTCTATGGCAATATATTCATTATATTTGTGTATCTGCGTTGAAATCAGAATATTTTACAATATCTGCCTGGTTCGTTGGATGTGTCCTTGACACTGGACACTTTACATACAGGCAGTAGAGTACATTGATGTTACTCCGCCAGTACATTTTACCTTGAATTTACATGCATTTCTTTATAGTTACACACAATTCCAGGTAAAACATTCTTTAGAGTCTTTGCTTTGATGCTGCTAATGCTGTGCATAAACAGAGAGTTTGGAGGACAAAAATATCACCAATTTAAAGTGATGCAAGAACTGATTCATTAGAGTTAACACTTCCACACATGACAAAAGTTAAAGTAATGCAGGAATTATTCATGCGTTTGAAAGTTGTCTTTTGTTGTTCATCACTGGGAATCCACAGGCCGCTTCACACAGGTGATCAATCCACCATGAGGAGGTCGGCTGTTGTAATGTTATAATTAAAATTAAGGAAGGAAGTGAAAGGAAAGTGAACTATTTGTCATTGTGACACTGCACACCAATGCACACAACAAAATGTGACCGGGGAGCAGTGTGTGGGGACGATGCCATGTTCAGAGCACCTCAGCGGCCACTTGGCAGATGGTGAACTCGAACCTTAAACCCTCTGGATCCAAGTCCGCTTCCTTAACCACCACTTCCACAAATCATCAACTCAAATCAAAAACACTTTTTTTCTCCTCTCGTTTCAAAATATCCCCTTCACGTTTTTCTGCTTAAATAATTGTTGGGATCAACTTCAAACACCAGAGGGCACTGTTGGTTTTCTGCAACACTCACTCTAAAGCAAACCAGGGATGTAATTCATGCTGCATTGCACTGTGAAGTATCCCATTCTCTGGTGCTTTGTTCATATATGAATGACCCCCTCAAGGAGAATAAACCACTAAATGGTCTCCTCGTAAGTAAAAGGCATCAAAGAATAACTCACAATAACAACACCACTCTGAATCACGCCATCCTTCCCACCGTGGATGTTTAAAACCCCAAGAAAACAGGGCTAAAAAAAATCACAATTTGTGATACACAATGATTTCGTATTATAAGTACGCACCAGATAATTTTGAAGTATTGCATGTGTTATCTTTAACACTGGCTCTTTAAGGCAGAGAGGAGCAGAAAGTGTTAGAGCAAAAAGACAAAAAAGAATTGATAATAAAGAAATCCTGTTCACATTTAACGATCTTGTCACAGCCTGGAAACTTGTTGGGCTCTTTCCACCCTACCACTTTTTAATCCCACACACCGAGCAGCTCCTGCTGTACTTATCAATTAGAAGCATTTATCTGGTCACACTGCTGTGCTACACAAAAGAGGACTACATTTCCTGCACGTCAGTAAACCGGATTGCCTCCTGTTATTAATGGCACTGCTGGGGAGGAAAGAATAGTTGCTGAGCACTACCTGCAGTTACAGCAGCAGAAAGCTGGAGGAAAGGTTAACTTTCATTAGCTGCAGCATCTTTGTGGCCAAACGTTTTATTACTAGTTTGGCTTCTACGCTTTGCCATAGAGTCTCGACAGTAGGCTCATAAAAAAAAAAAAACAAACTTATTTTAAGACACAACCAACACTTTTGGATTGACTCACTCTGAGACAGGTTTTTTTTCACTTGAAACTGAAGGTAATAATTGTTGCATCTTTGCAAAAGGAATTTTTGCCCATCTTCATTGAACATAATACCTGAGCTGCTCGTGATTGGTCAATCCTGTCTAATTCAAGTTGTGCTGGAAATTTGGCCTCAGATCTGGACTGCAGGCAGAACAGTGATGCGCGTACAGGCACTTTGTTTCTGGAAAGTCTTTTAATTTCTATCTTTGTTCCATCTAACTGGCATTGAAACAAGGTTTCAAGCAAAATAGCAAATAATACAATTTTGAGTTAAACAGTTCTTTTAGAATGTACATTTCTTGAAATGACATTAGAACAGAGTGTCAGGTAGGGTCTGCAGTAGAGAGACATCCAAAATGTCTGCAAACACACACACAAACACACACACAATTAAATGCATTCTACCTCCTCACATGAACACATACCCTTGATATGTGGAGGAGTCAAGGGTGACTGATCAATATTGGCATGGCGTTAATAGTTTTAGCAATGGAAGGCATGGCTCCTGTCTGCGTGCACGAGCGGCCCTGCGGCGGCTCCAAA
Organism: Cynoglossus semilaevis; assembly: GCF_000523025.1. Classification (NCBI taxonomy): domain Eukaryota; kingdom Metazoa; phylum Chordata; class Actinopteri; order Pleuronectiformes; family Cynoglossidae; genus Cynoglossus; species Cynoglossus semilaevis. The sequence continues at coordinate 13,884,369 of NC_024320.1, forward strand.
GCTTTATTGATCCTGTGCTTGGGCCGAGGGTTAATGGACGGCCATTTCAAGTGCTCCGAGCCAAAGTGTCCCCTTGAAAAAGTGCCACTGGCAATGTATTTTCGTGTTTAATCCTTAAATCAAGAAGAAGGGGTTAAACGTCGCACGTCACCTTCAGCTGAGAAGTGACTCTTTATGTCTGAGGAGAGGACTCAGAGGAAGACTGCTGCTGTGTCATTGATGAGAGGGAACCTCGGTGAAGAATATTAACAAATGGGAAGAGTTTATTTTGTGTCCCTACTACCAGTGTAAATGTTGCTGAAAATGCACAAAAATGGCTGCTGCAGAAAGGATTGTTGAATAATCGGAACTGCTGACTAGTATTTATGCAGACTGCCCTTAAACGCTGGAGCAACATTCGCTTCTTTGTGTAATTTGCCTATTAAGATACAGACATTTAGATACAGTAAAAAGCAAATCGATAACTGGAATAATAAAAAGGCTCCCCTCAAATACTTAGAGGAAAGGCAAAAAGCAAACATAGTTAATGCAGCACTGCAACAGAAAATCGAAGAGAGTAATTTGTGCATTACCACAAATAAATCAAGCCATGAATAAGTCCATAAAGGCTCCCAGGCTACAACCAATGGAAGCAGCTGTATACAGTTTTTAATGGAAAGAATTTACATTTTTTAACCTCTGTTTTTGTAAAAAAAAAAAAAAAAAATATGATAACATTTTTCACTTGCATATCCTCAGTAAAATTCAGAAGAATAGAACTCTCCCTTTTCTTGTCAGATTGTTTACGGTCCCGTTGGTGTCCTTCAGCTGACCTACTGCACACTCAGCTGATTGACGTGCTAAAAAAAAAAAAACAACAGTCATTGCTCCTTTAAATTGATCTAGTGAGTCTTCATCACACACACACACACGGTTTTCAATTTCCTTTCAAGTTTCATCATTACAACGCCTCAAACGGCTGACGCGTCATTCATGGGACCTCTGGGACATCAGCTGAACCAAATTTCATTAACTTTTTTCTTCTTTTGGGGAGGGTGTGTGTGCGTGTGTGTTTGGGGATGGGGGTTGGGGAGTAGAGGTGCCAATAAAGTGCTGATTCAAGCAGCGTGATTGCTGGCAGCATTCAACTCCACTTAACTTTACGGCCCCCATAAAATTAACAGTAGCAGTAAAAGACATACCATGAAAGTATGTTTCTAATGACACCTGCAGCACCGCAGGTCATTTTTGCAGGAAATTATACAGTAAAATATTATTGAACCCAACAGCTGGGCTGCTATTTTAGGACAAGGGTCATTTTCCTGCACAAGAGGGGTCAAAGTGTTCGTCTAGCTTCAGCACAATGTTTTGTTTTGATTAGGTGTTCAATAATTGTCTGCTAACTGAATACACTGAATTATATATAATTATATATAATATATTTTTGCAAAAGCCCAAAGAAGGGAATTGAACCTTCATTTATTAAATACACTGTAGTTTACTCCTCTCTCTCTCTCTCTTTGAAAGTGGTTTATGATGTGTAAAACAGCGCCCCTCTAAATGTTACGTGGTTGAAAACATGGTATTGCAATGTGTTGTCTGTGAGGAAGCCAAGCAGAGTTAGCTCAAATTTGTTGTTGTTTCCCATGCCACAACACTGGTCCAAAAAAAAAAAAAAAAAAAATGCTCTAGCGTTGTTTAAGGTTGCCGTCCCCTTGTTTGGAACTAACTGGATGAGGTACTACCGGAGTTGTAGCGTCAAAGCGAAACGCTTCAGGAATGCTAATTTGGGCATAACAAAATGTACAGATCCTGAATATGACTTTTATGATGTATTCTTTGAAACACAAATTTAAAAGGACTGCATCCAGTTCAGTTGATCAAAAGTGCATTGGTGGGAATGCCGGCGTCTGTATTTCAAAGTGGGTACTTTAGACAAATGAACAATGACTGAAGAAGTGAGAGATTTGTCAGACACGATATAGAGATGGAAAGTGGGGTTTTTTGCGCATTCAAGATACCAGATGAAAGTGAAGCAAGGCTGGGGCCCTGAGAATAAAAGAGCAATGGAGTAGTGGTAATCTTGAAAGAAACAGTTTGTGACGTGTGTTTTGATGTGAAGAGAGAGTCAGACAGGATCATGTGTTTGAAGCTGGAAATTGGGGATGTAATTTTGAATGCTGTCAGTGCCTGTGCCCCACAAGTTGGACATGAGATGGAAGAGAAAATGGGATTATGTCCCTAGAGCCAGGGCCTAGGTAATTAGAGAAGACTTTCATGGTCATGTGGGTGAAATGAAGAAAGTAGATGAACAGAGAAAATGCAGGAGAGTGGGTTTTGTGAACTGGTTTAGAATGGGCCTTGGTCTACGTTGAAGAAAATGCAGATTGTTGAAAAGCAATCTGAACAAAAGGGAGACAGGGTAGAGCTGTTGAAAATAAAGTTCAAACTGAGGACAAGTTATTATTCACATAGTTCAGAAAACAGTCAAGACTCTACCGAGAATACCAGCATACTGTCAGATAGTGGGAGAAACTGGAAATAAACTGGGGGTTGTGGTCTCATCATTTGGAATGGTGAAGGACAGAAAGTCATTTAAACAAATAGATCAAACAAGATAAATACCCCAAAAAGACAGATACAGCGCAACAGGATGTAAAATGTTACTGCTGCAAAGGGTTGGGGCAAAAAGGAAAAAACAGAAAATGAAGCCCTCATCCTTGTCCAACATTATTATTATTGGTCTACGATCCATTTGGCACTTCTGTCAGTCAGCTGTAGACTTCCTGCCCTGTGCCTGCTTGAATTGTACTGACACAAGCTGGGTAGCTGCAAACCCCACAAAAGCTTGCTGGGTGCTGAGGTGGTGTTTTATGCTTTCCACAGTTTGTGCAAATAACATAAACAATGTTTACGTAGATGAACCGTGAATAGAGAATAAATAAATGGATGAGGTTTTTAGACAAATCCTCATCTGTGTCCTTGTATCGTCTTCAGTATCAGTGAAGAAGATTATTGACCCCAAGGTCACTCATTGTCAGAAACATTGCCAGTCAAAATGTTTTGGATTGGTGCTGTCATGTGTTTACTGGGCAGGGTAAGCATTGGTTGAAAGTATTGGGTTTTAGGAGAGCTAATTAGATGATAGGTAATGTTTTGAAATAAAGAGAAAATCACTATATTTCATATTTGGGTCTTGAGTTACAAACTGCAGTTATACAGCAGACAATGAGGGATTTCTAGCATCGTCATGCTTTTAAATCTCATCTAATTTGATAAAATTGCATTTGTAAAAGATAAAGTGTAGTTTAGAGACTGACAGCAAGGGGGCAATAATAGCTCGGGAGAAAATCTGTCTTTGCAACAGCTGGTTAAAATCATTCTCATTCTCTCTCTTGTTTTCATCCTCCCTCTCTTCCTCTTTTCCTCTCTCTCTCTCTCTCTCCCTCTCTCCATCAGCCCAGCTGAGTTCTTCATGTTGAGAAGGAGAAACAAAGGCTTGATCTGGGTGGTGTAGAAACACTGGTGTCCTATTTTCAGCTGAACCTCTCTTAAATTCCTCCTAATAACTGCATCAGCATTCATGCCGTCGTCACTGTGACCAGCCTGTTGTACTGCATACACCGGGGGGAGGGGTTAGAATTAACTTGGCAGCAAACTCCACCTGGCTGATGGGAGTAAGGAGAAGCACTGATGACAAGGTAGACAAGAGCGACACCTCCGCTACTGACAGATGCTCTGGTTGTCTGCACAACAGTAGCTTTTAAAGTCTTTGCCTTTCAACAAGAAAAAAGAAGAAGAAAAAAAGTCGTGACTATAGCTCGGCAAAGAAAGACGAGTTGCTGTTGTTGGTGCTGTTCAATCAAAAGCACAAAGAATCCTAATCTATTGATTGCACGGAGAGGAGCTATAAATCACTCTAGGTGCAGGAGTATTTCATCCCCCATGATTAAGACCCCCCAGATGTGAAGATTTAAAAATTGTAAAAATCAAGGCTATTTAACCCTTTTCATTCCAATGGGTTCAATTTCCAGGGATCATCTGGTATCCATCTCTGAATGGAAGTTAAATTGGTTTCAATAAATTGTCAAAAAAACAAACAAAAAACTCCAGAGACAGACAGACTAAAGCCCTGAGTCCACAGTGCATCTGATATTTTTTGTTATTATATATCACTATTTACCACAACACGAACAAAAGGGAACTTCAACTTACTTAAATATCTGAAGAAACACTATTAAAAAAATGAAGCAAAGTTAACTGGTTCTTAACATTTCCCTTTTCTTTTCTTCCTCCTTTCACTCCTTGACAATATGAATTAGATGCACTAATTTGGCCGCTAAGGTGATTCAGGGAACGAATGGATCTCTTTTACGTCTATGCAGCAGCCAGTTGTTGTGAAATTGTGAAGTTGGTTTTTTTGTAGGTAAATTTTTTTCTTTAATGTATTAAGTTGTACTTGACTAATGTTGTGGCTTTGAGGTTTCTTCTTGGGCCAAATTCTGTTTGTGTTGTGTTACACTTGTGTTTTTATTGTACTGCCTCTGGTCCTCATAATATCCTCTGCACTAAACATGGACAAATACAACTGCTGCAAACTACTCTCATTAAATTTTAAGTTGTCTATTTCAGTGGTTACCAACCATAGTGTGCCATGAGAAATCAGCAGGTGGGCCTTGGAAAATGATTATTTTTTTACTTGCCTTGAAAACAAGTATTTATACAATGTATAAAAATAGAACCATTAGATACACTTGTAATTGGTGGCATCAAATGCTATATAGACTAAAACAGAGAGAGTTGAAATTGTAACATAATTTATTTTACAACATATTTATGTGATATTTTGCTTGGTGGTGCACCTTGGGATTTGTTCTAATGTAAAATATGTTGGGAAACACTGATCTATTCAACACAGTTCCACATTAGGGACACCTTTTCAAACATAGTTATCTCAAGAAGTTAACACATTCTAAATACTGGATTTAAGGAGGTTCTTTAACTGGGCATGATTTCCATATGCACATACTCGCCTATGTTGTTACACCCACACTTACAGTCTTCACTTCATCGTTTTTCTAATATTTTCAGTCCAGTTGATGGGTTTTATTCTTATTTTGTTTTCTCAAACAATTACTTCTATACTACAAAAATCTGGTCTGAGCCGAAATGTCTGTACAGCTACACATATCACAGAGCCTTTGTTTATAAAGCATCAAACTGTTTTTATTGCTTTTATTTCTAGGTTGAAAAACTGCCACTGCCTTAAACAAAAAAAAAAAAAAAGTTTTACAGAAGTCTTACAACGGGTAAGGGGGATTTAAACTTGGTTTCTAATGTGAGGTTCTAGAGGAAAGGTAAATGTCACAGGTTATTCAACATGGCAAGACTAAGCTGCCATAAAGTTCATGGTAGTACAACGAAGCAGTAAGGTCTCTCCCAGACAGGGATTTCAAGGCAGACTTGGATTTCAAAATGTGTCATTTTTTAAATAACATATGAAAGATATGATATGAATTCTAGCTGCTGTTGTTTGGCATTGAATCTTTGTTATGTCAACTTAAGACAAATGTTGTCCACTACTTGAAGTCTAAGAATGCCTGGTGTTTATGAAACAACTATAAAAAAAACCCCAAAAAAACAAAACAAACAAAAAAAAACAAAACAAAACAAAACAAAACAAACAAAGACCTTGAAGAGGAAAATGGCAGCAGGTGACCCAGACGAAAAAAAAAAAATGCTGGAGGTTACCTTCAAGTATGTAACTGCATTAAAGCACATAGAGTTTGATATTTGATCAGGATTAGTTGTTTTTTGAGCTGTGTGCAGTGTGTCTGGGTTTACGCAGGGCGACGATGGGGTTTTAGATTACATTACATTAAGGAGGATATTATACCAGGAATATTTGATTATGTTTAAAATGCTGTTTATTCACATGACATTTCATTAAATAATTAAGCTTATTAGCTACTTACACTCCCATTTATTAAAGGATCCTTAGATTACAGCCTACAGAGTCATTCACCCTTTCAGAGTTGGAAAAAACAGCAGCGAACTTGAGTGGATACATTTTAAATTATATGCGATTCACATGCTAATCTTTTCAAGCAGAGTCTCAGTTAACTGACGATTACTGTATAATTAATTCACACAATAAACCCAAAGAGCTGGGTCTGACTCTGGTCACCATACCAGGGGATGGATGCTGATGAATGCCTGTGCCCTCCTTTTAGATTTAATACACTGGAACAAGTGAGCTGCTGTTGGTGCTATCTTAGCCTGAATCAGACAAAACACACAACGAATAAAGGCAAGACTAAAGAGAAAGTGCTGATGAAATGTGTCAACCCCATCAGAGCACCAGTACTGATAAAATTGCCTCTCAAAATTTCAAAAACATCCCCAAGACAATGGACGGCAGTGAGTGCATGGTTTTGAGGAGAAAAAAAGTTCAAGCAATTTCCTTAAAGTGCTGACTCAGTTTAATTTTTTGTACTATTCAATAATTAGGACCTCCCATAGGAGATATTCTACACTTTCTCTCAATTTAGTGCCTTTAATGAAGTTTCTTCAGGCTGCTAATTCTTATTTCTGCTGTGCACTGTTAGCATTGTTGCTCTTTGCATCCAATCCTTTATATGATTGTTATTGAAAATAATTTTCATCAACATCTATTTTTCAACTTTCAGCAACAGTGTAAATGAGGCCTTAAGAATGATCAATTTATTCCCTCCTGTAGATATAAAGAAGAGTTTAGACAGTCCAGATACATGAATGAGAAAACCACATGTGGATATTCCATTATGTTGGTGTACATTGAGTGTTCTGTGCATGCAAATGAATGCAAATATCTTATTTGTGCTGAAGTGCATACATGAACATATATTTACATTCATTCTGGCCATATGTTTATTTATTGCACAGAAATGACTCACAGCTGTGACCAGTCAACAGAAACATACTCATTTATACACACATATATATACAGTATGTATATATATATATATATATATTATTTATTTATACACATACATATAGAGTATATATATATATAGTTTTATTTTATTAATTTTATTTGAGTGTTTGTGCAATTGAAAGAAAGACAGATCTAGTGGATAACTGCATGTGCATCGCTACACCTGGAGCACAGAAGAAGAAGGCAAAGTTCATAGAGATTCCCTTGCAGGGAAGTTAGTCGGGGCTCCACTCCCCTCCTTCTTACAACAGGGCACATTGGTGATGAAACCTGCAGGACTGCACACATGTTCTCTCTTGGATCAATCTTCACTTTCTCCTCAGATTTGTTCTGCATGGGGGTAAGATGACAAAGGGCCCAGCATGAATCAAATGAAAGCATTTGGAACTTCTGGCAGCTTCACTTTCCAACCACCTGCCGGGTCTCTTCATGTGGGCAAAACCATTAGTGTCACTTTTCATTTCTTGTCACTTTTCTGTTCACCAATTTTCTCCTTTATTGATTAGCTTGCATGATCACACCCTGCCCTTGTATCCGATGGTGTGATTGAGTGCCACAAATAGCAACATGAGACCTAGGTGCTATAAATCAGAAGAGATTGTTTCTGTTGTTTGTTTTTCTCCCTCCTTTTCTTTTTACCTTACAATCACTGGGAATATTGTCATAATGAATAATATTGGCTTCTTTAAAATGCCACATGCTGGTGATGAGGCTGAATGAACAACCTCCTCTGCAGCAGACTACCTTGGCATGCAAACTTCAAAAAGATATTTGCTTTTGAAGTGGCATGAAGCCTGGGGAAGCTGTTGCTTGGACCGACTGCTGTTGGATTTGTGAGTTGAATTCCAAAGAAGGTAAGTTGGCATGAGTGATTTTTATTTCTTTCCGCCGCATGTCTGACCGTGAAATAAAACGTTCCCCAAAAAACAAGTGAAATACTATAACCAGTCCAGCCTGATGCTCAACAAAGGACTGACAGTCCATCAGGGTAATGTCAAGAGATAAACGCAGCGAGCTGCCCTGTAGCTGTTGGTGATGAAAAGAAGACCAGATCGGCTTCTCTTCGAGCCTTGAGCTGGCTTCATATATTTGTGTTCTGAGGCAGATCTGAATCAACAAATGTCCCTCGATCTGTCCCTGCTGCTACAGTGCTATTCTTCTGGTCCCTTATTACCAGTTGAGGACAAAACACAGCACTTGAACATTAGGCTCTTTAGAGAAGACATAGTGTGAGGGAAGTGTTAATACTGACGCTTAATTTGGATGCTTGCCCTTTCATTTAAAGACACTTACATAAATGAACATCAGATAAATGGACAATATTTTCAGAGGCAGACCAATTTAAGCTCAGTGTCATTTGAGCAGGTTATTACAAAGAGCTGTATGTTAAGAGTTGGTTCTATGGTTAGTCTGTGAATCTGATCAGGTTTAGTATCAGTTTTTATGCCTTAGTGGTCCTCCTTTCACTGCTTTATTGTGTTGTTCCTTTGTTTTGTTACTATCACACCAAGTTGAGTGGAATTTTGTAACGCATCTCCTGAACTAATAGGATTCATCGTTGATAATAAAACAGAGTATGGGCATTGATTGTAAATAGGTATTTGGGGATCATTATTTTGTTAACGTTTAGATGTAAGTAGATGGCTAAAATAAATAATGCACAATAGGCCATATACAGAAAAATCATGAGCACAAGTTGAAAAGTCAAAAGTGATTTCTTCCCCTTGTACCAACAAAATCTTTACCTCTGATTGGCTAATGCTGACACTATCATTGAATTAACCAACTGTCATAATCACTTCATAAATATGCAGTAAGGTTACTTTGCATGGATGGAGCATTTACACAAGAACACACCACCACTGGTAACAAGTACTCTACAGGAAGAACACAAGTGGTCACATGATCAGAGGATTACTGTGCAGCCTGTCCTGGAGGATCAAACTATCACAAAGCCAAGATTAAAAAAGTGACTTGAGAATCGAGCGTCTGACTTTGAGCTGATAGATCAACTGACTGCTGGGTATGTTATCGCTACATTAGCAAAAGCTACAAAAGTGACGTACGGAGAGTTACATGATCATTGTTGGATGGCTGGTCTGCGTAGTTACTCTTCTGTCAATGTGACATTACTCAACTTTACCTATATTGTCAGGTATGTCGACATGAAACAAATCTGAAGTCGTCAATGCCCTAACACACAGTGCATCGAAAGGTGTATAAAAAAGTTCCTAGATGCCGATAAATGAACTAATCTGTTCTTTAATTGTTGTAGGTGTCAAAGGTTGCTGATTGCCATTGGTTGGGGTTTTCTTTATTGCAAAGCACTTTTTGTGTAATGACTCTCATTGCAATGGGAGCAGAGTTCTACACTGCAAAGTAAATGTCAAAGAAATTAAATACAGGGACAGAACACACAAATTTGCACACCTTCGATTACTGCTCTCCGCTGGTAAAGGCTTGTGTTTTACCCTATGGCAGAGGAGCGGGGTAAATAATGGATGTACAACCGTAATTAAACAGTCATGCTCCGGAAAATAGCGAAACAGCAATAACTCAAGTAGCCAGGGAGCAATTCCATCTTGTGTTGAACAAAGTTGTGAAAGTCGGCAGTGTGTTTAATGGTCGGAGCTGTGAGTCCTTGTGCTATATTTAAAAAGTTCAGTTTAAGTAAGTTCAATATAACAAGATGATAGAGAATATGACTCTAATATGACTAATCATGGGAATGTGGCCTTTCTGGGGTCTTTGAACACCTAGGTGTAAACGAACAGCCACTCCACAGGTGACACATTGTTAGCCACTGCAGACAGGAGCTGGACTTATATAATTTACCTTGTTACATCAGAGCACAGCTTCCTGTTACTTAGAAACAGTGTGACAAGGTTGGTCGCTGCTTCAGGCAGAACGGTGCAGGATTGTTGAGGAACAGAGATCTTTATTACTTTAATACTATTATTATCATTTCTATAATTCTCAAAGCTGCAGTTAAGGAGCTTTTAACAATTCTTTATAAAAAGTAACCTTTTACATTGGATCTAACCAATGCCTAGTAATAATATATATATATATATATATATATATATATAATACAATGAACATAATATTACAAAACAACAACTCAACACCGACAAGACCACTTCAACAAAACTGATGTTAGTAACCATTCAAGACAGAGACAGACCTGGTGACGATACAGCAGCTTGAGCTGGCAGGGTTCACAGAGGCAGCATGTGGGACGTGAACTAGAAACCTATTTGGATCAGTGAGCTGGAATTGATCAGCCGTGCTCTTTCCTGCACACCTCCACCCTACAGACCCTACAGCTTTAGGATGCTGTCAGCGTTTTCTGTCATATGTCACTAGTTATCCTGTCTAGAAGTATCACATTTCTAAATGCATTCAGATGCTGCGTGTGGCAGAGAAGCTGCTCTATGTTCAGATTTTCTTTTTTTACCGCCTAAACTTGTAGGACAATTATGACCATTAATATGTTTCCTACTTATTTGCATTCTAATTTTTCCTTCTTTACCGTGACATTATCCGTTTATTTTCCATTCATGTCCCTGTCATTGCCTCCTCTTGTGCCACAGTCAGCTCCTTCTCTGTTGGCATAGATAATATTTTTAGCTCAATATCCAATGTGCAGGTGTTGGATAGAGGGTCAAATGGGATGCCTTCAATTCCCTTGTTAGAACAAGTGTCCCATTTCCTCATCCCATGATGTGCTAGATACTGTACAAATAGAGGACATGTTTTGTGCACGCTCTGCTCCAGACCTCTCTCCCCGCACATTCAAAAACAGAAGGCACACATAATGCTTATGGCATTACCGCCAAAGCATCATGTCAGAAGGCTCTCTAAATTGGATCAAGCATATGTGTAATCCTTACATGGCCAGACACATCAATGCAATTAGGTGCAAATGTGCAGTTCAAAAATCAATAGACAGTTTTGAGGAGTTTTCCAGCATCCCATTAATTGATTTGGGCTGAGCTGCCATTTTATGCTCCTATATTTCTATACCAGATGAGATGAAAGAACCAAAAGGTGAATACCTCTCAACATAATGACTAATTTGGAAGTCCAGATGTTTAATTCCCCCCTTTTTGGTGCCATACTCAACATAATCATGTGTTACTATGTACTGTGCCTGCAGCTTACTTTAAACACAATTTTCACCCACGTCTTTCCAGGCCACCGTGCCATTTGCGACCTGCTTCGTCCGACTCAATGAGAGATTTGTCATGTGCCTGATTTAGATATTCTATATTCCACATTTGCAGACCCACAGGGAAGGACATAATTGAATAGACTGTGTCAAAGATCTTTCTCACTCCTGAAAAATCTCCCAGGGACGGCCTACTGTTAATTATCTCCCACTCTGCAATATGGCCTAGTTTTATAATTACTGGTCCTGCCAAATATATTACAACACGCTGAAGCCTCTCATTTGACAGTTAATGATTTGGTGCATGTGATATTTTGAAGTGATATGAAAAACATTAAATCATATTCACTGACATGGAAAAAGAAATCAAGGTTTTTTAGTATTTAGATTGGATTAGCACCTGCTGAATCAGTGCAGCGAGATTTTAAATAAGGGCTTCATTAATACTAGTATCAGTATTGTGTATTACACTTAAAGTACTGTTACTCAAAAGCACTAATCTAACAACCAGATACTTCATAACGACTTTTTGTCACAACCATCTGTACACAGGTCAGCCAGTGTCGCATTGCATTTGCGGGTAGTTTATTTAAGAAGGTCAATGATGTCAGCAGTTCAGATATTTTCTTTATTTCAAAACACTTTTTGTGTTCCTTAGTGCTAAATATGCTAATGGATCTTCTAACAAGTTGGTGGACATATATTGGCTATTTCTACTTCACTAAACTCTTGTGTCAACAATGATATTTTATTCATCCTCAATATTATTGCTGAATATTACTTACACGCACTTCAACTTCTTGACAAATGCTGCAATGACGTTGGAAAACAATACACACAGATTGAGTGTTTTATTACAGTTTAACAGTGAGTGTATTGTCTTCAATATTTACAAAAGCCCAGGGAAATTACAGCCTTCTATGCCATATTTACCTGCTGTCAAGATAAAGCACACTAACTCCAAACTCATTAAAAGTGTCTGTCTCCACAGTAAGACATCAAAAGAATAATCTGAAATATACATGAAGTCCTGGTGAAGATGTCTGTGTACTTACTCAGCACAAGTGTCATCAGTATCTTATTTAGTTTACCCAGCAGGAAGTGTACTGATTTTATTTATTTATTTATTTTGTACGCCATAATGTCTGAACCCTGAAGCCACCAGGGAATATCTCAGGTTTATTTTAAAGCATGTATTCCTTATGATACAAGAAAAAAACAGTCACATATAAGCTTTGTCTTTTTGGAAGTAGAGCTGCAGCAGGTCTATAAAGAAATCTCCCTTCAAGCAATGTAATTTGTAGAACGGCGTCTTCTCACTTACCTCCTATTTGCAGGTAAAGTTAAGCGTCTACGCTGCTTAATAGCTGGATAATTACTTTTTGTTACTTTTTATGCATTGATGGATAAAGTTGATTATTTCATTTACATTCGTTCCTCTGCTTGGTGTGCTTTTCTTTTATACTATTTTGTTTGTACACTGGAGTTCTGTAAACTCGATCGCACTGCAGAAAGTTTGGTTTTACTCTAAACACCGTTAAGCCTTTGTTGCTCAGATTTGTCCTCATGTGCTGTTTTGAGTCAATGCACTTTAGGTTACAAAATCACGACAGGAATTAAAACTAGAGGATTGTGGACCAAAATAAGATATCAGTGTATTAGTATATAGATGTAAAAAAAAACCCAAAAAAAAACAAGAACGGAATTAGTTTCTGCGTAGGTGGCTTTGCATTTTGGACTGTTAATACATTATGTATGTCTAAATAGAAGAATACTTACTTGCTAATGATGCCACAGGGTTAGCCATAATTGTTAAACTTCCTTATGCTCTGCTACATTCTCCTGATAGGATTCAAGCCAGGAATCTTTGTTCTGTTGTCCACCGCAACGTCCAACAAAACTGCTTCATCCATCCATCGTTCAGTGCAAGATGGCACACAACAACATTTTTACACCATTTGCATTCAATATTACTGGAACTTTAGGGATTCAAAATAAAACTCTTGTCTCGTAAGACAGGAGCAGTACTCAAGAGACAGGAGCAGATACAATTCTTACTTTAAACAAAGTACAACAACGAATGAACAAACAAATCACAGGACACAGGTGGTTGTGATTAACTCATTAGTAAAGAGAAAGACAGACATGATGTATTTTTTAATAAAAGGCCATCAATGGAAACTACTGCTAAATCCTGAAGACCTAAAGGTGGTGGTTCTCAAATGTTTTTGGTCATTCCCTCCTTTGAACAACTGGGAATTTTCCAAGCCCCACCTGCCTCCATCACCCCAACAAAAATCATGACTAATTAAATTTCAGACTTACTGAACTAACACCAAGTAACGTTGTGTTTTATTAACATCAAATAAAAGTGCAGTGGTGGCATCATCACTTGAACCTTGAACATTTCCTGCTATATGTCATGCCCCACCTGCCATATCCCCATTCTCCACCAGTGGGGCCCGCTCCTCACTTTGGGAAGCACTACCTTGAATCCACCTGGACAATATTGTATTGGCATGCTACCACAAAGAAAGTAGCCAAGTGGACCCATGCAGATTTGCGAGTGCCCACGCAAATCTGTGTGGGGACTCGTCACCTTACACTACTTCAAACATGCTCTTGAAGACTGTCTGATGCAAGAATGCTGGACGTTATTTAGTGACTTCCTGTTTGTGTAGTAACAGTAAGTAACAGTAAAGCTAGTATGGTTATTAAAGAGGGACATATTCTTTTTTGAGGACAATTTCTCACCACAGAAACCTATTTGACTTGTCTACCTACAGTCTAGAGCTATCCTCCATGAAAAATGTGCGCTCCAAGATGATCTAGTCAATTAAATCTTACAGAAAGTCTCGGTCCCTGAACTGCTGACATTCTTGATCTACTTAAATGAATTACCCATGAGGACGATGTGACACTGAACTGTTGGACAAAAACATGCAGCACTGGCTGACCGCTGTGCAGCTGGTTGTTATGAAAAGCAGTTACAGAGATCTATTTTCGGGTAAGATTTTTCAAATTAATATGGTATCACGGCATTACTTGTATCAGCCACAAATATTGTATCCATTCCAACTACTTCTGTTCTACAGCTGCTGTTCTGAGTTTCTTTCCCCCCCTGTAATTTGATGTAAAGTTTTAAGTCCCTTAAAACATTCACAGTGTTTGAACAGCCAAAATGTTAGACAACAATTTGAATGCTACACAAACACTTTGCATTAATGTCATTTTTTTCAGTACTTTTCAGATGATTTACTTTGACTACGACTGTAAATCCAAGATGCTAAAAGTCAGTATTAATTCTTTGTCATTTCCAATTGAAAGTAAAAGACTCAAATCTATCAGATCCAGTGCCTTTATCACACTCACATCTCTGCAGTGACAGCACATAAATAAAAAGTCACCGACTTGTTTCTCTACTGAACACTTACCCTAAATATATTTTTTAAAATGTTCCATTTGGATGAGGAGGTTTGTTTTTTTTAGACCTTTTGTCCATGCTGAACTTTCCCTCTCTTCTACACATATAGGAATATTAGGGCTTTTGGAAATATGCCATTATAAAGTGTGATAAAATGCCAGAGGAGTAAAAAGACCAATGACCTTTAAGAGCTTTGAATTTCTATTTAAAACCCAAACCTTATTTTTTCACATTTTAATGCCAATAAAATTAGATGCTGTCCTTTTTTTTAGGTTAATGGCATTAGGTTAACAGCATTTAACCCAAAACAAGCCCATTTCCAGTGAGAATGTCCAACCATGTCCCTCTGGTCTTTTTTCTGACAATGTGAAGACCAGTCTCCTAAGCTAGAGATTGGGGAATATCTGTAGATATATCTGTGCAAACCATGTCTGGTGGTGTTTTCCTGCTGTCAGCAGAAACGCATGATGGAATGGCTCCAGGTTTGACCCGCAAATCTTTGTATGCTACAGCTCATTCTAAGCAGTGACGGGGTGGCAGCAAAGATGGAAAGGACAAACAAAACTATTTCTTTCCAGCTCAAATGGCAGGATAAACCTCTGTGGGTAGGGGGTGAATAGTGGGTTTTAGGGCTCATATTAGTGTGTTTAAGGTACAAAACATGTGTGTTTAAGGTACAAAACATGTTTGAAATATTTATTTCTTCTGTGTTGCCAGAGGTCTAACCAAGTTACTTGGTGGGGCTAAATTTAGCTAGTTCTGCTAACTTTGTCTTCTTGTCCAAAATAACACTGATAAGTGGGAGTGCAAAAGGTTTCAATAGCTACTTTCACATCTGCTACATTGATACCTCTGTAGCAACTTTGGTTATCTTTAGCAATTTTCAAACAAGCCTTTATTTGCATTCTTATCTGTCCTCATTTTAAATGAACTTTTTTGCTAAAGCTTAGCCAATGCTAAGCGTTTTACTATTTTTTGGTTTGGGCCCTGGGGTATATTTTTTTGTGAGGAATATTATAGAGACAGAAGTAAATTAAAGGCTCATTTTTTTTCAGATATTTAATCACTCTGCACTATATATTTTTGTGAGCAGAAATGTAATGTTAAAAGTTTGAACAGAAGAATACCTCCTCTCCTGGGATGGCCAATCAAGTTCAACATTACAGTGCATCCCGCATCTGCTTTGCCATTCAGCGCTTTTACTGTCTCATGATGTTCTTTGTACTTCAGGGACTTGGTGCATTATCATGTCGTCGTGGTGCTGCTCTCCTCAAGGCTGTACAAAAGTCTCTTTTCACAACTCCCATCTCATTTATTTTTCATAAAGCTGGGCTTGTTAATTAAAATGCTGAAAAGCACACTTTAGGTCGCACGCGCAAAATTTTGTTGTTTGACCTTTTCTTTTAGCCGATACGTGGCACGGGCTGAGTTTGACGCCTTGATGAATGGATAATGCACTATCCCAGCTGACATGCCTCTTTGGGGAAAATTAATGAGAACATGGTGGAACATGAAAAAGCGTTTGTGGCTATTGGTGGAGTTTCACTTTATCAGCGCAGGCCCTGAATGACTCTTTGTAGAATATGTTAGTACTAGTGCTGACATGCGGTAAATTAATATAATGTACTTATTAATCATTTGGGCACTTGAAAGGCTGAGTGATAAATGAGATACTATGGGGTTAAAGGTAAGTGGCAGCAGGACAGAATGATGAAACACAGAGAAGAGGATGTAAACATCAAGCTTGGACACCGGTTGTCAATTTCAGCTCTGTTTGCCATATTCTCCAGTCAGAACTCACATACTGTACTTACGTTCCTATGTCACTGGCCTACGCGAGCACAGTAGCAACATCGTGATCTATGACAAAAATAATAAAAGAAAACATCAGAAGAGTCCGACTGACATTTGGGAGTCATACTAAAGGGGAAAATGTTCTTAAAAATTAATGTAAACAATGCTGTCCTCCACGTCATTAATGGAATGTTTGAAGAAAAATATTTGGAACAAACCACTATGGGTTTGGTGAATTGCAGCCAAAACAAAAGGACGATTAATTCTATATTTATGATTAAAATTGATCCATGGTAAAGAGTAAAGTGGTTTCAACAGTGAAGAAGACTTTTTTATTAAACTCTTAAACTCAAATAGCAATAGCAAATAGCAATAGAATTTATTGTTTCAGAATGCGGAAGAGTCTTCAGGCCAAGCAGACAGCACAGATGTCAATAATTAAATATTGTAAAATTGATTTAATGCTGGTGTTCCATTGTTCAAACATGAATGTACACGCTTTGTGAAAAGAGTTGGTACGCTTCTTAAGGATGCAATTAAAATCATGAAAATCAGTTATTTTCTGCAAATTTCTTTTTAGTGTGCTGGAAGACAAACAGTGTGACTTCTAACAGTGTTTACTGGTCCATTTAAACGGACCACAGTTAAGAAGTAAGAAACCAAATCGGCCAACATTTACTCATTAATACTGAAGAAGGCAACGGTATAAATATCTTGTGTGGAGTTATGCCCTTCTTTGTATAATATTTTTTGAGAATTTGAGCTGCTCTACGGTCACGTCTCTTTTTAGGTTCTAAAAGATCTTAAGACGGTCAATAATATAATACATTTGTTTTCTGTCTTACATATCTTTATATGTAAAGACTGATTTAAAACTCCTTTTATAGATGCTTTGAATCACCAAACGTATCAAACTTTCACCAAATTATGTACATAGTATATATTTTATCTATTCAACTTCAACAATGTGTTTTATTAGTAAACACAAAGCAGCAGTAAGGTTTAGCATGTGATTTTGTTGTCTTATTACAGATTACTAGAGCATTGCAGTGACCATTATGTCACTGAATGGTTGCTTGGGCCACATGTTTGGTTTGTCTGTCCACTTTGAAGCTCTGTGTGTCAATGTTAGACAGCTGTTGATGCAAAGCTAATGGCCACATATATGAAACTGTGTAGGCAAAGGTTGTCAGGTCAACGTACATTTGCTACCAGTAGCTAACCATTAAATATCCTGCTGCAGTTTGAACCTGCCATGTTATATACATAAATATTTATATATAAAATATGTCTTTGAAATGAATGAATGGAGTAGCATTTGCAGTGCTTATAGTATATGTGGCCAGGCTTCAAACTTCAGATGCAATTAAGTTCCTGGCTTCTGATTATGAGTGTGAATCAATCACCCAAGATCAGAGGTTGCCAGGGAAGACAGTTTCTTTGACTATGGCAGGCACACACACAGACACACCAAACTCACCAGCTCGATTGATTTCAGCACAGGGTGTCCTTGGAAAAACAGATAATTTCCTGGCCCCCCCAAGAGGCAGGCACCATTTGAACACTAATGGCCATTAGCTTTTTCTGCATGTGTGGCTTTGTCGTGCATTCTTGTCATTTTGGCTCAGACGGAGTAGATCTGCTAATTGGTTTAATATGTTCCTTGTGTTTTTTTAAACACTTTCTTACTTTGCTGAAACTTGTTCCTCCAGAGCTATTGGGTGAAGGGTTCTTGAGACCTAGATTTAAATATTTTGTGTCAATTACAGCATTCAATTTACATACTTACAGAAAATCACAACTCTACCAGCTCAAAAGCTACATTCTGACAACGGGACTAGAGTACTGTTTTTAAACCTCGGGGTAACAACCACACAAGGGGTCACCTGGAATTCAAATGGGGATGCCTGAAACTTTTTTTTTTTTTTAAGAAATTGTCAATTTATTTTAATTAATGAAAATTAATTAATTAATTAATTAATGATTCAGAACATCAGACATTTAAACCTTAAACAATTGTGTTTTTTTTTTCATTTTAAATGAATATAAATCAGGTTCAAATAAAATGCAAATTTGTCATTTTAAAATCGGAAAAAAAAATTGGAATCGCAAGCCAAGACTGGGAACCACTGGACCAGAGGCTTCCTAAATGAGACATGAAACATCAATAAGAACAAGCCAGTCCAGTTGCCTACTGAACTTAGGATACTATAATCAATATAATATTTTAAAAATGCCATATTGTTAGCTGCCATTTTTTGGATACATTTCCATTATTTTACAATGATATAACCAAACTGTTTGGTGCTTGCCTTCTGGTTTGCTTATTTGTGCTATTTAAGACCAACAGTGTATTAGCTGCAGAATATTGGACACTGTTCTTTTTTTCTTTGAGGAGGCAGTGGAACAAGGACAGAATGTGTGCAAATTCAAGAGGGAAACCAAGAGTAAGCAGAATTTGTACAAAATTGTAAGAACAACAGGAATGAAAAAGCCCAAACCGCTTTTGCCCAAGTGATTTTTGTCTTAGAATAAAATGTATTTATGTTTAAATCTGTCCTTTTACTCTTCACCACGCTGTCTATTTTATTAAAACTTGGAAAAATACTTTTTTTCCTACATGTCTGAAAGCAAAATTCTGTATAAGCTGCAACAGTGTGTGTTTATAAATGGGGAGACTATTGCTCCTATGTTGTTATTGAGAAACTGCTGCTGGAAGATGCTGCTGCAACTTTTTTCAGTTTTGGGAGGAGCAATGATATGATTCAATGCCGCGACAGTCAGTTGCCAGGGAGAAGAACAACTATTTTGGGGTACAACAGTGGCTCATAAACACAGGATGTTCTGAGACATGGCACTGGCTCTGTGCTTATTGAGCATTAAAAAGAAAAATTGAAAGAGAAAAAACTCTAGCTTTATATGTGATCTTGCACTTCAGCCTTGACATTTCGAGTTTACTTCTAAAAAACGTTTGGATTGGAGCAAACCCCCCGCAGATAAAAAAGCTCCCCATTACGATTTTGGTATGAAATAACATCTGTCCATCCATCAATCAATCAATTTTTATTACATCTCTTCCAGGGTCACAGGGAGAACTTGGAGTCAATCCCAGCATTTATCAAGCAAAGGTGATGGACAGTTGTCCTGTCCATCACAAAGCTACATATAGAGGCAAACCTGGAAGAAAACCCTCAGAGCGGATAAACCTGCACACACAGGGAGAGAACATGCAAACTCCATACAGGCAGAAGAATTGTAAGAAAAATATAACATTACAGTTTATTACCAAGAGCAAACTGAGCATAATTTAAATATTTAATAAATTAGTTTAAATCTGGCATAGCATAAGAGCAACAATTTCTTATATCTCACATCGGTTACAGTTTGCATGAAATATTATCAAACACTGTGGCTCGTTTTACCTGTAGCTGTTACAGCTTGAAACAACCAAATGTCAACATGAGGAATACTCAGAGCCAAAGAAGCAGAATTTGTCATCATGTCAACACTGATCCTGATGTTTTTGTTTGCTTATGAAAGGCAGATTTAAAAACATCAATTAATTTCTGATTTAATAAAATAGGCCTGATGTTTGTCATCACACACAGGTCATGTAGACATTAATAAAAAAGGAAGGAATTCATCACAAACCACAATTAAAACCACCAGGTTGAGTCAAAGGTACCCGAGCATGTAGGAATAATTTCATATTACAGTACTATATTCTTCTGTTTTATTTACACATCCTGTATCATGTTTGACCAGTTTGATTTCCATGGGAACAGAGGTCTTTAATATGTGCATCTTTAACATCTTTTACAATACCACACCCTTCCTTCCCACTGGTTTCTGAAGCTGAAACAGACTCTGATGTGTGGCGTTGTCTAAAGATCTGCCTTGATGCAATGTGACCATCTTACCACAGTAGTTACAATGACTGATGCTGACATACTATCATGGGAAGAAGACCACAAATCAAAGACGACCTATATTTGAAGCAGAACCCCCAAGGTGGCAGGCTTTTCCTAGTTGCCACAGCAACCGTGATGCTTTTACGTCATATAAAAAATATGAAAAGATTCGGGTTTGTGTGTGTGTGTGTGTGTGCGCACGTTTTCCGTCATCTCTGTTCCTCTATCAGAGGCCTAGGAGCTTGGGGGTTTTGTAGCTCCTCTGCCAGTTCCTAGGACTGGCTGTTCTGGACTAAAACCTCCGATGCTGTACCTCGAATTGATTGGAGCCAGTCTCAGTTTGTGGGTCACAGTCAGAGTGATCCAGTCACTACTTCCAGCACTGATGCTTTTTTACTCCTTATATCCTCTCCAGCTCCTGCCTCAAATCCCACTGGATTTGGATGTTCCTCAGCACCGTAGCTCCGTACCGTAGGAGGTCTAATTCTGTCTGACCTTCTTGGTAAAATATTAAAAAGTTAAATGTGTGCCGTTTGCCAGGTTTGTTCGTACAGTGCCAATTGATTTTACCTTGATTAATATCTAAAGTTAATGATCAAGAACCAAGTCATGAATGACTTAATTAACCCTAGGTGGAAACTACTACTGAATGAATGGTTTAAAGCCTTCAGACTGTATTTTAGCCTCACTTAGGCAGAGTCAATGGTCACTGCAGCCAACCAGAGTCAAACTAGCCATCAGGAATTGACTGTGCAATGTTGATGTCATACATTAATCAGTCAGTGGTCTGCATCCAGACATTGGCTAAGATGTTTTGAATAAATGGAAATTAGATGGGACATGTCAAAGTCCATAGAGATGTTTTCAAAGACGGGGCCAAAAACATGGTAGTGTGTCATTAATTCATGTGAACACTTAACCGGCCTGTCTGCAGTCCAGATCTAGTTGGTTTCTACAATATCTTGGATTTAATAAAGGTTTCAGTCAGCACAGACTTTTGACTGCTTTGGGGTCAAAACGGACGGTCATCAGGACTAAGTACAGATCATTTGATTATTTTATAATAACAATAACTAAAATTCTCCAAAAAGTGCAACGTACAAAATAGTGAGTTGGCAGATTAAAGTTCTTCAGTTCAAAGTCCAAAGTCATTGACTACCTCCAAAAAAGTCGGCTTGAATAATTGATGCCACCTCACTGTACACCCGGTTCCCCCCAGATCAGTTCCCCTGGTGTCACCTTGGTTTGTCCACTGAAACCTGATTCATTTCCAAATAAGGCAGTGCATCAGATGGAACTAACTACTTACTGCATATGAACCCTGATTATGATGACGTTAAGAGTGCTGTGTGATAAAAGCAGCCGTTTCTGAAGTCGCTGGATACAGACACATTACCACAGTCAGTCTTTTACAAATTATTGTATGCAAAGTGAGCAGGCTGACACATTTTAGCTACAGGGCCTCCAGTACAGTGGCTGCACAAACCCTGATTTATATGCAGCTGAGATGGTGTCTGGTCTTGCAAACCATTATACTCCATTCACTCATTTTACTTAACTGTGGACCCTAGAGATGACTGCTGCTGCTGGACTGCTATGCATGTGGTATGTACAGAATATGGCAAATTTGCATGGAATAAATAAACCTGAATTGTGCTTTATCCTCGGACAATGAAGGACATCTACCTGTGCACAGGAGAAGAGCTGTAAACTCATTTAATCACATTAACCTTGTCAGAGATGGAGAGAAAAAAAAAGGTCAGCGTATCTGTTCTAATTCCAGGAGTGGATGAATATCTGTGTCCTGCTCATCATCGAAAATGATCTTCAGTCATTTCGGAAGATCACAGCACACGTGTGGTATCACAGACACTCACTGTGCTTTACGATCACAGTAACATCAAGCATACGGCTGTAAAACCACAAACGTTTGTTTTTGATGGAGGATCAGTCACTCGGCTTTTAAGAATCCTAGCTTTTAAACTGGTAGAAACTGGCTCATGGTTTCATATACAACGGCTTTGATTGTTTCCTGTGCGGGCACATCTACTCCAACTGTAGTTCTTGTTATACTGTGCAACACACACTGCAGTCAGGAATGTTGAAACCTTCTGGACAATAAAATATGAAAGTACTTGTTTCTTTTTATTTTATGGTCTTAGACACTCCTATTCACCAAGAATCTCAGGGATGAGTTGACATTTAATAATTTGTGTTGGCACATCGCTTTTTTTTTTTAACAAAGACAGAAGCAAGACTCCAGACCACTTGCACACTTAGACACACACACTGGCGTCTTCATGTCCCCCCCGTCATCCACAGGAAGTCTTGACTCTTGTTGCCATAGAAACTAGAATTACCAAAAAGCTCAATAATATCTGTATAGAGGCCAAAGAGAAAGAAAGTGAGAGGGGAGTGCAGATGCAATGACCTTGTATGTGTAGGGGGGGTTTCTTTGTCATCCTTCACTGTACTTCTTTAAAAAAAAAAAGGACAAAAGTCAGTATTGACATCAGTCTGTTTTTGAAACCTTTATTCATATCCATTTTAATACCAATAAAATTAATAAATAATAATACTTAGTGTGGTTAGCACCAAAATCAGAGCTGGGCTACACCCACCTAACCATAGATCTTCTGCCGGCCACATCTTTACTGACAGCAACAATTATTCTACATTTTCTCCTACTGCTGCATAGATGGATCATTACATAATCAGTTCAGTGCTTTTACCGTTTAACTTCTCTTCATTTGTGCCATGACATTTATATCTGTAATCTACATACATGACACCTATTGGTGGCGTTAATTCATCTGGACTAAGGGTTTCACCCTAGTTTCTAAAGCTAATCAACTCAAAATGTGTTGTGTGTGTGATTCGGACAACAACAAAAGTACTACTATATATATATATATATATACGTGCTGTATATCAGAAGGCCTCCCTCCCTCCCACCTCACACGATATGAATGAATCTTCCAGGAGCAGGATCACAGTGTTCCTCCCCCTCTACTTCTTATCACCTCTGAGGGAAAAACCTTTTAAGTGGGAACAGGCGATAAGATGAGTTACAGAAATGAGATATCACACACTAAAGATTTAATTTGTGATGATTTTTTTTTTCTTTCCAGAGCTCAGTAACACTTTGGGAGGTACAAGCTCTTCCATCTGGGCAAACAATCACTCTCCCCCTGTGCAAACAATCCCTAATTACTCCTGTCTGATTAACTGGAGGTTTTGATCCACATCCCAGACACAAATAAGCCACAGGTGTGTGTACAGAAGCCGCAACATGATGCACACACAAAGACCTACAAGTTTTGTTTCCGTGTCTCGTGAGTGTGGATCAACACGGTGCAGAGGAATGAATGGCATGAAAGCTGCTTGACACCTGATCTTTCTTTTTTTATGCATAGACAATTTAATTAAGTTGTGTTTATGATTGTAAGATGCCAACAAATATTTCTTTATTTTGGAGATCATGTTGAGAAACCAAATATATTCTTCCTGCTGGGATAACTCCTATTTAGTCCCCAGAAAAATGTCAGAAATTAAACATTTTCATTCCGTTTCCAAGAATAGCAATGGACAGAGTGGGAGGTTTCAAGCTAATGGAACAATTCTTGTCAAAGACATGTAAGGAAACTTTTATCTTTACAAGGAACAGACTTCTTAATAAGATGTTTGCTTGTATATGGAAGGACTTTTTTTGTTAGTCCTCTAGTTTGTTACAGAAAACAGGTTGGAGACCAAAGCCACAATCATACAATGATAACAGACACCTTTGGTGGAACAGCAAATTACAGCTGTGTCACATTTAAATTATACTTCAGACTCAAAACAGATTTACCTCTGCTTTTTCTGTCGTGGTGTCCACGATTATAAATAATTCACACTTTATTATGTGAAGGCGTCAACTCCAGGTCAGATGCCTGGGTTGCGTCAGAGTGGCCTCACTGAGCAAAGGACACGTAAGTAAGTCTATGGCTGACAAGTTAACTGAAACAATTGTCAAATGTATTACAAGACACCAGAGACTGTTGATGATGATGGAGATGCACAGCACTATAACACGACTCTAATCCACCAACTATCAAGCTAAATATCAAGGTATACTAAACTGTTCTCAACTTTTTTCCATATTTCTTTCGTTCCATATAGTTGTATAGTATAGTAATAAAAGCATTTTTACAACTTCTTTTTTTCTAATTTCTTTGACCTTGTCCTCATTTTGTTTCCAAATGCCTCCTTGCATTCTCAACATGCAAAATTTGTCCTCCTGCGTTCCCGGATTTCCTCCCAGTGCTGTCCTCGTTCAATTTCACAAGTGCTGCCCTAAATGGTTTTCCTCAAATGGAGGTCCCTGTGGTCTCTCAAAATCCAATGACACCCAGGAACAGACTTGTCGAGGTGGTGATCCACTTAAGTCCCTACAGACACAAACTGAACTCACTTCCTCTGACGTGGGACCATTGCAGACATCCTGTAACTTCATTTGGCCGTTTCCGTTTGTTCCCCACGGGTGAATTCAAAGCGGTGACAGGAGTTCAATGGGCTTTTTGGGGATAATAATTAATGACTTTTTGGCCTTGTGGCTTTAAGTGGATCCCATTTACTTGGGGAATACTCTTATCAATTAGGGCAGTATTTAGCAATGTTAACATCCAAACCCCATTTGCTGCAAAATTGGTACACATTGTGTCTGTTTGTGTGAAAGATGTGGTGACTGAAGGTTTTGCTAGTTTCTTA